>NW_028261381.1:44066067-44421901 GCF_051295495.1 Thamnophis sirtalis | reverse complement strand
CATCTTTTAGACCAAGAGTGAGCAGAGTGAGACAACCCGGAGCAAATCTTTAACCTACAATCTACAATCCATTGTCCCCTTGGGATAGTCATGAGGGCTAAAAAAATTAGCACTGTTAGATTTTTACTTCTAATACCTCCAGCTCTTTAAAGCAGCTGTATCTTTTCCTAGGATTGCATGTTTGCCTTCTGCAGCTGCCATCCCAGGAAAAGATATGGCTGTTTTAAAGGGTTTCAGCCAGATGTTACATTTACATCCCTACCCAGTCTGAACACCTTTATGAATTCAGAAGCATTGTTCAGCCCTAGAGAGTCATATCGAGTAATGGCATATATGTGTTTTCTACTGCCAAATAATTATCAAGCCTCATTCCTCTAAACCAAAAGCAGTCATGAATGGTATTTCAGTCAATATTCCTATATTGGACATATGCTGTCCAATCTTAGGCAGTGCCAATCTGGCCTAGTGATTAAGGTGCTGGTCTAGAAACCAGAAGGTCGTGAGTTCTAGTCCCATCTAAAGTATGAAAACCTGCTGGGTGACTCTGAGCTAGTCACTTTCTCTCTCCGCCTAACCCACCTCAAAAAGTTGCTGTTGTGGGGAAAATTGGAGGAGGAATATTATGTATGTTTGCCACCTTGAGTTACTTAAAAAATAATAAAGGCAGTATAAAAATCTAATAAATAATAATAAAATTAGACAGCAGAATAGAAAAAGAAAAGAACTGGAGCAGATAATAAAATACAAAGACCTGCAAATAGACAAAGAACAATTGTGGCAAAAGAAAGCAAAGGTAAATGATTTGGTTGCAATCCCCAAACAGCTGGAGCATTGAGAAATTCCTGATCAGTCAATTGCAAAAGGCAACTTTACTTAGCTTACATCCTGCAATGATATCTGTAACACAATCAAACATCTACATCTGCCTATCCTTTGGGAAGGACTCAATAGGCAGACAAAAATGCCAGATCCAGTCTGAACATCTGACTACCTGTGCCACAAACCATAATAAATATTGTGAATACATAAGACAGTGTGCCTGTGTTCAGTAGAGCAAACTTGTCTTAGGTTTGTGTCTGCAGGGTTATTCAAAGATATTAGTACTTACATAGCTTGTTTTCCATTGAAAGAACAGCAACAAATGTTATATCTAAATGGAGGCATCCAGCATGCAAAGTTTTTAATTGCTATTTCTGTGTATTTGCCATACATCTTTAAAATGTCAAAAGACATGTTAGGAGGATGCCAGGAGGCAAAAAGGGGACTTTAGGAAGAGAATATCTTTTTATGAAATAGTCTTGAGATTTTTTTTTCTCCTTCAACAAGCCTCACCCCAAAATGCAAACTAGCAGAGAGATTTCCATTACACTACGCTGTATATATACAAGGAAATAATGAAGTTGTTATTAAGCCACTTGAACCACTTAGCAGTCTAAAGGAGAGGAAAATGAGAAAACATTACTTTGATATGTTAAATAGCATTCATGCACGCACACATATACATGTGTGTGTATGACACATATCATTAGAAAGTTCGTTGGTCTTAAAAAGTAAAACTGTAAACAACAAAAGCCTGTATGCATCTTTCTAGTGGCAATTTGCCACTACTTTGCTTTCCAGAGGCTGCTGATAGGTAACAGGCAAAGGACAAAAATATTCCATCATGTCAGACAAAAGGCAGGAAGTCTTCTGTCCAGGGAGACGGTCCACCTAGAGGGAGAATCTGACTGACAGCAAATCATAACGCCACAGTAAACAGAAAACTAATTTTCTACTACACATTCTTTGCATGTGTGCATTATAGCTTCAAGAAAAATTTTGTGAAAATATATTAATGGCTATTAAAAAATAAAATCCTACTTGGGTATGGATATGAGTTTCCCATAAAGTTTTGCAGCACTGTCTGCTACTTAATCATTCTATAGCCACTACAGACTTACAACCACTCATTTAGTGACTGTTTGACAAAATTTGGAGGCTTGGCAACTGGCATGTAGTTATGACGGTTGCAGGTTCCTGGGGTCATGTGATCATTTGTAACCTTCCCAGTTGGCCTCTGACAAGCAAAATGAATGGGGGAAGCCAGATTCCCTTAACATCAACATGATTTATCACTGCAATCACAAATGCAGTGATTCGCTTAATGACTGTGGCAAGAAAGGTTGTAAAATGGGGCACAAACTCACTTAACAATTGTCTTGCTTTGGTTTAAATTGTGGTCAAGGACTACCTCTAGTTCTTTTGCAGATTTGCAAATGGGATCTCATAATGTCCCATCCTTTTGTAGTGTTCGTGGGTTGGGCCAAAGATCAGCAAGCGCCATCCTGAAATTTTTCCACACAAAAGAAGGATATTATGTCCCTGCAGCAATTAAGCTTTTTTTCTGGCCAAGTCAATAGCACAGCCTTTTTATGGGACCTTGCTTGGACCATCAGCTTTGTGTTTTACACCGTTAGAAAAAGTTCAATAATCCAAATTCAATAGATCAATTCTCCAGATGCCATGTTGTGTCTCAAATGCACTTCTGTGCCTGGAGACAGGATTGACAAAAGTCGAAGCAAGAAACTGTATAGCATCCTTAAATCTCTGGCTAAAGCTTAACTTCTTTCCATAAGGTCTTGCTCCATTAATCCTCCAAGACAAAGTCTCCTCATCATGGATCAAGGCAGGCGAGTCCAACCTTGCCAAACTAGGCTTCTCCGCAGCTTCAATACTCAAGATTGACTATGACCTAGCAAGACAAGCCTTGTGACAAAGGGTAGAGGACATCGAGAGACAGGAGGACTTAGGGAAAGCTCCACTCTTTCTGGCTCCAGTTGCCATTAGATGTGTTGTTGCTCCTGCCAACTTTCTTAGTCAGTTGGAGTCAGCAAGCCACTGGAAAGCATTTTCGTTTGCACGGTGCCTTGTGCTTCCATTGGCTATCTTGTATGGCAAGTATAAAAGGATACCTTTGACGGAAAGACTTTGTTCCTGCAGCTCAGGAGAGGCAGAGACTGTGGGTCACATGCAACTTAGATGTTCCTTTTACACAGAAATTAGGGGAAAAATATTCTGCCAGTAACTGCTAGGTATCCTGGCCATTCCGATACTGTCTATCTTCAGTGACTGCTTAAGGATAAACAGTCCATAACTACAGTACAGATGACCAGATTCAGCACAGCAGCACCGGGGATTCATCGCAAACACGTATCTTCTCCACCATAGTTATAGTATATAATAATTGTGGCAAACCCTTTGCACTACTTGGTCTTTTCCCTTTTAGCGTCGAACCTATGGGCCATAAAGTTTATGGATTGTAATTTTAGTATAGTTAGATCATGTATAATTGACAGACTGGATTTTATTATAGATTTTAGTTGTTATTTATTATTTTATACTAGAATTTCTAATTGTATATTTACTGAGTGTTTTTATTTGTTCTGGTCTCTGGTCTAACACTGTAATAAACTGATTGGGTCACTGATTTAATGCACAGTTATACATAATTATAAGTGTGCATTATTTATATTTTATATTAGTGTTCGTGGGAATTTAATATTTTTTTCAGCATCTCTCAAGGGGTGGATTTGATCGCGATGGCTCAGCCGTCATCTGACTTCCTTCTCTTGCACTGCTGCATGTCACTCTTTATTCAGCTGCTACATTTTTAAGTGAGTGTAGTGGGAAGATGTACTGCTGCTATGACTTCACATGCAATACTTTGTGTTTACTTTCAATGCCACTGTGTTTATTTTCAGTTTGTCATCACATCAAAAGGTCTGCCAGGCCTTTTCCCTCTATCACTTAATATCTGGAACAGCTTGATTAAAGACTTATGTATTAATGTACATAAGAATATTTGGGCCTCTGTCCTGTCCTGATTGTGTATCAGCTGGGGTTGTATACCATATAGTTGGGACCTTATGAGCAAGGGGGTACTGCTAGAGCAGTGCTCAGTGCTATAAGTCTGCCACAGATTTTCCCATCCGTGTTTTTTCCATTAGGAGAAACAGTACAAGGAAAAAATGGAATTGGTTGAGATGACAGACTCAAGGTTGAGATGATCGTTTCAAACAAAGAGAAGAGTTTACTTAGTCCTGCTTTTATTGGGAAGTCGCTTTTGGTTTTTATATCCGAAATAGAAAAAAAATGGAACTTAGATTTTACTTTGAAGAGTGAATAATTGTGTTGTTGTAGAAATGGCTTGTAATAACTAAATGTAATTTTAAAAAAGGTTCAGGATACAAAAGATATAGGATACAAAGTGTCCTTCACTGTACTGGAAAGAGTTGAAGTCATTTTCTTTTCTTTTTCTGCATTCTTCCCCACAACCCTCATTTTTAAATCTTTATTTTCATTGGGTTTTATACTGTAATAAATTTTAATAAAGAGCTTTAAACCAGCCACAGATTGTCCAAGAGCACAACTCCTTCCTGAACCAACACTCTCCTTATTGAAGAAATTGATTGCAGTGGGAATGAGTAAGTGGGTTCAGTCCAAATTCCCGAGAGGGGCAAAAGGCCACTTCAGATGGCTTTAAAAGGGATTGATCAGACTTACCAATCAACCCCATCTCCTAAATTATAGACAAGATGCTGGAGAGAAACAGTGGAAGAAGTCCCCAGTCCTTCCGTCCATGCTCAAGCTGACTCTCCTGTGTCTCTTTCAGTGATGGGATTCAAAATTGTTTACTACAGTTTCTGTGGCCATGGCTTGGAGGAAAGTTACTGCAAAATCCCCATTTCCTCCCGATCAGCTGGGACTCGGAAGGCAGAGAATAGATGAGGGTGGGGCCAGTCAGAGGTGGCATTTACTGGTTCTCTGAACTATTCAAAATTTCCACTACTGGTTTTCCAAAACTGGACACAACTTGCTGGCTTTTGTTGTATAGCATATTGAGTTCAGCATTTTGTGTATATATGACACAGAATGAACTGAATAAGTTGTTGTCCTTCTTCTGTTTTCTTCCCAAAGGGAAAATGAACAAATGGACGGCTGCCAATAGCAATCCAAGCAAAGACAAAAACCAGAGAGCAGAAAGATTATCCAGCTTGACTAACAATCCCTTTCTAATTCTGGGAAAGAGTAGAGAATGGGCATTTCATCTCAATGGAAAACCATTTTTTTTCCAGTTTACTTCTCTGGGCTTGTGTTCTTTCAGTTATGCTGACGGGCACGAGTGGTCCACTTTGGCTATGACTGATTTAGAATGAACTGCAACCCCTGGAATGATGCCGATTATAAATAAACAAAAAGATTTGCAAAATGGTTCTGATCAGGCCATTGTCAATTGACAGATTTCTGTAATGATTCTAGTGCATCTATGCAGACTGAGTAGAAATTACAGGTTCATGAACATTAACTAGCATTTAAACGTCATGACCAAAAATCCCTGATCTCAAACCACATTGATCATAAACAACACCAGTGCGATTGGGAAGGAACAAAAATCATTGGCCATACCAACACCTGCCATTCATGTGAATTTATTGAAAGATGGTATTCTACCAAAGCAGCAATTAACAAGCATATCGATCTAGATCCATATGAATATATAAGAAACCAGAGCATTCAAACAACCAGCAACAAGAGAACCAATCAGCTATTCAGAATTTAAATATAGCTCCAAACCAACAATCAATCACACAACCAACTGACCATACTGGCACACAAGACATTTATAAGCGAAAGTGGAACAGGAGAAAAAAAAATTCTGCTGATAATGTTACCTAGTCTGTGGTGCCACAGTGGTTAGAGTGCGGTACTGCAGGCTACTTCTGCTGCCTGCCAGCTGCCTGCCATTTGGCAGTTCGAATCTCACCAGGCTCAAGGTTGACTCAGCCTTCCATCCTTCCAAGGTGGGTAAAATGAGGACCCAGATTGTTGGGGGCAATATGCTGACTCTGTAAACCCACTTAGAGAGGACTATAAAGCACTATATATAAGTCTAAGTGCTAGTGCTACATTCAGAAACATTCAGAAACTAAATTGAAACAAGCTTGGAGAGCAAACCACTGCCAATATCTAAAACCTGAGCTACACGTATTTTCTATTATTCAAAGCAATTACAAGTGCATATCTCTGCTACTAGTCTATGCACATCTGTTCTGTTGACTATTTGCAGTACAAGAGCAGCCTTGAATTTAAGCCCTAGGCATGTAGGGACCAACAACTGGAGGGTTAGTAGGTGGAAAAAAGAGAATTGTGCTGATCTTTCATTGTGACCTGCACAGGTAGAAGGAAGGTTGAAAGAAAAGAGCATCCTTCCTCAAAACAGCTTAACACATTTTGCTATTTGATGTAGAGTACCACCACTTCTTCCATATGGGTAGTCTTCAACTTATGACCACAATTGAGCCCAAAATTTCTGTTGCTAAGCAAGACAGTTTTTGACCTTTTTTGCCACAGTGGTTAAGCAAATCATTGCAGTTGTTAAGTGAATTGTGTAGTTATTAAGCAAACCTGGCTTCCCCCATTGACTTTGCTTGCTGGAAGCCACTGGGAAGGTTACAAATGGCAATCAGATGATCCTGGGACAGTGCAACCATCATGAATGGATGCCAGTTTCCAAGAGCCCGAATTCTGATCACATGACCTAGGGAGCTGCTGCTGCAATATTCGTAAGGGTGAAAATTGATCATAAGCCGCTCTTTTTTCAGTGCTGCTGTGACTTTGAATGGTCATTAAATGAATGGGTTGTAGGTTGTAGGACTCCAAACAGGCAAACTGATTGGGAATTGAATCTTCCTTCTGCATAGTGGGCAATCTCTTATTCTACCTAGTTCAGAAGACTACCCATTCACAGACCTTGATCTCTAGCCTTTCCTCTTTCTCACCTCTATCCTTGATCTCTCTACCCTTTCACTCAAAGCTGCCTCTCTTCCTAATAGTTATTGTGGCTCATTGGCTGCCAGCAGAACGAGCTGCAGAGTCAGACGAGGAGGAGGTGGAGGGAGAGCCTGGGCCAGCTTCGGAGCTTTTGGAAGTTTTTGATAAAGAAACAGCACCAGAGACAGAGAAAGATCCAGGGCCTTCTCCAAGTGGAGAGGCAGCTGCTTTTGGTGCCTATGCTGAGTGAGGGGGAGGAACAAATGGCGTCCCTCCCAGATGTGCATATCTGTGGAGAGGAGAGCAATGGAAGGCAATAAGCCAGCTCTCAGGGAAAAGAAGTCATAGATGCTAGCCAGGCCCTCCGTAGCTGGAAATAAATAGTAGGGGTTTGGAAGTGGCCATAGACAACCATTCGTTTTCAGCAAAGAATTTGGATTCCTTGGCCAGAACCAGGTTTGTTGAGACTGATTATGTTTGGTGTTTGTCTATCCCCATGAATAAAAGACTGTTCCTGCCCTGATTTGAAACATTGTTTTACTCATGAGTAAGCAGCTTATCATTACTTGCGAAGAACAATAGTCAGGTTGATCTTGACATGTTCCCTGGGCATTTCTGACATAGGAATACATTTCTGTGATTCTCTTCTGCCTGTGCTCAGCAGAGCATTAACTCTTTTTTTTTTTTTTTGCCTGGTTGGCACATTTCAGAACCGATTTACAAGGCATCACTACAATACTGAGCATTTGTACCCGCAAATTGAAATGAATTATATTTGAATTGTATCCGCTTGTTTATCGTGCTGTGTATACAGCTATTCACTGTAAGGCAAACATAGCTTTATTTTCACACTTGTCATGGTAATTTCCTGCTGGGTAAATATTGACATATGCAATATTGCATGTTTGGAAGCCTTTGTGTAAACACAGAATCGCATTGCCTGAAAGCTGACGAGGTGAAAAAAGCAATCTTTGTAAACTGCAAGGTCCTACATTTGAAGAAGAGGAAGTAAACAAAAGACAAGAGGATCTCTGTAGTGCAAAGGGAAAGATAAAATGGAAAAATATTGAAAATTATTTGTATCTACAAAAGATCCAGGAGTTCTGAGATGACTGATTTTCATGCCTGGGTTGGTATAGGAAGAAGACCAAATGATTTTGATAGCAATTGCATCAGGGGTGGGATTCAGCTGGTTTGCAGCGGTTCGGGCGAACCGGTAGTTCTGGTGAGCAATTGGCCCTGCCCACCTGGTCCTGCGCTTTCCTATCTTAGATTTCCCTGTTTTTTAGCTCAGCTGACTCGCATGGCACAGCGGATTGCCACACATCAGCTGTTTTACTCACAGGCACTGACATAGAAGGTAAGTTTTGAAGTTTAAAATGGTCGTTTCTTAAAATGCTGCAGGCGCGTGCAAGCGCGAAGTGCGCACTCACTGAACTGGTTGTTACACCGGTTGCATCCCACCACTGAATAGCATTTTGGCTTATATACCACTTCACAGTTCTTTACAGCCCTCTCTAAGAAGTTTACAGAGTCAGAATACTGACCTCGACAATCTGAATCCTCATTTTACCGGCCTCAGGGGACTGGAAGTCTGAGTCAACCTTGAACTTGGTGAGATTCAATCTGCCAAATTGCAGTCAGTCAGCAGCAGCAGAAGTAGCCTGCAGTACTGCCTTCTAACCACTGTGGGCCACCGCGGGTCTTGTAATGCATCGATTTTGATGCATTTCTAGCAGCATATTTTGTTCATATCCAGTATGACAAGTTGCTGACTTCTGAGAAAATGTGAATTATTTTGGAGGGCTTTTTCTTAAGTCCGTATTTGACATCAGTTTGTCCTTCTCCCTCTCCCTCTCTCCCACTCTCCCCCTATCCCCTTCTCCCTCCCTCCCCCTCTCCCCCCCCCCCAAGCTCTTATTATTATTTTAGTTTCTACCAGTTTTCTTTTCTGGGTAGTTGTAATGACAGTACTTTTGTCATTAGTTTTTAGTTTGGTTGTTTCAAGAAACTTTAGGCAATCTATCTTGAGATGGCTTTGCAACCTGATGATCCTAAAAGCATAGGGCACAGTCTTCATTTTACAGATAGTCCTTGACTTCAACTATTTGTTTAGTGATTAGTTGAAGTTACGATGGCACTGAAAAAAGTGACTTAGGATGGTTTTTTCACACTTAGGACCTTTGCAGTATCCCCATGGGGGTCACTAATTAAGATGCTTGGCAACTGGTTCATATTTATGACCATTGCAGTGTCCCAGGGTCATGTGAACACTTTTTGCCATCTTTTCACAAGTAAAGTCAAAGGGGGAGCCAGATTCACTTAACCATGTTACTAACTTAACAACTGCAGTGATTCACTTAATAACTGTGACAAGAAAGGTCATAAAATGGGACAAAATTCACTTAACAACTACCTTGCTTAGCAACAGAAACTTTGGACTTAATTGTGGTTGTAGGTCGAGGACTATCGGTATTTATTTCCCTAGGGAATCGTTTTTAAAAATGAAAATAGGATATTTCTAGAATATAAATTCTCCCAGTTCTACACAAAATATCCAAAGTTATGCTGGAGATATAAGGTAGGGGTTTTTGTGTGTACCTGTGAGCAGAAACAGAGATATTTGCATTCCAAAGGCCTTCTAGTTCAATCCTTACCCTTATTTTTAACAAGGAGAAAATGAGATGCCAAGCAGTACAAATGCAGCCTATGAGCCTTTGATTTCAAACACCCTGATTTAAAGACTTGAGTGCATTTTCTAGTGCAGTGGTCTCCAACTTTTGAGCGCACCGGGACTAGTTCTGCGGAGAGAGGTTTTTCCACAAACCAGAGGGGTTGTGGTTTTGTGTGCTGCCTGCATTCTACAGATTGGGCTTCGCTTGTTTGCTTGGACTAGTTGCTGGCATGCCACGAACTGATGTCAATCCACGGACTGGAGGTTGGAGACCCCTTCTCTAGTGAAATGTAAGCCTGATCTATGAATGACAGAAGGAGGAGCCAATCTCTTCTATTGTAAAAAGCAGACATTGGTTGCAGAAATAACCTTTATCATTTTATTTTATTTTTTAAAGGGACTTACAACTGTAAGCAATTTTGTATTCTAAAAAACTTTGAACATATCTGGTCGTTTTGTAAACAAAAATGTATATCTGGCATAGGTTTGCCACACAGATAGAAGTGCTACAGAATTTCATTCCACTTTGATGTCATTGAGACAATTCTGCCTACAAAGAGCACAAATGAGCAGGCTTGTTCAACTCTTAACTTGTGTTAAGAATTCATGTGTGTTTGTTAGTATGTGCATCAATTAAGGAAGAAAAATGAGATGTACTTGAATAGATGTAATCTGTCTGAAGGGCTGTTCAAATGTTAATGTGGATAAGAAGTTGTCAGAAGGCATTGGCAGGCAAGTGATGGCAGTCTACATCCATGGGTGGAATCTGAACACACACAATGAAATGCATCATTCAAATAAAATTCAGAAATAGCTCTAAGCAGGTGATGGATTCAAAACTGTGTTGGCAAATGGGCAAGAACATAGAATATCTACATCTAGCACTTTGAAAACATTGTGGGTGGCTTCATGAAGTATAATGACTTTTCTCAGGAATAATTGAAATATTTGTGCATCTGTATATTCATACATGTACACACTTACATATGGCTTTAATACCAATGCTCAACATTTAGCCTCTAACCACTCCATGAAGCTGCAATTATGATAATTAGGAAATACCATCATGTCATCAATATAACTTTGGAGGTTGAGCATGAATAAAATATAATTAACGGGAGATATAATTAAAACTTTTTTCCCCTAGAGGAAAAGAGGTAAATACCATCACAGCCAGAGCCTCAATTAATATAACAGCTGTCTTTTGCTGAAGATTGTACAATTATTAACATTAATGAAGAGCACATATCAGGAGGGCAAAATCTAGCGGGATTTCCCAAAGAATGTTTATCCTTAATTTATGCTTATACTATATTTATAGTATCACAACCCATGCTTGTACTCACTTGAATATTTAAATTTGCAATAAAAGTGAAATCTCCATGTTGAGCTCAGTTCCTGGTGAATTCATGGACATGAACCTGGCAGCAATTTGAAGTTGAACTACTATTGCTTTCTTCTACGGTAGAATTTGGTTTGGTATGGTTTGAATTCCACTGTGCCTACAGACCTACAAATCCTTGTAGTTGCCAATTCAGGATTTAATAGGGTATAATTATACTTATTTTTTTAATCAATAAAATATATCACTGGACTAAAAATCCTATCATTTTTGATCAATCCGAATGTACTGTATTGTAATTTGTCCTAAAATAGAATAGAATAGGGGAGGGGGGGAGGTGATAAATTTGGGGAATTATTTTGGAGCTAAAAACTTGAGATTGTGGAAGACCATGATACTTTTTCTTTTATTACCACGAGAGACCTCTTAAGTTTCCAAGGCATTCTGCTCCACTGAACATGCCTTGAAATTTATCTATCCTGTGGTGTCACTGGAAAACTCTTTGATGGCAAATTCTTCGGCCAGGTGGAATCTGCCATTCACATAACAAAGAGGAGGCATATTGAGGTGACTTCCCTTCCATCCTATAATCTTCACATCTCCCCCTAATCTGTTCCAGATGGTCATAGGATATTTTAGAACGGTGTGGGGGATAGCATGAAAGGCTTCAGGAGGAAGGGCAATTTTATTGTTTTTAGGACTTGCCAGAAAATCTGATTCCACCCACACACCTCCACATATACATGTGTGCATGCACACACACACATATTGGAATAAAAAGGTCATTTGTTAGCAGTGTGACATTGCTAAGGAATGACCTTAGTGTGACACTAATTGGATTTAGCTCACTAGCATCATAATATTTTAGAAACATAATATATGAGAATATATATATATAATCCTGCTGACAATAGGATTGTGTAGTGATTAGATTAACAGAGTTGAAAGGGACCTTGTAGGTCATCTAGTCCAACCCTCCCCCCAAGCAGAAGACCCTACACCATTTCTGACAAATGACACTCCAAGCTGTTCCATTGGTTGATAGTAGTTCAACTTCAAATTGCTGCCAGGTTGATTGTTCTCACTGTCAGAAAAGTTCTCATTACTCAATCTCTCCTTAATCAGTGATTTGATTTCAGCTGCAAAAAAGATGGTTCAAAGTGTATAGCCATCATCCCAGGAAAAGACACAGCACTGTAGACAGATGCTATGCTTATATCCCATGTGCCTTGAAGCCAGGGGTTGAATCCTATCAGTTTAACAACCAGTTAAACTGCACCTGATGCACTGCGCATGTATGCACAGTTTTCAGAGAAATCACCTTCCGCATTACTGCTGGGGAGGAAAACAGCTGAGATGCAGTAATCCATTATGCAGTGCCTATCAGCTGGGCTTAAGAAAAGGGATTATAGGTGAATATAGCGCAGAGGCGGGCAAGAGGGCCCAGCTCAAAGTTGGAGCAAACCGGTTCGCTCCCAGTTGATAGTCAGAGCTACCAGTTCGATCAAACCCATCCGAAATGGTAGAGTCCCACCCATGAACATCAGAAAAGCAAGACAAGGTTTTGACTATGGGAAGTTTTGGATAATTTAAATAATATTGGAATGTTGGGTTTTGAATATTAAATTAATTGTAAAGAATAAATGCAGTTTTGTGGTACAATAAAGCTGATTTTGACAGAGACAGAAGAGAATGCTTAAAGTACAAAGAAATTTGTAACAAAGATCCATAACCATCTGAATAAATTAAAGAACAGATTTTTTTAATGTAAAAGGAATGAATATAAAGTTGCTTTATTTGACCAGAGTTCAAATGGAACATGTTGCTATTTTGGATTGTTCTTTCTGGATTTGTTGATATTTGGAAAGGAAAAATGTTGTGTATTGCTTATATTTCCCTAATACATTGTTTTCACTACAAAACGTTTTGTGAACTTGTTCTTTTTAAAGGATATATTATCCTTTAGTTATGAGGAATTTTAGTCTTTTGTTCATATTAGGATATAGGATTACTTTATATTGCTAAATGTGAAATTCTTTATAGTCATGAGTTGAAATATGGAATGTTTATTTCATTGATGTCTGTTGCTATTTGGTATGGTTTTCTTTGGAATTGTTAGCATTTGGAATAGAAAAAAGCTGTGTATTGGGTCTGTTTACCTTTAACATGGGGCTTAAGCTTCCCTCCCCTACAGTTACTCTAGAAGTAAGAGATATTTGTAAGCATGGTTTTTTTTTTCAAGAAGAAAATGTCCCTCTTTATCATACTAGTTTTTTGTTTACACTAGAATACCTGGACCACTTTATGTCTTTAAAATGTGATTTTGCTTAAAGCTAAATGTTGAGATGTGGAATGTTATTTTAGAGCTCTGTCTGGACTTTTGCTGATACGTGGACTGACAAAGACATTACTTGTTGGATTTACCCATTGGATTTAAGAGATAAGTTATGAGATGAAGAGCTTTATATTTGTTAATTAAGAGAAAGGAAGAAATTATGAAATTGCTTATTCTAGGTGTAATGCGGGTGAAAGTTGCTTTCTTTTTCTTTCCCCTTTCAAATTTTGTACCTTTTTTCCTTTTGTTTTACAGTTTGAATTATATTTACTATATTAACTAAATTTTAATAAAAATATTTGAAAGTTATTAAAAAATATAAAATTGGTATCATGCTAATAACCTCTTATGCATTTTGAGTTGTACACATCATATTTCAGTGCAGCATATTTACATGGTGATAGAGATCTCCATCACTTTCCAGATCTCACTGAAAATTCAAATGATTTATCATACTTTTGCTTCTGCAGACATAAGAGATGCCTGATTATTTTAAATCATTTCTGATTGAGCGTTGTTTATTTCTCTAGCTTTTTCCTGAGCTTAAACACTTTAAGTCATTAAATTAACTGGGACATTGTCATTTTTCTTTATTATCACAGTGTATTAATTCCCAGTTGAAGGAATACTCAAGTGCTTGCTGTTGTATTTATCCATTACAAAAAAAACCTCTAAGAACACTCTGCTCAGCTCTTGATTGATTGATTGATTGATTGATTGATTGATTGATTGATTGCACTGTGGGGAATATAGATTCTCTCTCAGAACTGAGTGGGCTGAAACATTCTGGAAGTGTCACATCCCAATTGATACAAAAATATTAACAGCCCTTTATCAAATGCTAATCAACCTAGTTCAGCAAAATTGAGCTAGGTTGATTTCCCATTAAATCTTTCTTTGATAGCCCAGAGATTTTCAAAGTTATTATGTGATCATTGCATAGTGCACTTTTTAGAATAGGTCTATGACAATTCACCATGGCTAACTTGCCATGCCAACTTACCAAAACCAACTTGCCATGGTCAACTTGCTGTAACCAATTCACTGCAGGACAACTCATCACAGCCAACTCACTGTGGAACAAGAGTTACATTAATATCAAAGAAATAGTGGAATAGAATCATTACAGAAAGGTTGCAAAAGGAGGGACAGAATGAAATGTGAATTACAAAAACTAAAATGTCTTTATTTATTTTAAATAATTAATAACTAAATTAAATAATTATATAGAGTTGTTAAACTGTCTTGCAGCAAGTTGTTCCACGGTGAGTTGGCCATGGCAAGTTGGCTATGGTGATTTGGCCATGGCGAGTTGGCCACAGTGAGTTGGCTGTGGCAAATTGTCCCATTCTGACTCAGAACTACTAGAGAAGTAGTTTCCTAAGTCTTGATAGTCTTCTAAGCTTCAGGATGGCTGCATTGATGCGATAGCTATTGACACTATGGGACTATTAAAGGCTACAGAGAGCATCTCTGGCTTGTCCAAGAATAATAGTTAGCTTTACTGGGTTGCTGCCAACAGCTTTCATATAAAGGAAAGCTTTTTTCTAGATGCTTTTCAGTATTCTGGGCATTTGGGTAAAAATATGCTGCTTGCACCAGGTAGTCCTCAACTTATAACCATTCATTTAGTAACTGTTTGAAATTACAATGGAACATTGAGAAAGTTGACTTATGACCATTTTTCACACTTATGACCATTGCAGCATCCCCATAGTCACATGATCAAAATGGTTCACTTGGCAACTGGTTCATATTTATGGGACAATTGCAGTGCGCCAATATCATATGATCACCTTTTGCAAACTTCTAACAAGCAAAATGGGGAAGCTAGATTCACTTAACAGTCATGTTAGTAAGTTAACAACTGTGATGATTCATTTAACAATTCTGGTAAGAAAGGTCATAAAATGAGGCAAAGCTCATTTAACAACTGTCTCATTCAGCAACAGAAATTTTGGCTTCAATTGTGCTCATAAGTCGAGGTCTATCTGTATATTGCATGTTAAAATAAAATCGAAAGGGCATCAAAAATTTATAACCAAAATAATTGTAGGGATGTGGCATATTTCTTACACTGAATCAACATTATCTCTGAGTTTTCTAGTATAAATAACAAATCCAACATCTGGAAATTCTGCCATCTAGGAAATTGGTATTTTTTCGATATTGTTTTTTTTATTTTTTTATTTTTGTTGTGAACCGAAGAGAGATTGGAGATCTCTTCCATGCAAAGCCTACACATTTCTACTGAAATATCTACTTGATGTTTCCCCATCAATAAAATATATAATGAACAGCCCACATGTCAATGCATATGGACATCTACCTGATCTGTCTCAATTGTTAGTTTATATCAATTATATCAATTGTTAGTCTATAACAATATTTCCAATCATCCGCTATAATTACGGTAACACAAATGAACTGGAAAAATGGAGGGGAGGAGTCAAAAGGATGAATAACAATGGCAGGCATCGAGGACTAAATGATTCTGAAATATTTTTGTCTATTATCAATTAAATACCTCTCAGCAATACAAACCATCCTTCTGTCTTATTCTTGATTCCATTTTTATCAGCATGGATGGTCAGTTCCTTAGGAACTTACAAATATCCTGTTCTTTTTAGAGCATAACACTGAGAAGGTTATGCACTGCCCTTTCTGGGCAGCTCCATCCAACCTATATCAAGAAAATCAATGCCATGAATTCTTTGTACAAGCCTTGTTTTCTAAAGCTTTCATTCCAGCTAAACATTGGTTCAATGCAGTCTTATGAAACTTAAGGCTGATATTAGCCCTTCATCCATGTTTGTGCTTTTTCAAAGACCTTTACCATGTTTCATATCTGTTGGCTTCTGCAACATTAAGGAATTTGAAATTGATCATTGCACTATATGCTGTGGCTAAGAAAGTTTACAAAAGGTTAGTCACATAAATGAAGTTTTTAGTTAGATGAAGAAGTCTATAATTCAACCTCCTCTTTCTGGAATTATCAGTGATTTCTCCCATTGGGATCAAACCATGTGTGAATTTTTACTAAATCTTTAAGTACTTTGGCTTAAGAACACAAAAAGAAAAAAAAACCTGGATGCTAGAAGTCTTTGGTCAAAAAACAAAGATTTAAGCATTCTGTGACCTCTCATTAATTTATGTGAAATTGCTATTGATTTCTTATTTATAAACAAATCACTTGGTTGGTTTTTCAGTTACATTTGTATGCATTTATTTTGCTTTTCCAGTTCTCTGCAAATGGAAGTGGCATTTGAAGTGCAAAGGACGAACAAAAGCATACCTATTGCATTCCATAAGCAGAAGCAACAGCAGGCCATTATTTCTAATGAACATATTTGTTCAAAATGTGCTACCTCCCATAAAAGCTCCTCTTGTTAATAAGAAGCCTTAACTGAAATAAAATCAAGTTGACTTTCCTTGTAGGCATTTCAATTAATTAACTCATTTAAAGAGCATATAACTAAACACAACCATTTGGACCAGTGCAGCTTCTTCAAGTCAAGCTCAATGAAGCATAGACCACAAGATTTCCCAATAGCACCGTGATGACTAATTGGTATATTTTTATCCTTCTCTCTTCCACAAAGGTAATTGAATAAAACATGTCTTTACTGCTTAAGGAATGTTTGCAATGCATATAAAAGTAGACTAAGCCATAAAAAAGAGAGCAGTAACCAATGTAGTGGTTAAGGCATCAAGCTAGAAACTAGAAGACTGGGAATAGTAGACCTGCCTTAGGCACAAAGCCAGATGGGTGACAGTGGGCTAGTCATTTGCTCTTGTCCCCCTTGAAGGAGGCAATGGCAAGAAAACTGCAGGGATTTGTCCAGGCCATCTCTTTTTCAAGTTTTGCTTCCTGAAATTCTCAATGACATC
Source organism: Thamnophis sirtalis (assembly GCF_051295495.1). NCBI lineage: Eukaryota > Metazoa > Chordata > Lepidosauria > Squamata > Natricidae > Thamnophis > Thamnophis sirtalis. The sequence goes on along the minus strand of NW_028261381.1, from coordinate 44,404,849 downwards.
CTTGAATGATTTTCGATCTATGGACCAATGAAAATGTCTTCCTTACTCTTGGAATCAGTTATTCTTGGAAACATCTGTCTCAAATAATGAAAACCTTCACCGTCCTTGTTCATCGCTTTCATAAAATTTGACATAAGTTTAACTTTTATGTGAAGTGGAGGAAAAAATAGTTTTGTCAAGTCAACAAGTGGTTCATGTTCTTGTGTCCTAGAACCAAACTCTTTCAGAGTAGCCATTTCTTTTTAATGTAATGTGACTCTCATGCATGGCTGTCCCATTCAGATAAGTACTTGGTATATTTGAGGTATATTTCAAGCAGCAGAGCCATTACTTTTAGATTGCCACAGATATTCCAGTTGTACTAGATGTACCAGATGTGCTTCAACAACAGTTCCATATGTAGATGAAGCACATCCAGTCCATATGTTTCTGTATGTTTCTTTCATATATGCAGTATAGCTGACAGGTACTGAAGTGAGTACATGGCCATTGTTTAAAAACAGCTTTCTATAAAATGGTACATGATAGCTTAAACTAGAGCTTATTTTCATGATTGGCAACATCTATAAAGACACCCTGAAAAGGGTTCAGGAAGCAAAATCTTTGTTGTTCAGTGGAATTAGACATGATTGAACAGAAGGGGGGGGGGTAAGTCATAAAAAGTTTGTTGTGAAATTAAATGAATATCACATAAATCTTTGCAGCTTAATTATGTTACCACAACAGAATAAATGCTATTTGCGATTCCTTCTGACATGTTTCTGGCAAGATTATTCTAGCCCTTTTTGCCAGGTAGGAAAATTCCCAATCCTGTATACTGGCACTCTGAAATCTTTTAATCACCTCAAGTCTTATTCCAAGGAAAGAATGCCAGAATAGCTTCCTCAGTTTGGCACCTTCCATTCTGACTGGGAACTCTGGGAGTTGCAGGCTCAACATATCTGGAGGATAGCAGACTGGGAACAAAAATATACACAGAATAAAAAAGAATATGTTGCAAGCTCAAAGCCAAAGTGTGTCATTCTGAATACGGTATCAGAATTTTTCACATTTCCTGTGTCCTGATAGATCAAATCTCAGTCTTGTAAGTGTTCCATGTCCTGATGCAGCAAAATTCGAAAGGGATGTTTTGCCCCAGGAAACAATGAAAACTTGAAAGAAAGCGTTTATTTTAATGGTTTTCATCCCAAGTAGACGTGAGAGCAATCGATATGGTGTAATTAATTTTAAATTTATTATAATCACCCACCAAAGATTTATGGAACAATATACCCCCCATCTACTGTGAAATTAAAGGGATGAGTTCTAAGTTTAAAAAAATTAAATTGTCCATGGAAAACAATAGAAGCAAAAGAAGGAAGATGTGATCAGGAAGAAGGGAGAAGGGAGGAGGGAGAAGGGAGGAGGAGGAGGAGGAGGAGGAGGAGGAGGAGGAGGAGGAGGAGGAGGAGGAGGAGGAGGGGGAGGAGGAGGAGGAGAAGGAGGAATAATCCATAAAGAACAAAGAACATAAAAAGTCACAAAACTTATTTAATAAACTATTGCTGGCTTAATTTTCTGCCTGTATAGCTCAACATAGATTTAACATATGTTGTTTGAAACATCAACCTTATACAGTATTATACAGGCATAAGCATTGGATAGGACAATTTGCATTTACAAATCCTGTTGCAAAGCTTGAAGAAGAAGCATATTTGAGAGTTTTGCTACCTGGAAGTTAAGCAATAAAACATTAGATGTGAAACTTGCTGTCAGGTGCTGCTTCATTTAATAATCAGGAAAGAAACCACTCAACTCCATTTCTTAGAATTAAGTGTACTTTTACTAATTACAAACGATAAGTAGCAATGCAAAGCTGAGTCTGGGTAAATTGGCGCAAAAGCAATGGATATCATGTATAATTCAATCCCCTCCCCATGGCACCGCATTCCATAGTCCAATAATAATTCACCCAACTGTCAGGTGGGAGATATCTTCAAAAAACATCATCAGGCTGGAATGCTGGACAGTTAGCCTTGGCGGGAAGCTCTCTTTCTCCACATGCGCAGAGAGATGGTCAGGACAGCTTCTAATAACACTCCTCCAGCACATAACGATTCCCCTCCTAAATACCATACCCCCTCCCCGTTTCAATGGCAGCCGAAGCAGCAGCAAAGCAGAGGCTGACACTTGCACCAGTTATTTGAATGACTACTTCCTACTGAACAGAACACCAGTTTTTGCACTGTCTTCTCCCATCTTCAACAAGGGAATCCTTAAGTGTTCCTCACTTCTAGATATCAAAGTAGTATGATCAGCATTTCTAAGAGTTGTTGAGGTAACATCCAGAAATTCCTAGGTAATTGCACAGGTAAAGTATATTTGGTACCTTGCTCGATAATAGTAACTGTGAGAGGGATCTTGGAATCCTAGTGGACAACCATTTAAATATGAACCAGCAGTGTGCTGCAGCTGCCAAAAAAGCCAACACAGTTCTAGACTCCGTTAGCAGAGGGATAGAATCAAGATCATGTGAAGTGTTAATACCACTTTAGAATGCATTGTTAAGGCCATACTTGGAATACTGCATCCAGTTTTGGTCACCACAATTTAAAAAAGATGTTGAGATTCTCAACAGAGGACAAAGAAGAGCAACAAAGATGATTAGGGGACTGGAGGCTAAAATATATGAAGAACGGTTGCAGGAACTGGGTATGTCTAGTTTAATGAAAAGAAGGACTCGGGGAGACATATTCCAATACCTCAGGGACTTCCACAAAGAAGAGGGAGTCAAGCTATTCTCAAAGCACCAGAAGGCAGGACAAGAAGCAATGGGTGGAAACTAACCAAGGAGAGAAGCAACTTAAAACTAAGGAGAAATTTCCTGACAGTTAGAACAATTAATCAGTGGAATAACTTGCCTGCAGAAGTTGTAAATGCTCCAACTGAAAGTTTGTCTGAATGTTGTAGGGTTTCCTGCCTAGGTTGGACTAGAAGACCTCCAAGATCCCTTCCAACTCTGTTATTCTATTCTATTCTATTAGCACGTAATGGTGATACATAAGGCTAGGCTTGTAGTTGTCATGAAAGTGCTGAATACTTTGCTACATTTTCCACAAAGGCATCACTTCTGTTATTTTCAGCAAGAGGCTGAAAAATACATTCAGCCAATGTGTTCAAATTAAAAAAAAAAGAAATAAGAACTTTACAATACAGTTACTAATAAAGGGTCAGAATTCCACACAGTCTTTAAGATACAAAAACAGTAAATTGTTTCAGCACAAAGCTGCTGTTATTTTTCTGACATCTAACTTGTTCCACAGTTGTTTGTTCAGTTTCATTTATATGCTGCCCTTTTCCCCCGAAGGGGACTCAGTTTGTAAAGTGAGATAGTCAACATAGTTTTCTGAAGAACTACAAGATATTCCATACATATTTGGCCTGACTGTCTAGAGTAGAGTAGTTATTCAGAGAGGAATTGTAACATTTGTGTTTTGGGGACAATCAAGACTGAAAGAGTTTCTACACTTAGTGGACCGTTATCTAGGGAATTATTCTGAAACAACAGCTGCTATTTCTGTTGCGTTTCATCCTTCAGACATTGCAAAAGATATTTGAGATATCAGCCGGGGGATGAATTATTGTATTTGGATATTGCAAATGCAGTGTTATAGGTAGTCCTTGACTTATGTCCACAATTGAGGCCAAAATTTCTATTGTTAAGTGATACATCTGCTAAGTGAGTTTTGCCTCATTTTATGACCTTTCTTGCCATAGTTGTTAAATGAATCACTGCAGTTGATAAGTTAGTAATCTGGTTGTTAAGGGAATCTGGCTTCCCCAATGACTTTGCTTGTCAAAAGGTAACAAAAAGGTGATCACGTGACCTTGGGACACCATAACGGTCATAAGCATGGACCAGTTGCCAAGCATCTCAGTTTTGATCACGTGATCATAGGGATGCTATAAAGGTCGTTACTATGAAAACTGGTCATAAATCACTTTTTTCAGTACTATTGTAACTTCCAACAGTCATAAATCATTTTGTTTAGTGTCATTGTAGCTTTGAATGGTCATTAAATGAACTGTTGTAACTTGAGGACTACCTGTATTTTTTAAAAAAAAACTAGCTGCTAAGGCTATGCATTGCATATGTTGATTTCTGTTGCATTTAAAGAATAAAAATCTAGTCCAAGCCATTATTTATAATTTGCATCATTTGCACTTGTGGATTTTGCATGAGGAACAGGTCCAGCTAATGATTACATGGCAGAGCTTATGACATTTTACTATTTTCTGTTGAATAGGGTCATTGCAATTAATAATTTGAGCACCAACAGTGCCATTATTAATAATGGATGTTTAAAACCAGAACAGGAGAGAAAACTCAGGGGAGGCCAAAGCTGTTATCTTCCCAACACAATGCCCAATCTTTCAGATTGTTCTGCAGAAATGAGACTACTTTTGTGTGGCACCTGACACACCAACACCAATAGGTGGCTAAGGAGCAGCAGCAGAAGTGATGTTATCTATAAATATTGTTTAACACATATTCATAACAACTTACTTGATTCTACTTATATACCTTGAATTTATTCCCTGTAACAGATAAGTGGCAATTTTCTACGGTGATCTTCTGTAATATTTCTGGGAATGTCTTCAGTATTGTATAAAATCTGAGAATATCTTCAATATTATACATAAACATATTCATAAAGTATTATTTAAACATGATATGGAAATGAAATAAATAAATAAAAAGGTATGATATATGCAAAAATTCCAAGAAGTAATCATAGTTAAATGAAGGGAGGCCTACTGATAGAAGAGAATATTTCTAGTTTGGGGCTGAACTGTGGGATCCTTGGTGCTCTCTGACTTTAGTTGCTTACTTGCAAGCATTTCATTAGCAAACAAGGTAACATCATCAATGTTAGAAGTATAGTTTGGTCTCATTTTACAGTACATACTAGTGTCTTGCCCTTTTGGTGGGAGTCATCTTGGTGGTTTCCTTGATTAGGCTGTTGATTACTGTTGGCTTATTTGTCTGCATTGGTAATTCCTTTTGGGGGGGGTATTGTTTACTTCTTGATTTTTGCTCTAGTGTTAATCTCTGCTTGAAGGAGTAATTCTGGGTTTATGGATATAAAAAGTGCTGTGACATCAAATGACCATGATTTCATCTTCATCTATGACCAGGTCTTTGGTTCTTTGGAGGCACTATAGTGGGGAATTGATGGAGCATATGTTTCCCTCTGTTCAAACTTTTTTTTATCAGTTCTTTAACAATTTTGTAGGTTGGGTCTCTGGGAATGATACAATTGGATAGAAAGGTGTGATAACAATAATGCATATATATTTATACACTTACATATGAAACTCAAGGCACATACGGCCCACACAATTTGAATTCTTCCCTAAGCACGATATACAAAGTAGTTAACAGAATGTCCTTTTGTAATCATAATCATTGCACTGCAGTAACTTAAGATTGATCAGAAAGGTCAGCAGTTCGGCGGTTCGAATCCCTAGTGCCACATAACAGAGTGAACTCCTATTACTTGTCCCAGCTTCTGATAACCTAGCAGTTCGAAAGCATGTAAAAATGCAAGTAGAAAAATAGGGACCACCTTTGGTGGGAAGATAACAGTGTTCCATGCGCCTTCAGCATTGAGTCATGCCATCCACATGACCACAGAGATTTCTTCAGACAGCGCTGACTCTTTGGCTTTGAAACGGAGATGAGCACCGCCTCCTAGAGTCGGTAACGATTAGCACATATATGCGAGGGGAACCTTTACCTTTACCTAACTTAAGACTAAGGAGTTCTTAGTATTATCACTCAGGAATCTTTTGTAAAAACAAATATTTATCCAGATACATAATGAGCAAAGAACTTAACCCAATACTAGGACCATGTAGTTTGCATAGAAAATGGAACCGTTTTCATTCAAAAGAGCATGTGTGCACAACATTTTCACTGTGATCCACATCCAACATTACATGCATGCAATGACATCTTTTGTTTTCTGGAAATTGTATAGAGTCAGAATAGATCTGCATTGCAGTAGCAAGAAGAATTAGATATAGTCATTGGTTAATATAAAAAGCAGATATCCTGCATTAGTGCAAAGTATGGGTGAGAGAGATGTCATAGCTCTCTGTTCATTCTAGGATTTAGAAATATTTGATTGTATAGCCAAACTGTCTCCATCACAGTTTTGTTATGTCCAAAACTCCATTGCCTGAGCGACCATAATTTGTGTTTTACAACAATGTGCAGAAAAGAGCAGATTCCAATGGTTGACTACAATTATTCATGCTAGCTTATCCCCTTTCCTCTCTAGTTCTGGACTCATTTATCTTGTTTATTGGGTTGTTGAAATGCCAGTCCATGCAGAGTTTCTGCACTTCTCTCTATGGAATCTATAAATTAGTTACCATTCCTTCCTGAGTAAGCTCATTTTTAAACACTCAGAAATGTTTGTTTTGGGTATACAAGCCAGAGCAGGGTTAACCAAACACACTCTGCCAGTGTTTTGTTTATTGCAATATAAAACACCGTTAAGTGGGGAATAAATTGCCATTCAAACATATGCACTCTGAAGTCTGATACAGCTATCATATTTTCATAAAGGGTTTGTGCAAATTGTATCACAGGCAGCAGTTTGCCAGCATGTCATGTTCATATAATATTGTATAATTTTATCTCACTCAAATGTCAGAACACTTCAAATTCCATTTAGAAATAACTCCTCTGTTTTGCTCAGTTACATATAGTTCTATTAGTTTATTGAAGTCTAACAAAGAAAACAGATGTAATAAGGTGAAGCAGCATTTCTAAAAAACAAATATTAAGGCAAATATAACCTCTGATCTCTAAATAATTTTAATGTCATGTTCTTTTATAGACTCTCATAACTATTATGAAAATAGTTTATGAGTAGATTAAAAAATTTTTGGAACTGCTCTCATATTAGATCGTATGAGCAATACAGAAGTTTGGAGATGGTGACTTCTGGGTTGCCTGTAGGGCCGTTTTTCGCCTCCGGAGCCTTCAGGGAAGCCTCCTGAAGGCTCTGGAGGCAGAAAACGGCCCTATGGACAAACCAGAAGTCACCGTTCCCGAACTTCTGGGTTGCTCGTACGTTCTAATATGAGAGCAGTTCCAACATTTTTTTAATCTACTCATAAACTATTTTCATAATAGTGAATAGTAGCCTTCAAATAGTAGCCTTCAAAAAATAGCCCAACATGCAAACCGGAAGTCCGTTCCTGTCTCTGGTGAAAAACGGCCAAAAAAAGAAGGCCGAAGTCAGCTGGCCAGCATGTGCATGCATGCTGGAGCTGACGGGGCAACACCTGGTATGCCCTAACAAATGGCTCTGCTTGCCACCTGTGGCATAGGTTCGCCATCATGGCCCTCTACCACTCTGGACAAATGGTTGTTCAATCTCTCCTTAAAATCCTCCAGTGATGGTGCACCCACAACCTTTGGAGGCAACCTCTTCCACTGATTAGTTATTCTATATCTGTTAGGAGATTTCTCCTTAGTTCTAGGTTGGTTCTCTCCTATTACCATCTATTCCTCTTGTTCTGCCTTCAGCTCCCTATTCTTTGTGACAGAACTCTTGGAGTACTGCTATCATGTCAGCCCTAGTCCTTCTTTTCATTAAACTAGACAATACCTGATCCTTGCAATTGCTCTTCATATGTTTTAGCCTCCTGTCCCCTAATTACAGGAACTGCTTGGAATGAGAGAAATTGTGAGATGGAACATCTATGCCAGTAGCAATTCTGTCTTTACTGCTGAGATCTTGGGATCCAGAGGGACCAAGACTCTTTTTGTCTTGTTTCAATGTAATTAGCAGTTAATCCCCTTCAAGCTGGTGGACCCAGCAGGAGAGATGGCCTGAATCTTAGCTCCAGTATGAGGGGTACAAAGACTCCTCCTGTACCTTCTCCAGCAGTTGCCACAAGGAGGTGCCCAGGACATGTAACTCAACCCTTTATGAGAGTCATAGCTATTCTCTACCTAAATGAAGCTGGACAGCTCTACCTGTTTAGTGCAACTGCAACTTGCTACACTTTTTTGTGACATTCCTTCTCTCTTTGGAGAAAATAAAATACCATGTCATTTTCATAGGCAAATATTTCTTTCCTGATTGTTCTGAAGGTTTAATCCATTTGCACAGAATGGCTCTATTAACAAAGAAAGGATCACTGTTTCAAAATACATTGCATATGTTGGATTTATTACTAAAATGACAAAGAAGTAGGTCTCTTTAAATTTTAGAATGTGCCCCAAAACTTCAGTGAGCTGAACAGATGGAGAAAACAACCTGCTACCATCCTACGTTAAGGCAGTCATACCTCATTTACTTGTCAACTTAGCTAAATTTAATGCATATATACATGAAATTAAGTTCCTACCCTGTATTTAGATTTCTTCTATTAACTGAGGACTACTGCATTTGCAGTAGCATATTTTCAAGCCAGTCTTTACTTCTTTCCCATAATTTATTCATTTCACCTTATGTTCACTGAAATAATAATAAGCCCTGACCTGTTTCAGGTGAAGGAAAATAAAACCTCAACAAAATATTACTATAGAACTCCCAATTGTAAGGATTCTTACAGCAACAGTACTATGAGGGCAGGATTTGGACTGATGAGATCTGTTTCTTGTCATAGCAGCACAGCAACTCTGCTTTATGGAAAAAAATAATTCTGGTATCAAAAATATTAGGAATTTCACTCTTTCAATGTCTTAGCATCACAGAAAAAAATTCACTTTATAACCTGTTATTGAGCCCTCTGTGTAAATCACGGCACTGCTCACTTATTCCTTTCTTCTTTGGCTCCTTTTTACCCTTGGCAGATAATCTAGGTAAAAAGCAGAACCATCTCACACTAGAATTGCAAGAAATATTGGTTTAGCGACGTACTTCAATGTCACAGATCCCTCTTGTCATAAGAATAATTTGGGGTTCCAACTTGAGCCGAGTTTATGCAAGAATAAATAAAAATGAGATCTAGACAGCTGTGAAGAAAGAAGAGATATTTATTCCTAAAAGCAAACAGTTTGCCTTTAGGGGCAGCTGCAGAGAAATGGGGTACAGCAACAGACATTTTATAAGGGAGCTGGACCTGGTGTGGAAGTGTCTATATGCTGATTCTAGGTTGACACTTGATGGGGGTGGTTGGGTGTAAGTATGTTTATCGTGTTTATTTTTGTGAATGTGCAGTTCCTCTGGGAGACATAATTTAATTAACTCTATTTGTGTTTGCAGACTTTATCCTTTGATATGTGGATTTTTACTTAATTAATTTACTTTCAGCTTGACTGCCAGTTATCTAGTGAAGATACTGATTATCAAACCCTTGTGGATTCTGTTAATGTTTTAATGGAAGTATCAAGAATGAAATATATTTTGATATAAAAGTTCTCACACTCTGTGTATACTAAATATGCTATTGTATTTTGGGATGTTATAAAGAATGTACAGAAGGAGTGGGCAACAGAGAAAGAAATTAATGGAACAAATAAGACCAGAAAAAGACATGGAAACATGTCTAAAAGCAGTTTACAACTATACCATTCACAGCACTTTTCTATCTTTGCAAAGAACATTTGCTTCCACTGTGGCCTTTGATCATTTCCTGCACTTCATATCCTTTTGTTCTTTAAACTTTTAAATTTTCATCTCTAACTTTTTTCTTCTTCTCTGGAATCTCATAAACTTCATCCAGTCATGACTTCCTTTGCCCTAGACCAATTCACTCTTCCTTCAAGTAGTTCTTCTGCAGTTCATTCTTTATTCTACATGACCTAGCCATCTTGACATACTTTGTTCACTGGCCACTCCCTTTTGTACTCAATCCACCCACCCATTGTTGAAGCACCACTTCTTCTTTTACCATGCACATTTCTGCACCACATCAGTCGCCCTAGGGTCAACATACTTTCATATTTCTCCTGATATAATTCACCTCCCGCTTCCATAGAACCAAGTGGACAGAAGCAGATTTTGTAAACAGTTGTTTTTGCTTCTTTCAACCAACATTCACTCATTACAAGGAATTGCATGTTCCTTGCTGTCTTTCTAGCACTTTGCACATTGCAACATGTTTTGATAGATTTTATTTAACCATTTATTTAATATATCTCTATGTGCCTGGATTAATTTGAAATGTAATAAATTTAAATTTGAAATTTAATAAAATTTGTATGCCGCCCACTCCCTTGGGACTCTGGGCGGCTTACAGACAAGATAAAAACATTTAAAAAATTAAAGGTAAAAAATACAGATTAAAATTGCACACCATCCATTCTGTCTGAGTGGGGCTGGACATTGATCAACAGCCCTAGGCCTGCTGGAACAGCCAGGTCTTGGTGGCTTTTCGGAAGACCGGGAGAGTGGAAGGGTCCGGATCTCTACGGGTAGATCGTTCCACAGGCCCGGTGCAGCTACAGAGAAGGTCCTCCCCTGGGGGGCCGCCAGCAGGCATTGTCCAGTCGACGGCACCCAGAGGAGGCCCAACCTGTGAGATCTAGTTGGTCATTGGGAGGTATGTGGCAGGAGGCAGTCTCTCAGGTAACCAGGTCCTAAACCATGTAGGGCTTTAAAAGTAACGACTAGCACCTTGAAGCGCGTTCGGAGACCAATAGGGAGCCAGCGCAGCTCGCGGAGGATGGGTGTAACATGGGTATATCTAGGTACACCCAGTATCGCTCACGCGGCTGCATTCTGGACCAACTGTAGTCTTCGAACACTCTTCAGGGACAGCCCCATGTAGAGCGCGTTACAGTAATCCAGTCTTGAGGTGACGAGGGCATGAGTGACCATTCGAAGTGCCTCCCGGTCCAGGTAGGGCCGCAACTGGTGCACCAGGTGAACCTGGGCAAAAGCCCCCCTGGTCACAGCTGACAGATGGTGTTCTAACATCAGCTGCGGGTCCAGGAGGACACCCAAATTGCGGGCCCTCTCTGAAGGGTGTATGATTTCACCCCCCAGGCTAAAAGGTGGGATGTCTGGACTATCCTTGGGAGGCAACATCAATAGCCACTCAGTCTTGTCTGGATTGAGTGCAAGCTTGTTCGCTCCCATCCAGAACCTGACAGCCTCCAGGCACTGGCACATCACTTCCACTGCTTCGCTGAGTTGGCACAGGGCGGACAGATACAATTGAGTATCGTCTGCATATTGATGATATTTGATCCTGTGCCGGTGTATGATCTCACCCAGCAGCTTCATGTAGATATTAAATAGGAGGGGTGACAGGACCGAACCCTGCAGCACCCCATATTTGAGGGCCTATGGGTCGATCTCTGTCCTCCAACCAACACCAACTGCGACCTGTCCAAGAGGTAGAAGAACCACCGTAAGACAGTGCCTCCCACTCCCACCTCCCGTAACCGTCGCAGAAGGATACCATGGTCGATGGTATCAAAGGCCACTGAGAGGTCAAGAAGCACTAGGATAGAGGAATGTCCTCTATCCCTGGCCCGCCAGAGATCATCGATCAGCGTGACCAAAGCAGTTTCAGTGCCGTAACCAGGCCTGAAACCTGACTGAAAGGGATCCAGATAATCTGCTTCATCCAAGGTCCATCAGAGTTGAAAGGCCACCACCTTGTCAACAACTTTCCCTACAAAAGGGAGGTTGGAGACTGGGCGATAGTTGTTTAGGATGGCTGGATCCAGGGAAGGTTTCTTAAGGAGGGGTATCACCACTGCATCCTTTAGAGGGTGCGGGAAGGATCCCTCCTGGAGAGAGGTGTTAACAATCCTCTGGAGCCAGCCACGTGTCACCTCCCTGCTGGTCGAGACCAGCCAGGAGGGACCCGGATCCAGTAAACAGGTGGAGGCACTCACCGCTCCCATGGCCTTGTCCACTTCCTCAGGAGCAACAAGTTGAAACTCGCTCCACGAAATCCAATCAAGACCCTCCCCCAGCATCTCGGTTGGTACTGTCCAAGTGGAGTCCAGGTCCGTCCGAATCCGAGTGATTTTACCTGACAAAAACTGAACAAATTCCTCAGCTCTATCCTGTAAGGGCTCGCCCGCATTCCTCCCTTTCAAGAGTGAGCGAGTTATCCTAAACAGGGCGGCTGGGCGAGATTCTGTGGATGCAATAAGAGCAGAAAAATGAGCACATTTTGCTATCAGTATCACCACTAGATAAGTCCTAATAAAGGCTCTTAATTGTGTTCGGTCGAATTCAGAGTTACTAGCCCTGCAGCGTCGCTCTAGGCATCTCTTTTGGCGCTTCATTTCCCGGAGTTCCTCGGTAAACCAAGGGGCCCTCCTAGATCCACTGCTGTGGAGAGGCTGTAAAGGCGCAATCCGGTTTAGAGCCTCAGCCGCCGCTGTATTCCAAGCAGCGACCAGGGGCCAGGGAGTCAGGTATCTCACCAAGCGCCGTCTGAAATCCCATGGGGTCCATCAGGTGCTCCCTACAGTGGGGGAGTGGTTTCCAAAAGTCAAGCCTCAATAGGAAGTGATCTGACCATGACAAGGGCAAGATCTTCAAATCTAGATCATGTCTCCACTGCTCTGAGAGAAACACAAGGTCGAGCGTAGGACCCGCTGTATGAGTCGACCCTGAATTACCTGGGTCAAGTCCATGGCTGTCATGGAAGCCATGAACTCCTGTGCTCCATCAGAGCATTCGCCGAGCGACGGCAGGTTGAAATCCCCCAGCACTATAAGCCTGGGGAACTCAACCGCCAGTTCGGCTACTGACTCAAGGAGCACAGGCAGGGCTGTTGTAATGCTGTTGGGAGGTAGGTACGTTAGAAACAGACCCACTTGACCCCCAAGGTCCAACTTCACCAGAAGGGACTCACACCCAACAGTCTCCGGAGCAGGGATCCTACGAGGAACTAGTGACTCTCGGATGATGACTGCCACTCCCCCACCCCTTCTTTGGTGTTGCGACTGGTGGAGCACCTGAAACCCTTCTGGGCACATTTCAGTGAGGGGAACTCCTCCCTCATGGCCCAGCCATGTTTCAGTAATACATGCCAGGTCTGCCCCCTCGTCTAATATTAGGTCCCGGATGAGGTGAGCTTTATGAACCACAGACCTGGCATTTAGCAACAGCAGCCTGAGACCAGGCTGCTGACAACTCTCATCTGGTCCTGGAGTGGAGCTATCAGGGCCGGAAGGAGGGATCGCTGTGACGTAGCGAACCCTCCTTACCCGGTAATGACTATCCCTGTAACTCCCGTCAAACCTGCCTCTCCCAACTATGACCAGGATGCACCAGCCCATCCCCGCACCCGTAGACCCCTCTTCCCCTCCTGTTCTCCCCGGCAGGCCATTCATACCATACATTCTGGGACGAGAGGCGGATACGGGCCTCCATCCACTTCTGCTTGTGCACTCAGTGGTGGGGGCTCTGGGCCGTGCTCTCATTCCCTCCATCCATACCGGCCAAGCATTATGCACATACATACCCCATTAATATTAAAATACAGTAATACAGTAAAATAGCTAATAAAAAATTCATTAAATTAAAAACTGTGGGATCATTCAATCAGACACATACATACCACATGCACTTTCCATACAAAAAGAAAAATTGTGCAGTTGTTAAAGGATGTGCAAGTTCAGATAGAGTTTGTAGGTGGGTTCTCAAAAAGTCCAGTCCAGTGGGGTTCACGAAGATATAAAGAGGGAAGAAGAATTTCATCTTCTCACTTCCTCGCGTGACAGATGGTATAGGTGGTATTGGGATAGAGGGGTCCAAAAAGTTCCAAGGGGGCTGTGATGGAATGCCTTGACAATGACGGGCGGCAATGGTCATACCAACCAGGACCAGATCACAAGTCCAGTGTCCAATGTCCAATGTCCGGCAGACGTGAGCAGGGAACCGGTAGAAAAGCCCCGTCTGAATAGAAGCAAACCGAGGGCCAGAGAAGAAAGGGAAGACCGCACCATAGAGAAGTCCTAGGGGGTAGACATAGGGGCCATGGCAATGGCCGTAAGGCCAACTGCCAGAACTTATATCGCCCCATGACAAACCGAACTACCCTCTATAAAGCCAGCCAACAGAGTCCAAAAAAACCAAAGGAGACAGGGGCATAGATATCAAAAAAAACCAGGAGCGGCCAGTAACGCGCTCCGCCGAAGTAGAGGAGAGGAGAGGACGCCTAAAGAGACTACAGCAGCTGGGGCATAGGCCAGCTGCCTTGTCTCGTCCAGCGCCGTTCAAGTCACCCACCTCCTTCGGTAACAATAGTCCTCCAATAGTCTCTCCAGAAGACAGGCAGACAACCAGGGCTCCTCCCAGTCAGCAAGGGAAATAGGGCTAAAGTTAGAACGATCCAGAGCTGCTTGTGGATAATTGAAGCGCTGAAGGCTTGAAAACGCCGAAGCAGAGCCTTCAGTGCAGCGCTGCCATTTCCCTCCAACCTCGTCGAGCGCTCCGGGCTGCTGCGTGGACCAGGGGACGTCTGGGAGCGGCGTCCTTCCAGGGAATCATCTATTCAGGCCCCCTGGGTCTCACTCAGTTGCGGGGACCCCCTTTTACAAAGCTCCGATCCAAACCGCCGGTTTATTCCGGTGTTTTTCTGCTCCACCTGACGGAGCAGGGAAGCCAGTGGCCATCCCACCTCGCACATGCGCACACCTGCCAACCTTAGGGACGCAATGGCTCAGTGGATAAAATGCTGAGCTTATCGATCAAAAAAGTCAGTAGTTCGGCAATTTGAATTCCTAGCGCCACATAACGGAGGGAGCTCCCATTACTTGTCCCAGCTTCTGATAACCTAGCAGTTCGAAAGCATGTAAAAATGCAAGTAGAAAAATAGGAACCACCTTTGGTGGGAATGTAACAGCATTCCTTGCACCTTCGGCTTTTAGTCATGCCGGCCACATGACTACAGAGATGTCTTTGCTGGCTCTTCGGCTTTGAAATGGAAATGAGCACTGCCCCCTAGAGTCAGGAACGACTAGCACGTATGTGCGAAGGGAACCTTAACTTTTATGTGCCTGGAATCAAAGTACTCTCAGTGACTTACAGAAAAAAATGTGTGATTCAACACGTCCATGGTATAGAATGCACTGCACAATAATAAAACCATTTAAAAAATGAAAAATGGCAATATTTTTCATGGGCAGTAATGAAACCCTACCTATAAATTATCCTACTTGCTCTTCTTTTTTCACTATTTGTATGTAACTTGCAATTTTCCAGTCCATTTTTCAATATAATTACCTTAGTATTTGATAAATTGTCAGATCCATATTCCTCGTTGTGTCATCCAGTCTATCCAACATTTACTGTAAATCATTCAGGTTCTCAGCCAGCAATGATGGCATCATCTGGTTACTTCCCAGGGTGCTAAAGGAACTGGCAGCTGTAATCTTATAACCACGAAGTGGAGAAGTCCTGGAATACAGGAGAAAAGCCAAAATACAGAAGAAGAGCTGACATTGTTCCAGTTTTTAAAAAGGGAATGAAGTAGACCATGGAAAACACAGTCCAATAATCTAATTGGACATCAGTACCAATTTCTAAACATGTATCACCAAGAACTGGGTTTGTAAGAACTTTTAAAAGACCAAAATGATCACTACAGTAGCCAGTTTGGATGTGTTCAAAAAATAATTTATGCAAAAGTAAACTTATTGCTTTTCTTTTCTTTTTTACAAAGCAACTACTTTATGCTATGAACATGAGAGACACAGGTAACTGTATCGTCCACATTCAAAACTTAACTAAAGAAGTTTAGTTCAAAACACTTATTTCATGCAACCTATACACAATAATTTGATCTACTAACAGTCAAGACAAATTGGTGCTAGATAAGAGTCAATGGCATTCACGGAGGGCTGGGCTTAAGTCCCTTGTGGGAGTGGAGTGACTCCAAACTGATGACACATTTACAATACAATAGCAGAGTTGGAAGAGACCTTGGAGGTCTTCTAGTCCAACCCCCTGTCTAGGCAGGAAACCTTATACCGTTTCAGACAGATGGCCACAACACAGAACTGTGTTGGCTTTTTTGGCAGCTGCTGCACACTGCTGGCTCATATTTAAATGGTTGTCCACTAGGATTCCAAGATCCCTCTCAGTTACTACTATTGAGCAAGGTACAACCTATACTGTACCTGTGCATTTCGTTTTTCTTGCCTAAATGTAGAACGTTACTCTTTTCACCATTAAATTTCATTTTGTTAGATAGTGCCCAATGTTCAAGTTTGTCAAGATCCTTCTGTATCTTAATCCTATCTTCTGGAATGTTGGCTATTCCTTATTCATTTGAGCCTGCCCTTGGGCTCAGCCTAGTCGTCTCCTACAAAATGTAACCTAGACTTCAGTATGGGATATGATAAAGCTGACTATAACTTATAAGTGGGACAATGTGGGATACATACTCTCACAACCAGTCACAATTGAGTAAAAACCATGCCCAGCAAGTGTTCCTTAATGAATCTACGATGTCTAGATGGAGAAAGATATGGAGGAGGTACCTTGGGAGTCTCTTCAGGGCCCAGTATGTTCTTTAACATTTTATACATTACTTAGATCAGGGGATAAAAGGAATGCTTAGCAAATTTGTAGGTGAAACAAGATTTGAGGACGTTGCTGATGCCCTCAGAAGACACAGTTATGGTTCAAAAGGTTCTTTGTTAATTTGCACATTGGTCTTTCTTGCAACAAAACACAGTTTAAAATATAGGGTTCTGCACTTAGGTAGGAAAAACCAAGTACAAGGATAGGATCTAGTGATAGTTTGTCAAAAGGATTTGGGTTTTCTTTCTTGACTATAGATTAAATATGAGCCAGCAGTTTGTGCAGCCGTCAAAAGAGACAAAGCTGCTTTAAGGGGATATCAGCAGAAGTATAATGCTGAAATCACAGTAAGTTATGGTTGCACACTATGCTGCACAGATCAATCAAACCGTACCTAGTATGCTATGTCAAGCTTTAGTTGCCACAGTACAAGAAGATTGTTGAGGAGCTGGGAAGAGTGCAGAGAAAAGCAAAGTGAAATATATCTGGCTCCTTTCATTTAACTTCATCTGGTTTAACTTCCAGTTGCTCTGAATTCTTCTTAGTGTGATCCTCAAAAATGGAGGATGGATCTTACCAAATCAGAGTGAAATAATTATTTTCCTGGATTTGACAATTATTCTGCTAATGCAGTCAAAATTGCATTTGCCTTATGTGAAGGCACTTCTCACAAATTCATTTGCTTTAGAAGTATTTGGCCTTAGACAGTAAATAAAATTTGATTGGTTTCCTTTTGCAATCAGCTACTCTTCCAAGATCTTTTTCACAAGGACTACTGCCAACCTCTGTAGGTATTCCTATCCTCTATCTGTACATTTGCTTGTTGCTTTTTTAACTGCAGAACTTTACACTTATGTCTCTTATACTTCATTGGATTATTTTCAGTTGTTCTGAATTTAGCATAGTTGTTCTGAAAATTACTAGGAACCTGGTTATTTGCCAAGCCTTTAGGACAGGGGTGGTTATGGAACCCCTTTTAATTTGGCTTACTTTTGGTATTCTGATTGCCTGTGCTCTCTTTTATGTGTATTATTTATTTTATTTGTAAGTCATCTAGGTGGCCCTGGAATTGAAATAAAAAAACACATTTCAAGTTTATTTATGTCTTCTACTTTGTCAGCCCAAGCTGTATTTAAGCAAAAGCTAAATACACTACATCCTAAGGTCTCACAGTTTCAAGGACCCTCTCAAAATTTTAATACTTCTTTATTTGTTATAGTTTTATATATGAAATATAGCATTCATATTTCAAAGTTAATTAAATCCTCCTGTATGGCTCATATGAACCTCATTAATTGATTAAGACATGCTTTGCTTCTGCAGGCATTCATACCTTCTGTTCAAAGAGGACTTCCCCACCCAGTACGGATATATTATGTTTCTTGGCAATATTCTTGCCAAAATCACTTGTAACACTTCTCTGTTAGCTCTTACAAATAGAGCCTCTACAGCTTCCAACTGCTTTGAGCCTCACCATGTCTCTATCCAACCTTGATATTAGCTATCATACCCAATTGTGTATTTGTGTAGGGTTTGTATTTGTTAGGATATCTATGCACCCAAATTATTAATGAAAAATATTGAAAAATAGACACTACAGGACCAATCATTTTGACAATCTTTCTGTTGAATTGGTTCCGTTTGCAATTATATTCTTCTCAATTATGATATAGTTACGAAATCTATCTCACCGAGATTTGTTGTTCCTATTAATCATACTGGTGGTCCTCCTCACTCACCCAAAGTATTTAAAACTGGAAACTCTGTCATTAAGTGATGCATTCATAAGGCACAATATCGCAGGCACAGCAGTTCCCATCATTAGGTGAATTGGAATCCCCAGCTAGACTGGAGGCAGGTGTCAAGAGGGGACCTGAACCTGGAGTCTTTGCATTGCAGGAAGCATCAGATGTCTGACCTCCCCCAGAATTCTTGAAACCCTTATCTTACCATTCCCAAGGAAATGCACTCAGTTTGGTCAGATTCTTGTAACATAGCAGACTAGCAATAAAATTCCTGCTGAGACTCTTCCAGTAGTTCTGATTGCTTTTGCCTGACATTCCTATGGTCATGTGCTCTCCATTTATGACCTCCTGCTTCCCCACTGACTTTGCTAGTTGAAGCTGGCAAAGAAGGTGGCAAAGGCTGATCAAGTGACTGTGGGATACTGCGACATTGTAACTGTAAAACGGTTGCTAAGCTCCTAAATTGTTAGCATGTGACCATGGGAACACTGTGACCACCATCACTATGACAGTCCTTCATAAATATTCTTCATTCAGCACTGTCATAACTTCAAAACATCATTGAAAAAGTAGGAGAGAGAGAGAGAGAGAGAGAGAGAGAGAGAGAGAGAGAGAGAGACTGACTGACTGACTGACTGACTGACTGACTGACTGACTGACTATATGTAAAAGTACTGACATGTTTAAAAAGTCAGAGTTCTTTGGAACTCTCCTCCTCCTCCAACAAATACACATCTTATTGTGGAGAGATTTGACTATTTGAAGGACAATGTTAGAAGCAGATTATTCCTACAATTCCCACAGTTGTCTGTTTGCCAGAATGGCGCCTATGTTCATAGGATGTACATTAAGCCACACATTCAGAAAATAGGATCCTAATATCCCATCAGAGGTTTGCTTATATATACAACTACCCTGAAGCAACAATTCATTTCCTCTACTCTTTCATGCAAGGTGGTATCATAAATGAAGGTGTCAAAGAAATGCCAATTATCCAAATTGTTATTAATCCCATGTTCTTATGAAGTACTTTGTACCCAGTAACATGAAAGAACTCACAGATCCACCTATTCTTCAGGCCAAAAAGAAAAAAAGACAATAATATGTTCCCATCAAACATCATACTGCACAAAGGTTCAAAGCCGTTATATGGAAAAGGAAGATCTCAAAAACTTTATTAAATGGTGTTAACAATATAATAGATGCTTTAAAATGTTAATATTTTCCTGAACACATATCTGCTGGGTCCCTCCTTCCTGTCAGGATTTTCATTCTTCTGCTATGATGTGTTCCCTCTATAAGTAAAACTGAACAAAACAATTAAATGGGAATTTACCGGTAATCATTACACAAGAGTGAAATAAATCATGTCACACGATCTGATGCCATGAATACTTTTGGTGCTACTACACTGGTTTGACTCCAAGTCACATTATTCTGGGTACAATTAAAATATACTCCTGTATTTATTGGAATTTCTCTTCTTTTTCTTCCTCTTCCTTCTTTCTCTTCTATGATGCTTTTCCATAGGAAACTCAATTCAACAGACCTTGAATCCAACTGGGTTTGAGCAAAAGAGTAAAGAAGAAGTTGCAACCCAATCTTAATCTAATTTAGAAAGATACAACCTTTGACTAAAAAGCTATTGATTCATGACAACATCTGTGAATCAAAAGCATCTAGATAATTTCATTTACTTTTCCTGATTCTGCAAAATTCTCCCTTCCTTGAACTTGCTGTAAGAGTTTTTCCTAACTGAATAAATACATTATGTTTAGCTCTAGATTGTTTAACCATGATTTATTGAATAGTTATAATTGGTATGATTCAGACAACCTGTTCATCAAAAACGATGGTTTACATATTGATTGGGCTCAGACAACATGCAAAGCTAAATCTAACCCCATTAGCAGTTAGTACAAAAGAATTATCCTAGCCTTTAATCTAAAAGGAAGGTTTTTTTAAGTAAGCCATAGGAATGGGAATAGGAATGGGAATCAATAATTCTTCATTTTAATTAATTAAAAAATATAACCTGTCTACATCTAAAGTCTATGGGAATTCTCCATGAGCAAAAGTATAACCTTGAGAAAGCAGGTAAAATGCTTGATAGAGCATTCTTCTTTGCTTGCTTCATTTTTCAAGAATGAACTCATGTATACATGAACAAGGGCCACAAATAGATCTTCCTATCAAGGCATAGAATGCCATGAATATTGTTTCAACTATAAGCCCAGGTAAATAAAACTGTTCTGATTCCACCCAGGTTTGGTACTGCATTTTCTCTGAGAGTAGTAACCTAGTAGTCCACACTTGCATATAGACAATTACCTAACTTGAAGCATATTCTCATAGGCAACTGAAACAACAGGAAAGTAATACTAATGAAGTTGTCTACTCTGTTCCCACACATATACCAATTTATTCACATAGAAAATTCACATAGAAGGTGCCTTCATATGCATTTTCTCTAATGTGATACAGGCAGTCCCCAAGTTAAGAAAGTCTAACTTACGGAAAACGTATATGTACAAATAGGCTTTCCAGTAAAAAAAATGGCGGACAGCATTCTTCCTTGAGCAGACAAATCACTGAAGCTGCACAATGTTTTCATGAACTGCTGAAGTCATGCATTTTTAATATACAGCCTATTTTTAGTAGTTTTCAGCAGTTGGTGAAAATATTGTACTGCTTCAGCAGTTCATCAGCTCAAGAAAGAAAAAGACCCTCTACCATTGTTAGTAATAGGCATCCTGATTTACATACAAATTCAAATTAAAGGCAGAATTGGGAACAGAACTTGTTCTTAACCTCGGGAGTGCCTCTATATGTCATTATCTGCCAGGATGCTTCTCTGGATTATACATAGGACAACTAAGTAAAAGAAACAACGGCTACAAGTTTGACATCAGGACTCAGAATAAGTAATAGCAGAGCATTTTAAACTTCCAGTATACTCTATTACAGTTGTTCTGGAAACATCAATATGTTTCAGACTATCTCAGAAAGTCTCAACAAATACAAAGAGTTTTTAACACATTATAATTGTTAATTAAGAAGATAATACTAAACTATCTCAGTGGTAAATTGCATCTGCATAACCACCCTATCTTCCCCTTTCTTTCCCCCACCTCATCCCAATTTAAATCCAACATCTGATTAGCTGCTTCATGCATCTGATAAAGTGAGCTGCAATTCATGAAAATGTATATCGTTTGACAAAAGTTGTTAGTCAGAAAAGATGCTACCAGACTCTTTTTGATTTATGGATGGGTTTACACAAATGATCAAGTGTGGAAGAGAAGGGGCGTCCATAACAATTCTCTAAAGGCATAGAAACAGTGTTTCTGCTGCAATTATAATTTTCTGTTTGTTTCTCTTTTTCTATATTTTCCCAATAAAGTTCAGTGTTAAATTAGAAAATTTTGCTTTATGTATAGATACTCTCTTTTAATCCCAATCCACACTTTTACAGATTAACATGCCAACCAGCTTCTCCATAGTTGATTTTTCAATTTTATTCCATTATTATTTATTCTTACTTGTGAGTGCAATATTTTCTTTTCTTTCCTCCAAAATCTAAATATATATATTTGGTTCTCTTCTTTTGTGCTTACATACATTTCTAAATGGGTTTCAAACAATGGAAATGGATTATAAATCCAACATGACTTGGGTTTTTATTCATTTTTATTTTTTCATTATTCTGATTTTGTTCTGATTTTTTAAAATTATTTCATCCATTCTCAGTATCTCAAGAAATCTACCTATTATATAGACTAGACTAACTGGTCCATAGTTTGCTCCCATAATTTTAAAAAGCTCCCTACCTATCTGTAACTTTAGCCAGGATGAACAAATATTCCATTAG
The DNA here is from genome assembly GCF_051295495.1 of Thamnophis sirtalis. NCBI lineage: Eukaryota > Metazoa > Chordata > Lepidosauria > Squamata > Natricidae > Thamnophis > Thamnophis sirtalis. The sequence goes on along the minus strand of NW_028261381.1, from coordinate 44,382,725 downwards.
CATTTCCCAAGTTTATTCAGAGCAATTTGTTTTCATTTGGAGGCTACCTTTTTTGATATTGTCTGTCATTTAGACATACCTCTGCAGCTCAAAAACAGTCCATAAACCATTTCTTAGACATCTCTTAGATTCACCTCTGTTATCATTATTAAGTTTCGTGTTTAGTGCCAAGCTGATGGGACCAAGGGAAGGGCAAGGAAGTAGCAGGATCTTCTTTTGCATCTGAAATATCAAGTTAACATGCAACACTAGAACAATAAAAGTAGTTCTGCCTTAAAGGTTACACAACTACAGGAACCTTTTTAGCTATAGAATTGGTTCCATCACAAAACCGCGGACGACAAAATCACGGTCGACGAAAGCGCGCATTTGACGTCATCACAGCGCGACGAAAACATCGCGCTGTGACCGAAAAATGTAAAAATAAAGCGAAAACCTTACCCTAACCCCCCCAAACCTAACCCTAAACCTAACCCTAAACCTAACCCTTAACCTAACCCTAAATCTAACCCTAAACCTAACCCTTAACCTAATGCTAAACCTAACGCTAACCCTTAACCTAACGCTAAACGTAACCCTAATGCTCTAAACCTAACCCTAACCCTTAACCTAACCCTAAACCTAACCCTAAACCTAACCCTTACGTTTATGTGAATCGGCTTGCTTTAATTTTATTTTTATTTCAATTTTTAATTTTTTTCGTCGCGCTGTGATGACGTCAAATGCTTTCGTCGATCGCGCTTTTGTGGACCGCGGTTTTGACGGGTCACGATAGAATTACCTTAAAACTTGAAGAGATAAGCTCAATTTTGCTTAGTTCTATCAAAGTGATTCTAGATTAATTGGTAAGGATATTGTTGGTGAGGAATTTTTAAAGTGCTAAGAATGTTCTTTGTCACAAAAGTTGTTGTGCATATGTCCTGTCACAATTACACACTAAAATACCATATTTTTTGTACTATAATACACTGGACCATAAGAGGCACATTAGCTTTAGAGGAGGAAAACAAGAAAACAAATCTGCCTCTAACTCCCAGCATCCATCTGGTATTCATCTGGCTAGCATCCTTGCAGCAAACAGCCTGGTCAGCTTCAGCACATTATCACAGCCCCAGCACATGGCTTGCAGGGCTCTGCTCCATTGCGCCCACCCCCAGTGAGCTGCTGCCACCGCTGAGGAACACTGGAGCCTTTGCTGCTGAGCAGCTATTGGCAGTTGGATCAGCCATCCAGAATACCACCAATCAGCTGTTCTAGGCATTGAGGATTGACACCAACACCTATCACTGCCACCACCTATCGCTGTCAACCATTGCTGCCACCGTTCACCATTCACCATGGCCCATTGCTATCACCGCCAAATAGTTGGATCAGCCTCTTGGAATACCGCAGATCAGCTGTTTTTGATGGCATAGATTGCCACTGCTATCACCACCACCGCTGTGACGACATGAGTATGACAGTCCTGCTCTAGAGATTAGAGTTTTCTTGACCCAACTGGATTTCTGTAAGGCTCTAAAGATCTGCTACTGTTATAGAGCCTGGAGCCCAGAGAGTGTGGTTAAGCTCATATTGGGATTGTGCTGATTGTGCAGCATTTAGTTTTAACTTGGTTCCTGTATTTGTTATTTGTTTGGTGTGTTTTTATCTTGTTTTATTTCCTGTTAGCCATCCAAGATGGACAGCTGTATTAGAATGAGTGAGAGAGATCCTCAAATCCATATGACAAAAGCAGAAAGAAGCCAAGATTCAGTGTTCTCACTCATGCCTAGTGGCACCAGAGGTGGTATTTAGCAGGTCCTGACCAGTTCTGGAGAACCGGTAGCAGAAATTTTGAGCAGTTTAAAGAACCGGTAAACACCACCTCTGACTGGCCCCGCCCCTATCTATTCTCTGCCTCCTGAGTCCCAGCTGATCAGGAGGAAATGAGGATTTTGCAGTAATCTTCCCTTGGAGTGGGATGGGAATGGAGATTTTACAGTATCCTTCCCCTGCCATGCCTACCAAGCCACTCCCACAGAACCGATAATTTAAAAAAAAATGAATCCCACCATTGAGTGGTACTACTATAGAAACCCTGGAGAGAGGGAAGCTATCTTGCTCTAGTGATGTATTTACAACCCTGTATGGAAAAGGCTTGACTTTATCATATTAGTTTTAAGTAGGTTTCACCAAATGAAAAGAGTTTATTTATTTATGGAAATAGGTGTATTTAGACATAATAGTTTAATTAATTAAAAAGCAAACAGCATTATTGAACTATTGTGAAATCAAAAGTAGATGTTCTGCAGAAATAATAACCAGATTTTCCAATGTTGGTGAGAACTATTTTACCCTTATAATATGCATTAAAAATTCCTGCTAGTATTTGCTTATATAAAGTAGCCAAGCCAAACCTTGAAAGAAATGAACAAAGAACCACTCAAGACTGTAATAGGCAGACAGAAAAGCAGAAATATACAAAGCCTGAAATCTACTCTTCAGCTTTAAAGAAAAGCAATATAAGGTGCCTTAATGTGTTTGCTTTTTGCATTTATTTAGGAATAGTTGCCGAATGAATGGGATTATCAAAATGCCAAAAGAAATTGTCTTGGCTTTTCACCCGCAGTCGAAAGGGCAGGAATGCGAAGGTCAGCCAGCCAGTAAAGCTTATGTGTATGATTCAGTCTGGATTTCTCAAATGGTTATATACTCTATCTAAAAACTCTATCCATTTCGACAAAGTTGCATTAGAAAATTTTACATTGAATCGTGACCTATGAAAAACCCACACTGGAATCTTTGCAGAAAATAAAAAGATTTAGAAAGCAATTTCAGCCCAGGTTTGAAACACTATATCACAAATACATGACTTAAGTGAAAGAAAGCATATCATCTCTATGAACCAGGTTTCCTGATATTCTTGTCTTCTTATAGCAAATGGCTATATTTAATCATACCAGATATATACTGTGTGCTAAAATGAAGAGGGGTGGGGAAGAGCAACGCTGGGCTATGTCCAGGGGTGGGCTTCAAAAATTTCAGCAATGGGTTCTCTACCCAGTTGCTGTGTGGGTGTGGCCATGGTGGGCGTGGCCTTGTCAGTCCCCTGCACCATGGCGCAGGGACATTTTCGTCTTCCCAGGCTCCAGATGCTTTCCTTGAGCCTCTGGGAGTGCAAAAACTGCCTCCCCCGGGCTCCAGAGACTCTGGGCTATGGGGAGATTCCTGGGAGGGGAGGTTGGGTTGGGCAGGGCCATCTAGAGGTGGGATTTGGAGGTTCTCCAAACTGGCCATAATATTAGCTACGGTTTTCTCCCAAACCTGGCCAAACCCATAGCAGCCCATGCCTGGCTATGCCTATTAATACAGATAATCTTTGACTTATGATCAGTTGCTTAGTGACCATTCAAAGTTACAATGGACCCCAAAAATGGGACTTAGGACCCAATCTCCAATATCTGTTTCTCCCAACCCAGACACATTACATTTTGGGTGCTTAGCAACCAGCCCATATTTACAGGCATTTGTAGCACTCCAAAGACATGTGACTATGAGTTACGATGATTTTGTCAGAAACCAGCAGTTGTAGCAAAAACTGCTCTGTAGTCACCAATAGGTTCAACTTAGTGGCCACCATATTCACTTAACAACCACTATGTTTGCTTAATGATTACCACAATTTGATAAAATTGGGTCTGGGTCCTGTGGTGATGCAGTTTACAACTTATGACCAAAATTGTGAGCTCAATGATAGTCGTAAATGAAAGACTACTTGTAAAAACCTTGTCCCCCCGCAAAAAAATATTGTGCTTAGATGAAGAAATGGCAATTTAATATTTTAATTATCATTTACCATTGATTAAAAAAATGATGTGATTTTAAAATACATAATAGAGCCAAGGTGGCGCAGTGGTTAGAGTGCAGCACTGCAGGCTACTTCAGCTGACTGCAGTTCTGCAGTTCGGCTCTTCAAATCTCACCGGCTCAAGGTTGACTCAGCCTTCCATCCTTCCAATGTGGGTAAAATGAGGACCCGGATTGTTGGGGGCAATATGCTGACTCTGTAAACCGCTTAGAGAGGGTTGAAAGCCCTATGAAGCGGTATATAAGTCTAACTGCTATTGCTATTGCTATAATTATACCACTCAAAGGAATATTACTGTGGGACCAAAGACATATCCCAGTAGTGTACAAGTAGTCCTTGACTTGCAGCAGTTCATTTAGTGACTGTTCCAAGTTACAACGGCAATGAAAAAAGTGACTTAGGACTGTTTTTCACACTTATGACCATTGTAGCATCTCGATGATCATATGATCAAAACTCAGACTGACTCATACTTATGACAGTCACAGCATCCCGGGATCATGTGATCCCCTGACAAGCAAAATCAATGGGGAAGCCCATTGAAACTCTGTCACTAAGTAAGTGACAGAGAACTGTGTAAGAACTGTGATAATTCACTTAACAACCATGGCAAGAAACATTGTGAATTGTTTCAAGATTCAATTAATAAATGTCTTGCTTAGCTGAATTGGGCTGAATTGTGGTCGTACGTTGAGGACTACCTGAATAACTAGTGCAAGTCAGAACCTCTGGCCTGATGACAATGGTTGTCTGTGGTTCAGAACATGGGATGAAATGTGGGATCTATTTTCCAGTCTGCCCCATCCTATTCCAGCCAGAGCAGGGGTGAAATCCAGCAGGTTCTGGAGAACCAGTAGTGGAAATTTTGAGTAGTTCAGAGAACCGGTAACGGAAATTTTGAGTAGGTTCGGAGAACCGCCAAATGCCACCTCTGGCTGGCCCCAGAGTGGGATGAGAATGGAGATTTTGCAGTATCATTCTCTGGTTGTCAGAGTCTTTACTACACCGAACTCAATTGTATGAGTCCCATCTCATATGTACAAGAGAGAACAAGGAAAAAAACTAATCCTGCCTTGTAAAAATGGCTTTTGAAACCAGACACTGCGTTACTGAAAACCCAAAGGGCCAAAAATTTTACCCCGTTCCCCTGAAAATAAGTCCTCCCCAGATAATAAGCCCAATTGGGCTTTTGAGCACATGCACTAAAATAAGCCCTCCCCTGAAAATAAGCCCTCCCCAAAAATATTGCAACACAGCAGCAGCCATGAGGTGACCACACTTACCACCTCTTGCACATCAAAAATAATAAGACCTCCCCGAAAATAAGACCAAGCACTTATTTCGGGAGTCAAAAGAAAATAAGACCCTATCTTATTTTCGGGGAAATACGATAGGAAATCAAATCTCCTGTAATCTTTTGTGCCAATGAATGGAATGGAATTTCTATATAGAGCACAAGTAGAACCTAATATATATTTTTTAGAATTCACATTATATCTGACTAGCAATCTTTCCATAGGAATATATCCTACTGGATTTAAAGCTCTGTGTTAATAAACATGCATATGATCGGTGAGAAAGTCCACTGCTTTCTTTTAAAAAAAATTTCTCCACACTCAATTCCTATTCTATGAGCATTGGGGCACAAGATAAAGATTGTTGTTGTTCTCAAAGATAATATCAAGCAAAATAAAATAGTAAATCTATTTTATTTTGCTTGATATTTATTTCCTTAAAATAATTTAGGGAAAGCCATTTTAATAATAGTAAGACACCAAAAATTCCATCCACTTAAATACTGTCCTGTCCAATAAAAAGAAACTATGTCCATCTCTTCCTGTGTTGACCCAGGTTTTGAATGAAAACCAGTTCTGGAGATTATAGGAAGCAGACTCACATCCTAGGCTGAAACCATTCAAGATTTCACACTATTAAGCACTTTGAATTTTGCCCAGAAAGAGACTGAAATCTAATTCAGTTGCCACAAAAAAAGAGAGTCAAGCTATTCTCCAAAAGCACCTAAGGGCAGGACAAGAAGCAATGGGTGGGAAGTAATCAAGGAGAGAAGCAACCTAGAACTAAGAAGAAATTTCCTGACTGTTAGAACAATTCATCAGTGGAACAACTTGCCTCCAGAAGTTGTGAATTCTCCAACATTGAAAGTTTTTACAAAGAGTTTGGACAACCATTTATCTGAAATGGTATAGCGTTTCCTGCCTAAGTAGTGGGTTGGACTAGAGGATCTCGAAGATCCCTTCAAACTCTGTTATTCTAAATTCTAATTCAACTATTTCAGTAAGGGAGTCTCATGTGTTTTTAAGAACTGTGCTGGATCATAACCCAAGACTGATGTTGTCAGGACCCTGTTTCTGTAGTGGTCAGTTTATACTAGTGGTGGGTTTCAAAATTTTTTAGAACCTCTTCTGTAGGTGTGGCCTGCTTTGTGGGAGTGGCTTGCCAGCCATGTGACAGGGTGGGAGTGGCTTGCCAGTCATATGACTGGGTAGGCGTGGCCAACTTGTAAAATGTGGTGAAACTCACTTAACAATGCTCTTGCTTAGCAACCAAAAAGTTGGCTCAGAAACTCTAGCATTTAAAGCACGCAAGTCTTAAAGCTGTCAATTTACAAGACCCCTGCACCCCTAACCCTTTAGAAAAAAAAAACCCAGGGATGTTCAAACTTGACAGCTTTAAGACTTTATGGTTTAGATAGGACTCTTAGAGGTGGGCGGGGCGATTGGTTAGCCAGCCAATCAGTGAGTGACGGGTGGGGCAAGTGTGGTGCGGACGGGCAGGGGGAGGGAGCTGGAACCGGTTCTAAATGGCACGGTAGATTTTTGGAACCTCTTCTATTGAAGAGGTTAGAACTGGTAGGAACCCACCCCTGGTTTATACATAAACCTATATAGGGCCCACCAGCAGCAGAATATGTGGAATATCATGAAGACCACAAGGCAGGAACTTCAGATGAAACAAAACTAAAGTGCCTCCTGATTTCTAGATCATGAAGCAAATGGCCACATTTATATTCACTAGGTGAGATAAAAATAATTAATAAGGTTTGTTATTGTGTACTGTGGAAGATAGGTTGTCTATCTAAATATGGTTTTATTCTTGCCTGCTAATTTAATCATATTGTCACTTAAGCTTCTATTGTAAGTTCCTGAATCCAGGCAGTTAAATGACTTGAGAACCTAAATTTATTGCAGTAGCTAGGAGTTTATATCAAGAGACATAGCAACTTTGTCACTGGTGATAATACTGTGCTTATTTCAAAGAAAAACTATCCCCCGCCCCCCCGCCATCCCCTGAATAATTTTTCACTAAAATGGGCAAGTTCTCTTCAATCGGCTGAGACTATAGTATTGGAAGAAGCCAGTTCTTGTTGGGTTAGGGGTGCTTTTTATTCCAATCTTCCATTTGGGCTATGAGTCATCTTAAATTAATCTTTAATTTGGGTTATGTATGTAAGTATAAAAACTTGTAGCTATTTGCAGCTTTATTCTCATTCTATTCTTCTTTTAAAGGATTCGAAGTTGGTGGCCATCACTACAGCTTGTAACAACAAATATCATAATTTATCCTTATCCTACATCCCTGAGTGGATAACTTTCTCCAGCCCATGGGCCATACTGGGCTTTTGAATTGACGTACTGGAGGCTGCATTCCAACAAGTGCAGTCAAGAGAACAGCTGCATTTGAACCAATATTTAATTACAGCTGAAAATAGCTATTATGCTAAGACTCCAGGCATATCCCAAAGGTACTTTTTCAAAATTGCAACTGAACTTTGCTTTTCCTTGAAGACACTTCAGAAGACACAATGTCCAGTTGCATTTTGAAAAAGCATATTTGGGACAACCATAACCTAGATGACTGAGAATCTCCATAGGGATATCCAAGCACATGCATAATCGTTTTCTCTTTCTATCACCTCAAAAATGACACTTTGGTAACCACATCTGGAATTCTCTATGGGCTTTACCCAATGTTTTTGAGGTAATGTGGGGTTGTAAGGTTCAACGTCCTAACATTCCACCACACTTCTGCTTTTCTTAAAGAAACACTCACTTGTTGAATTCACTTCTGTTTCATTAGATGACCTTGGTGTCTCCTCCTACGAATACAGAAAAAACGTCCCCTTTATTACTGTCTTCTTACCACATAAAATTTTATTCACCTATGCTGTACATTGGTAATAGAATAAGTTCCAGATATATTTCAAAACCTGCCTAGGTATTTATTATTCTGCAGCTCAGAGAGATATTTACCCACTTCCAATTCATACATGTGGCTGTTTGAGATTAATAGCATCCAGCATGAAACCACTACTATTTGTTTTGAATGCACCTTCTTAGGCTGATTACACTTTTAATTTAATACAACTCACTCTTCTTTTGATAATACATTTGCTTTGTACTATCTGTTCCTTATACACAGGAGGTGTTTAATAGATTTGGGTTTGTTGTTCTGCATATACTTTTGAATTTTTATTAGCAATGCAGAGCACATAAAATATGCCTGGTAAAGCTGCCTGGGACAATGGATGTCCTTGAAATAGCAAATCTGTGCACTGTTCTCCCTAGCTACAAATAAGAGTATTATTAGCATTAAAAATTGTAGGCCACCATTTAGGCCAAAACCTTCTCAAAGTGGCTTACATTAAAACTTCTTTAAAAAAAATCTAGTATCATAGAAAGAAATCTATCATGGCATTTAGACTGCTTACACATAATCCTCATGTTTCTTAGGGACAAAAAAAAGAAACTTAACTTTTCAGTTATATTGATTGCAAAGTAAATGTGTTTATGATTTCTGGTTTAGGCTATGCTCCTTAACCCAAGAGTTAAGATCTATTGACATGAATTGATCTACTTTCAATGGACATGCAGCAATTACAGTATTAATGGGAGCTCTTTAATCCTTAAGTATAGGCCTATCTCTGAAACTATTATGCTTTGACAACTTAGCAAGGCTGGCTTCTGAATAAACATATCAGAATAACAGAGTTGGAAGGGACCTTGGAAGTCTTCCAGTCCAACCTCTGCTCAAGCAAGACACCCCTTGCCATTTCAGAGAAATAGTAGTCCAATCTCTTCTTTAAAACCTTCTGCGTTGAAGCACCCACAATTTCTGGAAGCAAATCATTCCACTGATTAACTGTCCTGTCAGGAAATTTCTCCTTAGATCTAGGTTGCTTCTCTCCTTGATTAGTTCCATCCATTACTACTGATCCTGCCTTCATGTGCTTTGGAGAATAGGTTGGCTCCCTCTTCTTTGTGGCAGCCCCTTAGATATTGGAATACTGCTACCATGTCACCCCAGTCCTTCTTATCACTGGTCTAGACATACCTTTCTTCATATGTTTTAGCCTCCAGTCCCCTAATGATCTTTGTGGGTCTTCTCTGCACTTTTCTAGTGTCTCAACTTCCTTTTTATAATGTGGCAACCAAAACTGAATGCAATTTCCCAAGTGTGGCCTTAGTGAGACATTATAAAGTGGTACTAACACGTACTAACACTTCACGTGACATATAGACATATAAATGTCTGCCATGTCAGATGTCCTTTTTAAGTTGTGTTACATTCAAAGCTGATATGAACACTGGCAAAGAGATGGACACTGTCTATCCGTATTTAATGGGATAATGTAAATTTCATCCAGCTACAGGGTTGTAACTCTTTTATTTTAATTTAATATGGTTCGTGGGCTAGGATATTATACATTATATTATCTGATAAAAGGAGTCTTAGATTATGTATATCCTATGTGTGATCAGGAGCCTCTCATTGCTGCCCACACTTCATTTGGAACAATGAAAAGGCTACCTGATGAAATTCATCTGAGACTACATAAGAGGAAGACAATAGAATAATGCATAAGCAGTCTGAAAAGGGCCAGAGCAAGACAGAACTCTTTGTGATGCTAATCATCTATGACTACAGCAATCCATAATAGTTATTTAAATTTAGTTTGGGATCAAATCTCTGTGAGATGTTCTTAATTAGATATCAGAAAGGAGGAGTTTCCAGAGATAGCCAAGAATAGCTGAATACTAGCCAACGTATTCAATTTTAAGGCATATTTGTATAAGATTCTGGAAAATAGAACCACAGGATATTAAATAAATAGATGAAGAAATTACTTCACTTGCTAAACTGGGCAATCTTCTGTTTGGTTAATGAAAATATTTTTTTACAATAACATTTTTGGTTGGCTTTTTTTTTTAGAAAAATCCTGTGACCAGCAGCCTTGCATAGCTTCTATGTGACACAAATACTTAAGAGAAGGATGCAAAACCTCTGAGTTAGACTTGTTTAAAGCACAGGAGAAAATGCAATGCTCAAATGATCATCTGCTGCCAGTCTGCCTTGAAGGAATTAAAGTCTCCTGTTCAATGCCAGCCATGAGGCTCTGCCCCCAATAGATTCATCTCAGCATAGAAGGGGGCAGCCTGCGTATAGGCATCACCATCTGTCAAGAGATATGGCCTGCGCATGACTTGTGAAGTCAGAACTTTCTGCACATTAAACATTTCACTGAGCAAATTCTAACATTCTTCACCTTGATTTATAACTGAAAGCTTCAGCTAGTAATCTTAGCTAATTTAAACCATTTGGCAATCAGAAGCTCCATATAAATAATGGCTTTACAGTTGTTTAAAATAATAATTTCAAAGCATGAAAAATAGTTTCTAGTCTTGCTTGATCAATATAACATTTTAAACAGAGCAGAACAGGGTCAGCCAGCACAAGGGTGTTTGCTTTAACAGAGGAAATTCCAGATTACAGCTATATAATTCATGGAACCATATTTCATGGGATAGCATCAGTCAATTAGCGCATTCCAATATATGAAAAATGCATTAGCTGGCTAATGTATTTGATTTTTTTTCACCCTTTGGTGAAATAGCGACAGTATAATTCTCATTTTTTTAATGTAGGTCAATTACTGTACAGAAGCATGTAACTAACAAATTTGCTTAAAGGAATTCAGTTTTCTGTACAGGTAGTCCTCAACTTACAACAGTTTGTTTAGTGATCACTCCAAGCTACAATGGCTGCACTTATGTTCACAATGGGTTCTCTGGTTGTGAGCTCGCACACACCCCTTTGAGACTGAAACAGAGCTTCAAACATGCCACTAATCAACTCAGGCAGCTCCGGTGAGTACAGCAGGGATGGCGCGGAACTCAGCTGGGCAGCGAAGGCGCAGGGTATGAGCCAGAAAGTTAGTTATAAATGGATTGCGTAGCACAAGGGCAGGTGGGCAGACCAAGCCAGTGATCACAGCTAAGGGTTCACCTGAACCCGCACGACCATGCAGCAGCCCACCACTGCCTGAAAAAAGTGACTGATGACCACTTTCCACACTTAATCATTATTGCAGCAGGCTCATGGTTACATGATCAAAATTCAGATGTTTGGCAATTGATTCATATTTATGATGGGTTGCAATGTCCCAGGGTAATGTGTTCACCTTTTGAAAACTTCTAACAAGCTAAGTCAATGAAGAAGCCAGATTTACTTAACAACCGTGTCAGTGACTTAGCAACTGCAATGATTCACTTAACAGCTGTGGTAAAATGGGGCAAAACTCATGTAACAATTGTCTCATTTAGCAAACAAAATGTTGGGCTCAATTGTGATTGTAAGTTGAGAATTACCTGTATGTATTTAGGTATAAAAATTATCTCTCACCCTTGCAGGGAGGGGGATGTTAGATGTCTTCCTCAATGTCAGATCCGCTACCGTGTCCTCTATTAAATCTGAGGTTCAGCCCAAGATCTTAACTCTTCCTAGCACTGTACTTTTCTGGGCAAAAAGTTCTGAAGTTGTTCCTGGGCTCTGTTTAAGCCACTCTCCCTGCTTAGGAGTGACAGCCCCCAATGCTCCTACACAGCTGGGGTCATTTGGGCCTTTACTTTGGCTTCTCCAGTTCCCTCATCAAATTCTGGTGTTTCACCAGCTTTTCATACTCCTCCTTCCTGATGTTGCTGTCACTTGGCACTGCTACACCTATCACTATCCTTGCCTACTACCTGGATGCTATCTTCTTGTAGTAGTACTTTACTAGATGTGTGTGTGTGTGGTTTTCCCATGAGTGCAGGGGCTGCACTACCCAGATCAGGCCTGCCACATTTAATGCTGTGGGAAAATGGGAGGGGGTGTTATATGGCATCTGAGAGATATATAGTCATAATAACATTTCTTTCTCAGAGAGTCAATTACATCTTGCCCTGCACCTAGAGTAAAGTGACCAGATTTTAAAATTGGTAAAGCGGGACACCATTGACCGGGGGTGGTGGTTCTTGATTAAAAATTTGGTCTATGGCAGTTGATAGGACATTCTAGGCCCAACAAGTTAAAATACTCACCACCTAGTTCAATACTCAAGGAGAAAAGTGGGTGCCCAACACGTAGCCCAGTGTGTCCAGGTCCTTCTTCTCGCCTGGCCTCATCTTCACCCTCTGGCTGATGCCCACCACTGGCTGCACCATGGCTGACTCACCTCAGGTGGGCTGGAAGGCTTCGGGCGGCTCCTGGGCAGCAGGCGTCCGGGCGCGAAGGGCTGGCGAGGGGGTGGCGGTGGCATCTTCAGCAGTGGAGCAGATGCACAGCAGCGCCAGCAGCAGCAGCGCCAGCAGCAGCAGCGCCAGCAGCCGGGCAAACTCCATCGGGTGGCGAGGCGAGCTGCATGCAAGGCCACTCGGCCAGCCCACCCACGACTCCTGCTAGTGCTCGGCAGCGCACAGCCGCCGCACAGCCTCCAGCCCCGCAGGCCACCCTCCCGGCGTGCAGCCACTATACACAAAGATAGACCTGGAAAAATGAGTGAAAATATTTGCAAGAGGAAGCCACATGGTGGAGCCAAAAAAGGGACAGGGCACCCTTTCTACAAAAATCAGGACTTTTTTAAAACACCGCGGGATGTGGGACAAATTATTAAAAATCAGGACTGTCCCGCCAAACGTGAGACGTCTGGTCACCTTAACTTAGAGGTGTATGACTTGGAGGCATCTCCAGTTGGGACAGTGCCTGATTGGGCCATGTGACAGACATGTGAGTTCTGGGCAGGGGCTTGGACTTTCATTTGGGTGGGGAAAACCTGAAAACTTTCAGATATGCCAATATGACATCTCTAATAAAATGGAACTTTGAGGAACTTCAAGCCTTGGAGTCTTCTTTTGTTAGGGGTCTTACTTGGAACTCTGACAAAAGCAAGAGAATTCTGACTGTGTCATTCTTGAAATATTACATTAAACTTATTGTAAAACGCTTTAAATTTGATTGGAAAAAAACTGATTTTTGTTAAAGAGTTGTCAAAATCTGGAATATCTTACCTGATTTAGTTGTCTTAGCTACTAATTTTCACAGTTTTAATTCTAACTTAATCTCTGTGGATTTCATCCCATATTTAAAAGGTTTCTAAGAGGGCATGCGTAAGTCCACTAACATGACTATTGTCCCTGTCACATTTAAGTTTTTTCATTTGATTTGCTTGAATTTTTCTTATATAAACAAATAAATAAATAATGAATAAGGAGCTATAACCATCTGGTTTTAACTAACCTCAGAGTCAGCATATTGCCCCCAGCAATCTGGGTCCTCATTTTATCAACCTCAGAAGGATGGACGGCTGAGTCAACCAAGAGCAGGTCAGGATCAAACTGTTGGCAGTTCACAGAATTAGCCTGCAATGCTACATTCTAACTGCTGTGCCACCACAGCTCCTAATGATACTGGAAGAAGTGCCTCTGCCTTAGATCAAGGCTGCCCTATAGCAATGCGGGACTCCTCTTGCTGAGACTGGGGTGCTGATATGCAAACAATTAAACATATTGTGCAAGACTGCTCAAATGTGCATTTTCTGGTTCCTTTGAAGATCTCCATGAAGCAACGCCATAGGCAATCACCTAGATAACTGAATTGGACATCAAATTATGAGGCCACTGTTATACCCCCACAGTAGTTTGGTACCAGTATATAATTATGTGGATTGTGTGTATATATTTACCTCTCTTTTATCGTGTTCTCATCATGTGCTAAATAAATAATTATCACTATCTTGGGAGAGCAAACTGATGCCAACACACATTTTCTTCCCCATACTGGAGTCTTCCAGCCAGAGAGCTATTCTCAATAAACCTAGAAGATAACAGGTTGGCAAAAACGGATGTAGTTTTGGATTGAAAATATAACAAGTAACTCATTCAAGTTTATCGATAGTCAGCCTTTAGATTTGCTCTGTGCAGTTTGCTTTTATTTTTATTTATTTTTGCTGAGGAAGCCAAGGTTTGGGAATGATTGTAATATGTTACTTTCCTCTGTCATTTTGATGGATGGGAGATTTCCAGTGATGGAGAAGCCAGATCTTAGGAATGTGGACTTACAATCCAAATCACTGGATTTCAGCAACAAATTATCCCCATAGGGGAATGTGACAAAAATTAGAGTTATAGGAGTATGGGAAATTGAATCTTGCACTATAAGCTGGTACTCAGTTTTGCCAGACCCAGTGTAATTTATTATTTACCCCTAGAGTTAAGAGCTGCAGGATTCATTCCAATACACTTCTATGTATTCCTCAGTACAGGAAGCCTGCAAAAAGCAGAGCATACATTTTGCTTAGCTGGATTACACTGTCCTCTTTTTGTGTAAATGTCATCTGATATTTTTTTTTACAATATGAGAGTTGGGGTTTTTATGGCTTTGGCTGTTGGTTTTATATTTCATGAGGGAAATAAAACAAGAATGATGATAAATTGTGTAATAATTGTTCTTGCCGAGATCCACATGCTGAAGAGAATGAACGTCTTTAGATGGGAAAATGGAGTTGTGGATTAATGGGCAAAATGGGGGCTTTTGTGTTGTGGTTGTTTGAAAGAGATTTTCTGGAAGGCTAATGCCGGCTTCTGTCTTTAAATCTAGATAACAATGGGTAAAACATTTGCACTGGGGTCATTTTTTAATATAATTAACTTTTAAAAATGGCCCCCCTGGTGGCCATTGGGCTTTAAAACTATCTCTCTTGATGTCAGGGTGGGAAGGTGGTTTTTATTAAGGATAGGATAGAAGCATTGTTGAAGTTAGAACTGGCAAATCCCTCTCCAATAGCAAATTCCTTTGGAAAATGCAGTCAAATCCTGATGCTTCTTTAAAATAGCTGTTCCCAACTTCAATGGAAGTTGGACGATCTGGGGCCAGAAAAAGGGATCCACTTCGCCACAAATTGGATCTAAGGATACTTTCCTTTCCCAGATCTGGAGAAGGTACCTAGGAAGAATGGTTCTTAGAAGGGGGAACTTCAAGAGTTCCATGCCTGTCAAGAGTCCCAAGCCTCAGTTATATATCCCTAGTGCCGTGATGGCGAACCCATGGGGCACGAGCCATCGGCCCAGCTGAGCTCCACCAAGCATGTGTGCCTCCCGCTGGCCAGCTGATTTTCAGATCTCTGCAAAACACTATACAAGCCATCAAGAATATAACTATTTACAGAATATAACTATATAACTATAAATAGGAACAGGAAGTGCCTCATAGGAGAAGATAGAGGTAAATCCTAGAGATGCAGGAAATGCATCACAGATCAATGGAGATGAATGCTAGAGAAGAATAAAGCTGCATACAAGGCCAACTGCAGGAGGTGGTGGGAGCGTGGGAGAGCGGTGCCCCCTGCACCCCTTTTTTTGTCCCAGAAGGCTTCAGGAAGGCTTGCTAGGCCCAAAATGGGGCATGGGGGAGGTTGCACACGCATATGCATGGCGGCAGGGGGCAGGGGGCACGTGCATTGTATTATGGATGTGGCCACGTGCATGCACACTTTCAGCACGTGAGGACAAAAAGGTTACCCATCACTGCCTTAGTGCTTCAGACAAATGCTTCTGAAATGCGTAAAAAGCTTCTGTGAACATAATTCTGGTCCCCTGAGCAGTAGTTTTCAGGGAGCTGCTGAATTTTCCCCCAAGAGGTTTGTTTTGTATCCATTACTTTCATCCAAATGATGAAAATGATGTTATACTATTGGGATACAAACTCTACCTATTAGATCGGGTAAAGGAAGGCACACAAAGGCTCCAGTAAAGGGATCTGTCAGACCTCTTGACCAATGGGATTCGACCTCTGTTCCCGCCGGAACAGAGGACCTTGGTGGAAACCTCTATCAGTGGGGGGGGGGATATCTAACACTACCCCTTTCATATATGTGTCTAATATCATCACACAGAGACACAAACAAATATACGTAGGGCTTGTATCATGTTGGTCTGATTCTATTTTCATCATTTGCCTCCCTTTCCACACCTACTCACTCAGCCCGGGCAACACTGCCTCCATCACATTTTTAAAGATAATTGTCCCTATGTATCCAGAAGATCGTCAATATCTTGCACATTTCTCCTGAAGCATAGAATGCAGGTGTGGACTTCACACATACATAGAATGTATGTGGACTTCAAGGTAGTGTCTAGATTAGAGATCCTAAATTCCATAGCATAATTTGAGCATACTTGAGATTAAACCTCGCTTTGACCTAAAATATGCTCAAACATTTTGGCATACTGTGAGAAAAGAATGATATATGTGACAAGGATATAGCTTAGGCTGATAGTCTGATTTGTACATTATTGCAATATATCAAAGTCGTGATTGACCAAAGCCACAACAAAGCTCTCTGTGAGGCCATTTGGTTATATTTCTTTGTCTTATATAGCATACCTTTGATTTACTGTGTTTCTTTCTCTTCTTCTATACTTTGCATAACATAGCTTACCTTGGGGAAGGATAGTCTAATAGGCATAAATGCATTTCCCCGCTCTTAAAAATTGAGATTCTTCAAACAGAGTTTGTCATTGTTATATCACTAATTAAAAACAGATGGAGGTTTTTCAAATAAAAACCTGGATAGAGTTTTGCTAGCTTCACATGCTAGCTTCAGATTTGCTGACTCAGAAATATGTTGAGTAAATTTGATTAGTTAGGTACTGTATAGAATTACCTTTCCTGCAGTCCTCAACATATCTGTCAAAAGAAGAGTAAACAATAGGACATTTCTCCAGCAGAAAACTTAACAAAATCCAAAATGTCTAGGCAAAATGGTGATTCAACATGATATCAAAAAGAAAATAATACCATTGTCACTAACATTTTCTTTTGTCCTGCTATTTTAAAGATTTAAAAAGACCCCTTTTTGGAAATTCCCAATATATCTTTCCTAAAGAACTATTATGAGAAGGTCTAGTCAGATGATCTTAATATCCAGACCAATTGTTAGGGTACACTATACATACTTTCTCCTCCATGAAGATGTAGGAAACTTAAAAAGGAACCTTTGTCCTACAGATTTCAAGCTTCAACAGTCACTGTGAATGCGAAGCAATATCAAGAGTCTGGATGAAAAAGAAGTTAATCACCTGGAAAAGAATCTGGAACAATCCTATTTCCATGATACTACAGTAAGTCAAGACAACAGACCTAGACCTAGTCCCTCCTGAAACCTAATCCTAAATATTCTCTTTTTTTGTTGCAAATCCAGCCTAGAATTAAGGAGAAATTTCCTGACAATGGGAATTAATAATCAATGGAATGGCTTGTCTCCAGAAGTTGTGGCATCTCCAACACTGGACGTTTTCAAAAAGAGATTGGACAGCCATTTGTGCAGAGTGGTATTTGGTCTCCTAATTCCAGCAGAGGGTTGGAATAGAAGATCTCCAATGTCCCTTCCAAGTCTGCTATACTGTATTTTGTTACCTTATACTTAATATATATAAATAACCTGAGCATTCAACATGTTGGAAAGCACTTACGTGTTTTATGAAATTTAAATTTAAATTGGAGAGACATAGAGATTCCAATAGATTAATATGATAGATAATTCCATGAAGTATATTTTCCTGAAGTGTTACACCATCCAGAGCCACTTGTTGCCATGGGAAGCTATGGAAATCAAATAAATAAACAAAATAAAAGAAAGAAGCCAATTTGTATAAACAAATCAAAATAATTAGTGAATGATTAGAATATTGTGCATTATTTGGAGGCTTTTGTTCTTCCTTATTTTCTGCTTAGCCACTTGATCCTGTCTTTGAGAAAGAAAGAAAGAAAGAAAGAAAGAAAGAAAGAAAGAAAGAAAGAAAGAAAGAAGAAAGGAAGCAAGCAGGCAAGGAAGGAAGGAAGGAAGGAAGGGGGAGGGAGGCAGGGAAGGAGAAAGGAAGGAAGAGAGAGAGAGAGAAAGAAAGGAAGGAAGGAAGGAAGGAAGGAAGGAAGGAAGGAAGGAAGGAAGGAAGGAAGGATGGATCATATTCCTCTCAATTTGTAATTATGGTGAAATGCCAGGTGTACTGAATGACTAGATTTATACACAAAGAGGAAAATAAAAGAGTGCTGTTTTAATTTACACAAATCCATTCTATTGTGCAGACGTTCATTCGTTCTCATATGCCTTCAATAGCAGACTACTCCCGTTCCCAATCCATTACCCATTTCCTAAAATCAAGGTCAAAGTCATTGTTCACACAGGTGGAGAGATTGAATTTCAAATCATTTACTTGTTCTTCCAAACAAACAAAAAAATCTAGAAGAAGGATCTTGCCTAAATTCCTTTGAAAATTTAGCACGGATACTATTTCTTTGGAATGCCTCCAATTTAATAAGCTTAAGGCCCACTTCTTTGAATTTCACCATTTAAGTATGGACTAGGGTAGCCTATTTTTAGATCATATCATGTTCCCAGGAATAAGTAGTATTACCACATGGGAGCAGAATAATTGCCACTGTTTTTTTTTAAGTTGCTAATTGTATCATGAGATTGTTCTACCAAATGGCAATTGCAGTGTGCTAGAGCAACAATATGATATGAAAGCCCTTATGAAGACTTTTAGGTTACACATCAAAAGCCTTGTGTCAATTAGCTGGACTTCTTGTTGTGATCTAGGTGAAAAATGCCAATTACCCTGAGTTCTGTATATAATAAAACAAAAACAAAAAATGAAAACAAAGGAGAATCCAGAAGCTGAAGATGTTTTGCAAACTTTGAGAGGTTTGGCATCCAGTTGTACAGTTAATCTACATTTAATAAAATTATTGATGGAACTTGGATCACAAAACAGAAAGAAAAATAAAATGAAACTTTTAGCCCATGAAAAGCATTGTGATAGGTCTGTAAAACACATTTAGGGGGGAAAGGGGGTTATGTATGCTTTGTAGGCTTACATTTTTAAAGCATTACTGTTAGACCTGGATTTTCTTCTAATGTTACATTATTGTCCTGTACTGTTAACATTTCCATGTAGATATGGAAACAATAATTATTTTTGGTTTTAGAAATTTTTGAAGTACTTTACTGAAGTTATTTGTAGCTCCTAAGAATCGAATTGTCTGCTTTGCACAGTACCTGAATATATGATATTTAAATATATAAATACACAGTAAATAAATACACAGTATTTATTAAATAAATACAAAAGAGATAATAAATAAATACATAATCCAAATTCAGTCTGAACATCTGGCTATAATAATAATAATAATAATAATAATAATAAGAAGAAGAAGAAGAAGAAGAAGAAGAAGAAGAAGAAAGAAAGAAACTCCGCCGTTGCCGGTCCCAAGCCCGGATGAGAAAGGAGGAAGGTTGGGATCAGGTTGGCATCTGGTCCCGTAAAAAAACCCCCGCCAACCCATACAATATGGTGAAAAAAACGAATAAGAATTCCATACCGCATCGGTCGTCGCGCGGGTTAACAAGGGCCGCGGCGGATGTTGGGGTCCCTGGACATCCGTCGACAAGTGGGCTACAAGTGGACCAGCCAACAAAACGACAAAAATATAGTGCAGATGAAAACCGTGCCATAATGGCCTGTTACTACAACTCAGAGCCAGAAAAAAGAGGATATTTAAAGCGAATGTATGAATTATGGAAACAACAATATCCAGATTCAAATGTTAGTGAACAACGACTAGCAGATCAAAGGCGATTTATTATACGGAATAAAGTGTTTAGTGAAGTTGAACATGAGGAAATTCAGGCAAATTGCAAAACCCAAAAAACAATATCACAAGCGGAAATAACTGATATTCAAGACACAACTAAAGACACTATAGTAGAACTCCCAGAAGAAGCTCTCAGGGAGGAAATAACATCACCACCACTAGAACCAGTTATCACTGAACCAACTGATGAACTAACTCAAAAACAAAAAGAATTGAAGGATAAGATCATGGAGCATTTTCTGCTTAATGAGGAAAGGCAACGTTTACCATCACTAAAAACTGTGCCTAAGAAAATTTTGGCCCCTATCATGAAAATGGTTAATGCAGTGTTTTCAACAATTGAACCGGGATCCATCTTGGAAACAAACCAGTTAATGTACAGCGCAGCTGTAATAGTCACTAACGAACTAGGCATTAAAATTAAAGTACCTAGTCACACAACAGAAAAAGCATCAAAGCCAAAGTGGAAAATCCGTCTAGAACAAAAAATCAAAAAATTAAGGGCAGATGCTAGTAACTTAAAGAACATGCATGAGCAACGGCTTAAAAACAACAAAATCATAGATCGGCTAATCAGAAGATATAGATTGGATACAAGAAACATCAATGAAGCTGTAGAGATTGTAAAACAGCAGATAACAGCAACAGCTAGAAAAATTGAAAGATATGAGGCACGAATCATCCAATATAAACAAAATCAGCAATTTCGATCAGACCAACGGCGTTTTTATCAAAGTCTTAATGTGAATGGTGACACCAAAAGTGAAAAACCAGAAAAGCAGGCCACAGTTGAATTCTGGAAAGAATTGTGGGAAAATGCAAAGGACTACAACAAGGAAGCAAAGTGGATACATGACTTTGAGAAAAGCATTGGCAACAAACAAATGCAAGTATTAGAAATAACAACTGAGATGATCAAAAATCGAGTTAAAAAGGTAAAGAATTGGACATCACCTGGAAAGGACCAATTACATGGTTTCTGGCTCAAATATCTGACCAGTCTACATGCAATATTGGCCAGGCAACTGAATGAAATTTTACAAAAGGGCCAAATTGATGAATGGTTGACAACTGGAAAAACATACTTGATTCAGAAAGATCCAACTAAAGGAACAACACCTGAAAACTATAGACCAATAACATGCTTACCAACAACCTTCAAATTACTCACAGGCATTATTGCAGATAACATGATGGATTATTTGGAAACAAACAACATCTTGCCAGTAGAGCAAAAAGGCAACAAAAGAAGGAGCAGGGGCACAAAAGATCAGCTTCTAATTGATAAAATGATATTAGAAAATTGTAAGAACAGAAAAACGAACTTGAATATGGTCTGGATTGATTACAAAAAGGCATTTGACTCACTGCCACATAGTTGGATCATAAAATGCTTAGAAACAACTGGCATTAGCAAAAATATTACATCCTTTACTGAAAAGGCAATGAAACAATGGAGAACTGAGTTGGCAGTAGGGAATGAGAGCTACGGAATGGTTAATATCAAGCGAGGAATTTTCCAGGGTGATTCACTTTCACCTCTTCTCTTCATCATCGCAATGATCCCACTATCAGTAATCTTAAAAAAAATGAAATTAGGCTACCAAACAGCCAAAAAAGCTGAAAAAATTTCGCATTTACTATATATGGATGATTTGAAACTCTATGGAAAGTCAGAAATAGAAATCCAGTCATTGACAAATACAGTCCGAGTATTCAGCACCGATATTTCAATGCAGTTTGGCATGGAAAAATGCGCCACTGTATCCATAAAAAGGGGCAAAATCACTGCATCTGAGGGAATTGAAATGCCCAATGGCCAACTAATTAAATGCAAAGAAAATGAAGCCTACAAATACTTAGGCATTCTGCAGTTGGATAACATCAAGCATGGAGAAGTAAAAACTATTGTCAGGCGAGAGTACACCAACAGAGTTAGGAAAATTTTAAAATCTAAATTGAATGGTGGAAATACAATCAAGGCCATAAATACCTGGGCAATACCAGTTATAAGATACACAGCTGGTATAGTTAACTGGACACAAGCTGATTTGGACCTTTTGGACCGAAAAACCAGGAAACTAATGACAATGCACTACAGTTTACATCCACGTGGTGATACTGATAGACTGTACCTGCCCCGAAAATCAGGTGGCAGAGGATTATTACAAGTGAAGCAAATAGTTGAAGAAGAAAAACATGGATTGGCTGATTATTTAAAAGAAAGTCAAGAACATCTATTAATCGAAGTAAAGAACAAAAATCTACTGAAGGCCCAACAGACGAAACAAGAATACAGAAAAGATGTGATAAAATCAAGAATGGAGAGTTGGCAGAACAAAGCACTGCATGGCCAATTTCTGGAAAAAATAAAGGATAAAGTGGACAGTGAACAAACTTGGTTATGGTTAACAACAGGTACATTAAAGAAAGAAACAGAGTCACTAATCCTGGCTGCGCAAGAACAAGCTATCCGCACAAATGCCATTAAGGCCAAAATCGAAAAATCCTCTGATGATGCCAAATGCAGACTTTGCAAAGAAGCTGATGAAACTGTTGATCACATACTCAGCTGCTGTAAAAAAATCACGCAGACTGATTATAAATTGCGGCACAATTCAGTAGCACAAATGATCCATTGGAATTTGTGCAAAAATTATAATATTAAAACAGCAACAAACTGGTGGGAACATCAGCCTGAAAAAGTCACCGAAAATCAGATGGTCAAGATCTTGTGGGATTTCCGTATACAAACCGACAAAATACTGGCGCATAATACACCAGACATCACACTGGTTGAGAAAAATAAGGTCACAATCATAGACATCGCAATACCAGGTGATAGCAGGGTCGCCGAGAAGGAACATGAAAAAATCGCAAGATACCAGGACTTAAAAATCGAAATTCAACGACTATGGCACAAACCAGCAGTGGTAATTCCAGTGGTAATTGGCACACTGGGTGCTATTCCAAAAGCACTGGAATTACATTTAAAACAGTTAAAAATTGACAAAATCACCATCAGTCAAATGCAAAAAGCTGCACTGCTTGGATCTGCACGTATATTACGAAAATACGTTACGACGTCCTAGGCCCCTGGGTGGGGCCCGACTAGTAACCAATGCCAAATCCAGCGAAACAACTGGCCGCTGTGATACAATTGTATAATAATAATAATAATAATAATAATAATAATAATAATAATAATAATAATAATAATAATAATAATAAAGATACTTCAAACACCATCAAACATCAACATCTACCTATCCCACGTCCTTGGGAAGGACTCGAAAGGTGAATATAATTCCACATCCAGTCTGAAAATCTGGCGAACAAATGAATATACAGTATTTAATACACTGCTAAATATATGCATACACCCAATCACTGATTCCTGCACACCTCACATATCTGCCTCACAACAAAGGAAATAAATACAGATAAATGGAGACAGTAAGAAAGGAACAGTAGACACACTGGTGTGCTTATGCATGCCCCTTTTACAGACCTCTTAGGAATGGGGTGAGGTCCAGGCAGGGATGAGTTGCTCCCAGTTTGGCCTGGATTCAGGCGAACTGGTAGTGGAAGTGGCAGGAGGGTCCACCCACCCACTCACCCTGCTGCTTCTGTGCTTGCGCAGAAGTGTCACGCACAAGTGCATGAATGAGCGCAAGCAAACCGGTAGCCCTGGGATTTGCAACCCACCTCTGGGTCCACGGTAGACAGTTTGAGGTTGAAGCTGTGGGGGTTTGAGGCTGTAACAACAGAGTCGGGTAGAGCATTCCAGGTGTTGGCCACTCTTTTGCTGAAGTCATATTTTCTGCAATCGAGTTTGAAGCAGTTTACCTTGAGTTTGTATCAATTGTTTCCTGTGTATTATTGTGGTTGAAGCTGAAGAAGTCATTGACAGGCAAGACATTATAGCAGACAATTCATCTAACCAAGTTTTGTGTAAAGTATTATCTGTAAAAAGGATGAAAGTTTCAGAATGAGGGGAAAACTCATGACAATCTAAATATTTCAGGCAAAGTGAACTATACAGAGTTCTTGGTGTCTTTGCAGAAGGCCACTGGTTTTCTTAGTCACAGGGTTTGAGCTCAATGTCAACAAGGTGAGCAAACAACCTCTTCAACATTTCCCCCTCAGGACATTTTGTAACATGTACCTGATGAGACCTGATTAAGCGCCCAGAGAAGTCATCCATTCAATCAGGTGGCTTTCGGCCTGAATCTACCTCTGAAAATATGTGCTGAGGAAAACTGCAACCTGATTCCACAAGTTGTAAAAACAACATGTTATCCTTTATGGAAGGGGAGAGAATGTTCTAAGCCTAAAGTGGTCTGATTTTTCATGAATTGTTCATCAGTGTTGAAATGCATTCTTTCAAAAATTTTGATGAGTGTTTCAAAAGGCAATCAAAGCCTCATTAAAAAACAAAATAACAATTCCTCAGCATCAGCTTTGTTTTCCCACAGTGGGAAAACAAACTGAGGAAAGTGAAAGGTCATTATTCATCACACATCTTAAAATCATGTACTTGGAGGAGACACAAGGATAGCCTTAATACTTAGGAGGTCCCAAGGCACACAATCATGCCCAGGGATTTTTGCTTTCGTGAAAGTCCTCTACTCTGCTTGATGCATAAACAGTTTAGCTGCCTCTTCACATAGTCCATTATTGTTACTATATATCCATGGTCATTTCTTTTGTGTGTGTGTGTGAGCAAATGTATAGAGCAGGAGATGCCAAACTTGACAACTTTAAGACTTGTGGACTTCAACTGTCAGAATACTCTAGCTAACATGGCTGGCTGAGGCATTCTGGGAGTTGAAGTCATCAAGTCTTAAAGTTGCTAAGTTTGGAGACCTCTGTTGTAGAAGATAAAATGAGGTTGTAACTCATGATGTCATATGCCCACCTGAGCCTTGGAAGTGAGGCATCTGGAAAAAGGTGAACAATTTCTTGTGAGTAAACAGACTGCAATAAGAAGTTTTGAACAGGGGGTATGTTCAAATTTTCTGGCTCCACACATAAGAAATCGCTTTTCCATACTGCCCCATTTCAAATAGTCACACTCAGTGCAGAAATATTGAAGTTCAGATGAGTCTGAAAGGCATTTCGAAAGCAAGCACTCAAATGCAAATTCATAAACATATTGCAGTAGTCTAGCCAAAAACATCTGGATATTAAAAACAAATATTAGGAGTCAAAGCTGGCACAGTAACCTTAGGCTTGTGAAACAGATGAAATGACATAGAAACCCAAAGGCATGTAATGCTGGATTTTCTAATACTCCTCAAATTAAAAACTCATCTCTCTAGATTCCTGTCCCCTTACAGTGACTTTGTCCAGAACAAGTTAAACTCAAATTTTTCACAATCAGAAAAATGAGCTATCAGCATAACTTCTATACCAGAACTGAACTGACAAGCATGTTTTTCCTGTGGAAAAAACTCACATTTAATACGTGAATTAGAGCAAGAAAAATTTCTAATGTGCAATCATCAAGCAGGTCATATTGTAGAGAACAGTTTCTATTTCAGATTACTTTATTGGGAAGTAATGATGACAGCAATAAAACATGACCTAAAGTAGTATAATATATTTTCCACAACACACTTCATCTGTTGTCAGCAGATAGGCTGTGATGCAAACATATATTGGGAGTGAAGTTCCATCAAGCAAAAAAAAAAAAAAAAAACCTGTATCAGTCACATTTATCTATGAGCATTATTTGAAGGTTAAATTATGCTGCAATGGTCATCCTTCAAGGCATTTCAAACAAATAGCACAAGTATTGCATTATAAAGCTATTCATTACAACTGTAGATGTCTGGGTCAGTAAATAAAAAAGAAGGATATTGCTGTCCTGTGTAAAACTTTTGAGATATTGAACTGACTGTAGTGATTTTATGTTCTGTTGACTTCGGCATACCTCTTTCCCATCAAAACACCATTAAACACATAGCGGTTTGTTGTGGAAGTATATGCCTTTAATTAATTCCAAGAGCCTCTATGAAATGTCCCTTTCAGACCTTAAAAGTCTTTCAGCTACAAGAGAAAGGTTCAGAAAGAAACAATATTATCTGATTTTTCCCCCCACTTTCTTTCTCACTTTCTCAGTGGAATCTGGGATATAATAAAATGATAGTCCTAATTTGTCATCTGTGACTTTGGTGTATATTTTTCCTTTAATGTCTTCAAATTCTAAATTCCTGCTTCTAGCTTCCTCTCTCAATGAAATGGATAACCTCCGAGTCTCCGTACTATATTGAGAAAGGATGTTTATGCAGGCAGGTGAGGTAGTCTCCACAGAAGCTAGGCCTCTTGAGGGATTTCAAAGCCCCTGGCCTAATGAAATCATTAATACTCCTTTTATAAGATGTCATCTAAAATCAGTGCAATTAGATTAGCTACCTAGAATGGAAAGTTAGAGAAGAAATAAAGTTCCACTACAGAATTCATCACATCTGATAAAATACTTAGTGGATTTGCCTGGGGTTTTTGTTTTGTTCTGTTGTGTTTTAATTTTGGCTTCAGGGATGTGCAATTTTCAGTCTAGGAGGGATTATGGCAGCCTCTGGTTTAGCTTATCTGGACTTGAAGACTAAGGAAAACAGGACCTGCTCAGCAATTGGGTGGAAGATTACCAGGTAATACCAAACTTTAGGCTATAGAAATAAAAAATATCCTGGAAGAAGGCAATACAAATCATTTCCATATTGCTACCAAGGAAAATATACAGATATGTCCATAAAATCCATCAGGAGTCAAGCTCTGCTGAAACCTCTTCTATAATTATAGAATATGTGGCAGAATGCATGTTTTAGCTCATAAGGTAAAGGTAAAGGTTTCCCTTGCACATATGTGCTAGTCGTTCCTGACTCTAGGGGGCGGTGCTCATCTCCGTTTCAAATCCAAAGAGCCAGTGCTGTCCGAAGACTTCTCCATGGTCATGTGGCCGTCTTGATTAATCACCAAAGGCTCACAGAACGCTGTTACCTTCCCACCAAAGGTGGTTATTATTTTTCTACTTGAATTTTTATGTGCTTTTGAACTACTAGATTGGCTCATAGAATGCACAGAATGCATGTTTTTGCTCAAAGAACACACCAAATTCAATTACTGGCACCTCCAGTTAAAAAAAATCAAAACCAGGTTGGGTGACAATAGTGGGCTATAGAGAGATTAATCTGGTAAAAGCAGGATTTCCATGGTCATTATTACCAATGGTCTAGTTCAATGCTAAAGCAAATGTGTGCCAATTTGCTTCTGGGTTCAATTCAAGCAGTTGGTGGGTTTAGTTCTGGGTTCAATTCAAGCACCTTTAAGAGCCAAGGTGGCGCAGTGGTTAAATGCAGCACTGCAGGCTACTGCTAGATCAGCAGTTCAGCGGTTCAAATCTCACCGGCTCAGGGTTGACTCAGCCTTCCATCCTTCCGAGGTGGGTAAAATGAGGACCCAGATTGTTGGGGGCAATATGCTGACTCTCTGTAAACCGCTTAGAGAGGGCTGAAAGCCCTATGAAGCGGTATATAAGTCTACTGCTATTTAAAACTTTTCATCATATGGGACCAGGATACCTGAGGAACTGTCCCATCCCATGCCAATGACACTCACCCATCCCACCTGGTTGCAGAGCTGTGAAACTGAATTGAGTTAGAGGTACACACTTTCCATTCAATGGGTTCTGAAAAGCCAGTTTCAAAATATTTCAGTAAAAAAAATATCGGTTCGTTCACTGACTTTGTGAGGTACCTGCTTTTGAGTCAATCCCTGTTAGGAATATCCATATCAGATTGTACTGATCTTTCCTCTTCAAAATGCTGACCAAACTATCAAACTAGGCTATGCTTTGCTTAATCATTACCTGGTGAATAAGACATAATGATTGGAGAGGTAAATAATCGTAAGCCATAAACTTGTACAGTATTTGCAAACCTCAAAGCTACATTCATACAACTTGCATTTCTAAAATAAAACAAGTGACATTTTGGCACAGCACCAGGGACGAACCCAGCTTCCAAAGATCATAAGATTTAATAATATATACCTATTTCTGAGTCTATGTTGTACAATCAGCATTAATGAAATGTTGAAGATAAACTAATTTTAATCAAAGATTTATAGAAACTTAACTTGCAAAATTACAAACAGGTCATGATTTACCTATGTGTTGTTAGTAGTCAAACATTAACAATCACATGCTTACTGCAAGTTTATGTGATACAATAAGAATATTGAGAACAAGTTTTTTTATATGCAAATTGGCCTGTAAATTTGATTAAGAATTGTAAAATATTTACAGGTATGAAAATCATATCTACTGCTTAGTACTCTTCCTCAGTTATTCTGCTTGCATATCTTACATGATTGTTTTTTTTACTTAACGGCTAATATATATAAAATAATACTGCATGGCATTTTTAGACAAAGTAAGCAAGCTATTTCGCTTTCGGTTTTTGATAAAAATCAAAGCTAGAAATTACATTAGTATGACGAAGGCATAGAAAAAAAATTACATAAAATGAAAACTATACCCAATGGGAATTGTTCATACTACTGTATCTCAGCCACCTCCTAACTGCTGGACATTTAGTCAGCACTAAGAAATGAATTATATATTTATAGCTAGATTTTTCTTTCCAAATTAAATATTTTATACTGATATCTTCCCATTTAGATTGAAACATTCGGAAAGAAACTTTTGCTCCCTTTCTTACTGAACACATTGTGCTGCAGAGCTTGTCTCTTAAGACACAAGGCTTAAAGAATTCAACCTGAATCGATTAGACTTTCAAAAGCTTATACAGGGGACAAGCTAGTCATCATTGTGTCCAAGAGCCTGCTGAAAACTCAATGGTTGAATCCCAAGGAGATTGAGGAAAAATTGCCTTCCTCCAGTGATTTAAGGGGTGCTTTAAGTAAATCAACATGCTTGCAGGTTTGCGCTGCCAACTTGCTCTCCTCAACCCTTACTTTAGATCAATCTATCAAAGTGTAAAATACCTTAATGATAGCAGAGTTCTGGAGCTGTTCCAGTTATGGAGAGTGGAGTAATATCCATCACGGGTGCCAAGAGTAACACTGGGGAGCAACTACAGAGGAAAAGGAGAAAGCCAAAGAGGAACATAATTCCTTTGTTGTCTTTCTCACCTCACCGTTGTCAGGAGAACTTCCACACACTTGCTAATTCAGTTACATTCTTAAAGAGAGGAGTTCCTCTCATTTCATAAGGCTCTGGAGACTTAGCTAGTTCCCCAGGCATTCTGGTCAGAAGGTTAAGTAAGCTCTGCTATAGATGGGGGTTTAAGACTGGAATGAATTATTTATCTCAAGCAACATGGGTTATTATTATTATTTTTTTAAAAATGGCTTTTTAATCTTTGTACATTTCTTGGAATCACTTCTGTGATATGGGCAGGCATATAAATTACCTCAGCATAGGTAGTCCTCAATGTATGACTATAATTGAGCCCAAAATTTCTATTGCTAAGCAAGACAGTTGTTAAGTGAATTTTGTCCCATTTTACAACCTTTCTTGCCATAGATGTTAATAACATGGCTGTTAAGTGAATCTGGCTTCCCTATTGCAGAAGATCACAAATAGTGATCACATGGACCCAGGACACTGTGACTGTCATAAATATGAATCAGTTGCCAAGCACCTCAATTTTAATCTCGTGACCAAGGGGATACTGCCATGATTGTAAGTGTGAAAAATGATCATAAATCACTTTTTTCAGTGCTGCTGTAACTTCAAATGGTCACTAAATGAACTGTTGTAATTAATTTAAGATCAACCCACAGTAGATGACAGCAAAATAATTACAACAATTGGATTCTCTACCCAAATTAGCAGCACCTGCCTATATTATTTTATATAATTATGAAAGGTCTAGGAAATAAATAGTGGTAATGACATGGACTGGGTAATGTAGTTTCCTGGATTTCCAGGAAATGGGGAGGGTGCATTCCAAAGGAATAAGAGGCAACTCAGTTCAGATATTTTGTGTGAGAGATAAAGGGGGATGACAATCCCTCCCTAATAGTTCTCCAAATATATGCTTCATATATGAATGTCTAGGATTTATTCTGGGAGGGGCATCAAGTTCTAAAAACAAGAAAACCATGTGACTTACCATGTGATCCTTTATTTTGGCCCGAAGGAGTAGCAGGTCACAAGGCAACTGATGCTAGCAAGTTCTATCTTGCACGACGAGTACCAGGAGAAAGATGAGTAGTGGGACAAGATTTTTGCTTCAAAACGTGTCAAGTAACAAATTTGATGAGTTTTGAAGCAATCAAGTACCAAGGTGTCACTGTAGATAGTAGTTTGCTTCAATTTGGCAAGATTCCGTCTATAGATAAAGAACAATTTTTTAAAAGTTGCTTGGAAGAATCATCACATTACAGTATCTTTTTCAGTTTTGGGGACTAACAGCTGGCTTGACTATTACAATGAGCTCTACATGGGGCTATAAATACCAAAAGTCAATCAGAGTAGGGTGACATATAATTAATAGTAATATATTTCTGTATTAATTTCTGTTACACTAGGGATTTAGGTATATCTTTAAAAAGCATCAGATTGTGAGTTCTAGGTTCAGTCTGAAGTAGATTTAGATAGCACTGAGGAAACATCTGGACTGAATTCTGATACAACTGCTTCTACTTCAATTTGGCTAGGAGTGGGTTACTTTCTTTCAACTGGAATTCACATTTTATTCATTTATTTATTTTGATCTTCAGAAGAGCCTTAAGTTCTTGTTTAACATCAGTGTCATTAATTATTGAATGTGCATATGTAAAACCACAATAATATTGCTCTTCCAGAATCATGAAGCCCATGCAAGAATATGTTCAATTGATACTAAGGCATTTTTACTTTAAAGAATAGTTCGAAGCATCTAGCAAACTTTTGTTTGGATGGAAAGCCACCAAGAATGCCAGGGAAGTTTTTTTTAGAAAAATCCTGCAAAAAAGCAATGGAAAATAGTGGTGGGTTGCAGGCGGTATGCCCCGGTACGGGCGTACCGGATCCTGCCCGGAGCATTGAATACCGTTCTGGTACAGTGCTCCGAAGGGCCCACGCACACACACAGTGCGTACAGCGCCTGTGCGACACTCCTTTGAGCAGCTGGAGCGTCGCGGATGCTCACGGAGGCGCTAAGAAGCATGCCCGTGCTGTGTGCATCCATGTGGACAACGCCAGGCCAGTTCCAAACGTACCAGTTGGAATGGGATCCTGAACCCACCAACTGATGGAAAGCCACTTCCTTAACATTTTCCAAGACACTACAAGAATAAATCCATTTATTTGGGGTTCACTTAAGGAAGATTTAATCTTGTCTTCAGCATTCAGCCTGAAACAAAAATATGTAAGCCAGCTCCTTAGATCATAAGAATATTTAATGATGATTTGGGGGGAAAAACCTCAAGAAAGAATGTAAGCAATTTTAGCTAGTTATGACAAGCACTGTTTGCAAACAAGAGGCTCAAAATAAGCATTTGAATCCCATCTAAACACAGACATCCTTGGGAAGTTTCTCTAATGTCTGCTGTTTCAGTGCATCATGAATTTCTCTCCAGTTCCTAGATATATTCCTTTGCCAGCACAGAATGGGAGAACTCACTGCAGCCAACTCGCCATGGTCAACTCACCATGGCCAATTCACCATGGCCAACTTACCATAGCCAACTTGACAGGGCCAACTTGTAATTTGTTGCAGGATAATTCAATAATTCAATGTATAATTTAAAAAAATATTTTAATTTTTGTCATTCGCAATCTATTTTGTCCCTCATTTGGCATTGTTTCTTTAATTATCCCATTCCACTATTTCTTCGATATTAGTGTAACTCTTATCCTGTGGCAAGTTGTACTGCGGTAAAGTGGCCATGGCGATTTGATTGTGGCATGTTGACTACAGCGATTTGATGAAGATCCTTGCCATCACTCTTACCGATTTTCTCCCGGAAAAAAAAATTAGGGTCTACTCAGAAAATCTGCAGACAGTACAGATAAGCATTATGCATTACAAGTTTTCCTTGTATCCATCATAAATGTAAACCTTAAAAAATCATTTAGGTATAATTCTAAATGATAACTCACTTCCCCTTTCTCTTGCTACTACCTAGCAAACAAAATCCCAGTAATTAAATTTAGCAAATGTGTGCATAAGGGAGCAATAGTTGAGGAATCTCAAGGTAGCTTAACCAATAAATGTACGTTAGATTGATAAATTGGGCTTGTAATTAAGACATGCTCACATATAAAGGAGATAAAACTACTGCATATTGAAAATATAAGCAAAGATTGCTTACTCTACTTACATTGCAACAATGAAAAAAATATTTCTTTACAACAGAACACTCTATTACTGGATTAATTCCTTTTTCACCCTCCAACACTTAAAACATCTTCCTTTCTTGTGTTACTCTTTGCATGTACTGCTTTCCAATTCAAAGTATATTTTTAAAATGTTTCTCATAATTCATAGAATATTATTTTTCAGAATATGTTTATGTTTCTTTTTAATAACTAGCTTGCTTTTCTGATTTTTGAGGTGGATATGCATTTTTCCTATTTTTAGTATTTTAAATAACTGAATATGTCCAATGATATTTGCCAAAAATGCATTTGCCATAAAGTTAAGTAATATTAAAGCTTAAACTGTCAGCTCTGAAAGTTTCAGGACTTTTGGTAGTGGGTACTAATGCAAAATCTATATTTTCTTGTCAGTGATGACCTGTTTGCAGGCTACTGAAAACATAGGTTTTCTAACTTAAACCTTTCTCATCGTGACTTTAAATTATTTGGGATTATTCCTTTAAATGACTGATCATTAAGAACTACAATTGCAGAGTTTGTTGTCATGGAGATAAAATTAAGGGGTATTCCATTTAAACTGTCTTCTGCTCCGGAAGAAAAGGGAATATAATGCGATAATATTAATTCTTGATGCAACGTTTTCCAAGTGGGTTGTGGTTTTGTTTTTTTGTTTTTTGCCAAGATGTGCTATTAGATATAATGTTGACTTCACTTTTTACAACATGGAGATTCTTAAAATCCTGGAGCACAAAAACATCCTCAGTCATGGAGACCTTGCTGCATCCAGCAGGAATTTTAAGTTCTGCTACATTAGCCCAGGCTGAACTAGAAGGTATTTTGGTATGAAATTTGTACAGGTAGTCCTCACTTAGCCATAACAACTGGTTCCAGCAAAATGGTCACTAAGTGGATCACAGGACTGAGAAAGATAAATGGCAAAGTTCGCTGATTGCTCCATTTTCATTCAGCTATAGTCCTTTCAAACAGCCACTCCAGTATGCATTGTCAAGTACAGACATTTGGGAGAAGTGCATACATTGGTCAGAAAATTATTTTTTGCATTACCATGAAATGCAATTTTTTTTACTACCTGTTCTGTTCGCTTGGTGGGCGTGGCAGGAGAAGGATACTATAAAATCCCCATTCCTTCCCCACTCTGGGACCAGCCAGAGGTTGTGGTATTTGCAGGTTCTCCGAACTACTCAAAATTTCCACTACCGGTTCTCCAGAACCTGTCAGAACCTGCTGAATTCCATCCCTGCTACCAGTATATTTGCAAAAGGTCACTGCCTGAGACAGCTTTTTTCTTTACTTGCATCTTGCCTTTAGTTGTTTTTACAAAAAACTCAAGGCTGCAAACATACAAGAAGTAATGCTGCTTCTTCTTCCTCCTGTTCTCCACACAACAACAACAACAACCCTGAGAGGTGAGTTGGGCTGTGAGAGAGTGACTGGCCCAAAGTCACCAGGCCGACTGTTATGGCTAAGGTGGGGAATGACTTGACCTCACAATCTCCTGCTTTCTAGACTGGTCCCTTAAGCACCGAGCCAAACTGTCTCTCAAGTTGTTCAGTTGCTAGAAGAGGACTAGCTGTACTGATTCCTTACAAGAGAAATGGTTGGTTCTTCCCCCAGTGGGAATTTCCAGCTCAAAATAAATGATGGAATCTTCATTCAATCGGTTCAGGCCAGAGCCCAGAAACCTGGGGGGGGGGGGGGGAGTTAATTGCTACACACTGTACTTGCAAAGACTTTATGTTATCTCTTCTTCTAACAGGACCCTCTCTATGACCCATTCACACATGCAAATTGTGCAATAAAGCCACCATTTACTTGGCTTTTTTAAAATAAACCATAATGCCTGAGTTTATGAAATGCCATAAGCCAGGAGTTTTTGTAAGCTCAAGGCAGGATCACAGCAGGCTTTGCACGTTGTGTTGAGAGTTGCATTCCATTAGTAGGTACAACCAGGAACCTATTTGTGGGCTGGCTTAGGGAGCTTTATGAGTGCCTGAAGCCATACATTTTGGCCCTAAACATTTTTTTAAAAATATACTCATTGAAAAAGCGAGGAGCGATACATCTGTTCTCATTTATTTTGTGGTGCATAGCAGAGCTAGCACTAGATTTATTGCCATTCACATGGCATAGTTCATCTGCATCTTTGTGAATGATTTGAAAAGTACAACCTTTTTTTTCCATGGATTTCATAAGCCAGAAATCATTAGGTGGGATCATATTTGGGGGGAAGGGGTTTCCCCCATTTATTATATCATAGAATTACTCTATTAAAAGGGAGGAAATGTAACATAAGTTATTTCATTTCAACAGACAATACACTATTGAATAGCAGAAAGGTTAAGGCTGCAATAAATGATCCTCTTGAGGAAATAACTTTTATCTCACCTGAAAAATATCACTTAGTTTTGATCTTAGCTGTTCGGGCTTCAACAATTCAATTGCAGGTAGCCTGTGGAAAACAGCGTAAACAGTGTACATTTTTCACTGAGCATTTGTTCATACTAATCCTGAGAAACAACTCAGAATTCAAATGTGTACCTCTCTGTTTCAGCAGTACAAAGCTGCTTGTTGTCCCAAAGGTGCATTTTTCTTCTTTCAAGAGGCAACTGGACTTTCTGGTTTTTCTTTGAAGACGTTTTGCTTCTCATCCAAGAAGCTTCTTCAGCTGAGAGCTTGGATGAAAAGTAAAACGTCTTCAAAGAGAAACCAGAAAGTCTGAAAAAAGCACATTTGGGACAACCATGACCTGAATGACTGAGAATCTCCATAAACATAAAGTTGCTTGTTGTCCTTTTGAAGGCTGATGGAGAGTCATGTAGGCTGAACTGTGTGATTTTATGCTGCTCTAATAGCACACCATTGCTTCTGTCACAAAAGCTGCATTCAGCACTAATTCTACATGCATGGCATGACATTTTTTTCTAAAGGGGTACCAAAATGAGGACCCGGATTGTTGTTGGGGGCAATATGCTGACTCTGTAAACCGCTTAGAGAGGGCTGAAAGCCCTATGAAGCGGTATATAAGTCTGACTGCTATTGCTAAAACTGTGAGTGTGCACGCTATCTCGCATGCATGTGTGCCCCCCATCTGTGCATGCACGAGGGAACCCCACGTGGGGGGGAGGGTTGTCCTCTCTAGACTCCGGAGGCTTTCCTGAAGCTTGGGGAGAGTGAAAATGGCCTCCCCTGGCCCTCTGGAAGGCTGAAAATCAGCTGGCTGGCACACACATGCGCGCCAAAGCTGAGAGCTGCCAAGGGCTGCCATGCCGGCAAATATGGCTCTGCATGCCACCTGTGGCACACATGCCATAGGTTCACCATCACAGGCATAGAACCTTGCCCCAAAGAGGTTCTTGATTGTCCAGAGAAAGCCTGTAGAGATGCCTCATGTAAATTTTGGCTTATCTCATTGAACTTACTTTCAAAATGTTACAGCAAGCCGTAATTTACTTACTCATGGGTTATGCAGAAACAGATATTCCTCAACTTATGACAACAATGGAGACCAGAATTTCTATTCCTAAGCAAGGCAAGTTTTTAAGAGGGTCACGCTCACTCTTTTGCCACAGTTGTTAAGCAAATCACTGCAGGTGTTAAATGAATCATGCAATTATTAAATGAATCCAAGTGACTTTGCTTGTTGGAAGCTGACCAGGAAGGTCGCAAATGGCAATCGCATGACCGCAAGATGCTGCAACTTTGTAAATACAACTGCCTTGGGTCCCAATGTGGATGTCCCACTTTGGAGGTGGTTAATAGATTTAGAAGATCCCAACTCCAAAAGTTTACACATTGCACCTTTTTTATTTACCGTAGAATGGGTTAATTTTAATTCTTAATGTTTAATTCTTTAATTCTTAATAAATGATTTTACTGTTCTTATTGTTTTATGTTTTGCTTTTGTCGGGTAAAAGCTGTGGTGGCAACAGTGGTTTAGAATGCAGTATAGGTAGTCCTCAACTTATGACCATGATGGAGCCCAAAATTTATGTTGCTAAGCGAGACATTTATTAAATGAATTTTGCCCAATTTTATGACCTTTCTTGCCACAGTTGTTAAGTGAACATTGCAGTTCTTAAATTAGTAACACAATTGTTAAGTGAATCTGGCTTCCCCGGTGATCTTGCTTATCAGGAGGTCGCAAAAGTGCAACCGGGACACTGCAGCGGTTATAAATGTGAGTCACTTGTCAATTACTGCATCGAAATGCAAAAATGGTTGTAAGTCACTTTTTTCAGTGCTGTTG
Source organism: Thamnophis sirtalis (assembly GCF_051295495.1). Classification (NCBI taxonomy): domain Eukaryota; kingdom Metazoa; phylum Chordata; class Lepidosauria; order Squamata; family Natricidae; genus Thamnophis; species Thamnophis sirtalis. The sequence continues at coordinate 44,346,284 of NW_028261381.1, read as the reverse complement.
TTACTTCGAACGGTGACTAAGCAAACTGCTGTAAGTCAAGTCTACCTGTATTGCAGGCTAACTCTGCCCACAGCCAGAAGTGTGATCCTGATGGGGCTCCAGGTTAACTCAGCCTTCCATCCTTCCAAGGCTGGTGAAAGGAGAACCCACATTTTGGGGGACAATATGCTGACTCTGTAAACTGCTTAAAGCGGGCTGTAAAGCACTGTGAACAGAAGTGGTATTCTGCCGGTTCTGACCAGTTCGCCCAAACTGGTAACGGAAATGGCAGGTGGCCCCGCCCACCCGCCCCAGCTCTACAGCATGCCATTTAGGCCCTTTTTTTAGGCAAAGCACATGCATGGAAGATGGAGCGCATGTGTGAACGTGGCGTGTGTGGGCGTAGCATGCACAAGCATGCGAGCGCACACTCACATTTGCAAACCGGTAGGGAAGGTAAGTAAATACCACCCCTGACTATGAAGCGGTATATAAATAGTATTGTTGTAAGCTGCCCAAAGTCACTTGCCAGTGAGCTGGGCGGCATATAAATTTAATAAATAGATATTACCCTGGGTAGTTGCTTGGGAGTAATCGTCAATCCTAAACTATTGTGGGTTGTGTGTTCTTTTTTTTTTTTTTAACTTCAAAGATGAACCTGTTTACACAGTTACATTTCCCTGAACTAATTTTAAAAAAAACCTTTAGCACAGAAGCAGGCAATCTGGTGTTCTCCAGATGCTTTGAATTATAGCTCTTCACGTTCAGGCCAGTGTGGCTAATGATCAGGGATGTTGGCGGTTGTAGTCCAAATTATCTGGAGCAGACCAGTTGCTTACCATGCTGAAAAGGCAATGAGAGATTTAGAGACAAGGCTTTATGATCCGATGTTGCTTTTTGACAGATTGAGGGCACCCCTACAGCTTGCCTTTGCATCCCTCTCAGGTCACCCCGGTGCCCGGTACATGATGTTATCTTTCTTCAGCAGCTCAGCTGGCTTAATTCCAGCTCAGCTGCAGTTCAACGGGAAGCAAACCAATCTGGTTTTCAAGTTAAAAATACTGATGCTCTAAAAAGCAGGCCATTTTCTATTGGCAGGCACTCCTGGCTGTAAGTGATCATTTCCACCTTTCCAGAAAGGTCCAGTTGATGTAGCATCATGCTGTCATTTCGATCATGCCTTCCGAAAATAAGCAGAGGAATGGCACTTGGGAGGCATGGCACCTGGTGGTTTTCTGGCTCCTTGATGGCAACCACTCCAATGTTTTAAGTAGCAAATGAAACAAGATGAGAATAGGCATCAAACCCTGGTCAAACTATATTTTTTTTCTCTATTTAGTCATCTGGAATTCCTGCTTTGTGAAAGATTCTGTGCATTTTCAGCTCTGCGATGGCGGAGTTACTGTGAATCCTTTTGAACCTCTTTTAGAGGGTGAGGAAGCAAAGCCAGTGGTGATTTGGGACTGACATGACCCTTCACTTTTCTCCTTTGAACAGAGAAATAATTGAATTGGAGAGACTCTCGCATCGCAAATCTAAAGAGACAACAGACCATTTGCCTTTCAAGCTGCTTGGGAAGACCATTTATTCAGACTTCAAATTCTCCTGCATGTTATAGATGCAGCTGAAAAGCCTAACTGCTCTTTTTACCCATCTCTTCTTTTAAACCTGGAAATAGGTTTCTATTCTATTTTAAAGCATTAGGAACTGATTTGCTGCTGCTAAAGTGTGCTTCTGCAGTAAATGAGAAAAAGTGGAGGGAAAAATGTTCTTCCCCCTTACCTCCTGTCTGAATCCTTCATAATTGCTCACAACATAGCCATTTTACACACACACACCACACACACACACACACACACACTCTTCCTCCTACTTCTGTCTGCCACTGCAAAATTGGGGCCATGCTACTTTAGTTATCTTCCTAATCAGAATTTGGAAAGTTTCCACACCAGGGCTAAGGAAGAAGGAAAAACTCATTTCAACCTTTTCGGCACATTAGAACATCTGTGATGGATAAAAGCTCCAAACTTGTGTTTCATTAATGGAAAAAAATACATCCAAGATGTAGTCACCTGCCCAACCATATTACACAACCATATATTTTCTGTTTCTCACAAATGGAGCCCACATTTAGAAAATTCTGGATGCCTGAATAGAAATATTTTGGTGGTGTAACAAAGCTTTGTAAATGACTTATATATTAAAATATCACATTTGCTGATTTACAGGACTTGCCTTAGATACTTCTTGTAGCAGCAATGTATTTTCAAGGGAATCCAAGTGCAGATGTATCACTTGTCAGTGAAATGGGTGGATGGAGAAATACATACAATACATACATACATACATACATACATACATACATACATACATACATACATACATTACGTCCTCCCGTGCCAGCCGGCGGGAGGGGCCAGAGCCGCAAGATCTTGATAGGCCCTGACGCGCCCTCTGGCTGGCGGGAGAATTGCTGGCCGCCTATTGGTCAGCCGCCTGACAGCTCTAGTATATAAAGAGCTGTCAGGCGAGCGAGTGCTGTCCGAGTCCTGAAGTTCTGTTGTATGTTTAAACCGTTAATAAACCTGTTGCTGTTTACCTCACGCCTCGTACTTAATAACATACATACATACATACATACATACATACATACATACATACATACATACATACTTAATCTCTTCTTCAGAAAGGAACTGGGAAATTGCTATTGTTGATGCTTTCCTATAAGCCAGAACATGTCCTTACAAGCCAGAGTTGCCTAGGATGGATTGTTATATAGCAGTGATGGCAAACCTTCTCAGCACCAAGCGCCCAAACTGGAACACGTGTGCATGAATGTGCTTGTGTGGACACTGGAGTGCCAAAAACCCAAAGACCAGCTGGCCAGCATGCGCATGCCTCTTTTTGGCCATTTTTCAGGCTATTTTCAGGCCATTTGGAGGATATTTTTGGTCTGAAAAACAGCCTGAAAACACCTGAAAACCAGCCTGAAAATGCCCCCCAAACCAGCCTCTTTTGGGCCATTTTTCAGGCCATTTTCAGGCCATTATTCAGGCAGTTTTCCTGCACCCCAATGCCCACAAAGACCAGCTGGCCGGCATGCCAGAATCGAGAAGAGCAATTGGCAACGCCGTGCATGCCCATGGAGAGGGCTCTGAATGCTACCTCTACGTGTGCCATAGGTTCACCATCACGGTTATATAGTAAAGCAAAATTACACTACCCACGTGTTATAAGCTGGTCATGTTTTTTCATGAAAAAAAAATGTTTACAAGCCAACATTTCTCAAGAAATCCACAGCTAGTGCGCATGCATCCTGCATTGACCTTTTTCATTAGGAACTGGCTTTCTTTTTTCTTTTTTTTTTCTTTTTCTTTTTTGTGAGTAAAATGAAAAGCTTTTCAGGTACATTCCTAGTGGAACAAGAAACAGTTCCCTGATACGTGTTAGCTATGTATAGTAGAGTTTACACGCTCCCAGTTTTCTCTCAGAATGACCTTGGAAGGAGATATTTCTAATACAAAAAAAAATATTCAGGGTAAAACACCCTGAACCTCCTCCAGAAATATTCATGCTTTAATCCAATTTTATTCCACTATAGTTGCAGATGAACAATTCTGAGGGCAGTGTTTTCCTACCAATAATTCTAAAACCAACTTGGAAAATTTGAATTAATTATTATTTTATTTCATCCTGTTATTTTGATTCTATTTGACCCATTGGCCATTAAAAATAATAATGCAGAACACTTTTTTTAAAAAAAATTAAAACATAAATTGAAACAAAGGTAAATGATCAACAATTATAAGCCTGGTGAAAAAGATGTGTCTCCTAAATGAAACCCTTCAGCCAAAGTATGCAGACCATGAACTTCTAGAATTTTTTATAGACCCTCATAATGGCTCATTTTGGATCAGAATCAGTGGTGGGATTCAAAAAAGTTTACTACCAGTTCTGTGGGCATGGCATGGCTTGAGGGGTGTGGGAAGGGAAGCATAAAATCTCCATTCCAGCTCCACTCTAGGGGAAGGTTACTGCAAAATCCTCATTTCCTCCCAATCAACTGGGACTCAGGAGGCAAAGAATAAATGGGGGTGGGACCAGTCACAGGTGGTATTTACTGGTTCTCCAGAGCTACTCAAAATCTCCGCTACTGCTTCTCCAGAACCAGTCAGATCCTGCTGAATACCACTTTTGATCAGAATAACTTCACCAACAGGTCTTAATGGCTACGGAGTTACGTTTCTAACAGAATAAGGAGATAACGGGAGGAGGAGGGACTTTGAGGGTTAATCTCAACTGAGAATTCCACAAATCATCCAACTCTAATTCAAATTCAAGCCATGTAGTTGGCAAGGTTCTACAGTATTAAAATATGAGATTAAAGGGCAACAAGATTCAATTTGTAAGAGTTAATTTGATAATATATTTGACCACCAGTTTATAATAGGGAAGCATCAAACATGCCTACAGAGGCTTCGTTTTTTTTGGCAGAAATGAGATGAAAATAGCAGGAAGCCAGAACCTTGAAAGGCATTAATCTTACCAAGTTTCAAATAGTTTCTAGATTTCAGCACAATACATTTTTGAAATAATTATCCTTCACTCTTTTTGAAACAAAGGTAGCAGGGATGAGGAGAAGACAGCAAAAAGTGTTTTGAGAACTTGCGCTGAACCAGAGCAGAACGGGTTATACTCCAATGTCAACATAAACATTTTCAGACCTTGTTTAAAGACCCTATTTAGAATCCATCAGCCTCTGATTTTCTGGGCTGATAGGCTTGTTGCTATAACTCCTTAGCCAACTATTAAAGTCATAGCAGACATCTACCTTGACTGTATGTGGGAGGAAAACCAGAAGAGATCTTCAAAGCCAAAAGGACCAGAAAATCTACCAAATATCTCAATTGCTTTGAATCTATCTAAAATAGATTGAAGATAGCTGATTGATGTCTTATATCAGGGTGTCCAACTCAAGGCCCATGGGCTGGATCTGGCCCACAGTGCCAGGCTGGAAATAGCAACGGACCAGTCCGCAGTGCCTCTGAGAGCCAAAACAGGGGAGACCCCCAGGGTGACCTGAGGACGCGGTGGCTCAGTGGCTAAGATGCTGAGCTTGTCTATCAGAAGGTCGTTAGTTTGGTGGTTCAAATCCCTAGTGCTGCATAACGGAGGGAGCTCCTGTTACTTATCACAGCTTCTGCCAACCTAACAGTCGGAAAGCATAGAAAAATACAAGTAGAAAAATAGGGACTGTGTTCTGTGCACCTTCGGCGTTTAGTCATGCCAGCCACATGACCACGGAATCATAATCAGACAGCGCTGGCTCTTCGGCTTAGAAACAGAGATGAGCACCTCCCCCTAGAGTTGAGAATGACTAGCACGTGCGTGTGAGGGGAACCTTTACCTTATCTTTACCTATGACCTGGATGACTGAGACTCTCACAGACAACTTTTCTCCAGCTTTTTCGTGGCGATTTTTTAAAAAAAGGCTGATGCATGATTGTAACCGACCCAGTCAAGTGACTATAACCTAACAGTTTTGTCTACATTCCTATGTAAAGACTTTTTTTAATAGCTAGGAAGCATTTTCTTAGAGTCTTCCAGTCTTCTGACTGGTGGGAAGAGAAGAGGAACCCTCTCCCGATTCAGGATTTTCCAGGGCTGGGGGGGGGGGGGGTAATCAATCATGTGCAGATGTATAATGTCATTAAATAAGCCATTAAACAGCATTAGAGTTTTGGATATGCTCCAAGCCTTGCCCACAACTCCCTTTCACGACTTATTTCTCCACAAAGTTCAGTCCTCAGTTCAGATGAGTTTATTTATTGCTCCTTGGATTACACTTACTTTTGGAATCCAGTCCTTTTTCACTTATCCCAATACACACACACCCAGATTTCTCTTTGCTGGGATACATTTCTCATAAAATAAATATCGTTTTAAGAAGATATTTTCAGAGTAAGGCCAGTTGTTTCTTGAGAGCTCTAATCTGTATCATGCCTCGGATTGCCTACAACTTGTCCCCAGTACAGCACTAAGTCAGCTACTGGATGTTAGACTGAAATCTTGTATTTTTATTATTTTTCAATTACAAAAAGGAGGCGGCATTTTCTTTCTTTTGGCTTTGCTTAAATGCCTGGTTGAAAGAGTAGAGAAAGAATCCATGCAAACCATCTCTGTTTCATCCAACTTGAGCAATGTAGATTGTGTGGAAACTCCCAATGAAGATGGAATGAGATAGGTAGAAACCTCACATGTACTCTTTAAAATGTGCCTTTTGTTCTTTTGCTAAACCCCTTCCTGTTCTAATGTCTAAAGGTAAAAGCTCCCCCGCACATGCATGCTAGTCGTTCGTTTGGAGCACGGCCTTAGTCCGCTTTCAGCTCATTTTCCACCTGGACTCAGACAAGCACAAAAGTCTGTTTCACATATATTTGCGGTGAATGCACTTTCAGCATTTGCACTGCCTGTCTGGGTCCTGAACCCCATAGTAATAAACGTCCTGAAACATGTGGCGGGCTGATGTCCAAAAGCCACAACTGAAAGTGATTCCTAACCCATGACCCCTGCCTATTTACAAATATTTTCAAACCTTTCCACACCCATGAGATGAAGCAGGGAGCATTATCTTCATGCAGACCATAAAAATGAAAAGCAGGTTGGAATCTTTGTGCAAATTCACAGGAAGACACGGTATCTCCCAATCTGGGTTTCTTTTTTCTTTTTACATGTTTTTCAAGACAGAAATATGAGACTGCATTTTATTAGCATCGCCCTCATGATCTTCGAAGAGCCTCCCATATCTGATAGGGGATTAGAAAAATATTTGGCTGACAGAGATCACTGCATTGCTTCTCTTTTTTAAGAGCAAGACAAAGAAGTAATGAAGTCATGGTGAAGTCATTCAGCTGGTTTAACGCAGTCCAGCTGCATTTGTAGGATATTAAAGGCATTTTACTCCTTTTTTTCAACATGCAAACCATGTTCAGATGAGAACAGACTGCTTCCAATTTAAATTACTGTATATGAACACTCACAGAAATAGATAGAAAGATTCCCATTTCACAGGTTTTTCTTTCTTTCTATATTGGCCCCCAGTTTTGTTCCTAACACTGATTTCTTGATATTCACTCAGTATTATTCTACTTAGAAGTTCTGGGAGGGAAAAAAAAGTCAACATTTATTTTGCACAGCAGTGTGTTTTGTAAAGTAGCATTTGTATCTTTTTGTAATCCCTCCGATAGGCCTTCCAACCTGGATTTTATTATTTGGGATCCTGTAAATCCTAGGCTTCAACACAAATAGCAAGGCTTAAAGAGCAACCTTGGTATGATTTATACAATGAAAAGATCTACCTGTAACTATTGTCAATTATCAAGTATAGACCAATTTTAAAGGGACTGGAATTTATAAGCAACTGAAATATATGGGGACTGGGCAGGTATTTTTTAAACATATTTTCAAACTTTTAGACAGCAATGCATATTATCTAAAATAGCAACGGTCTTAAAGAGATTGGTTCCAAGTCTTATGGATTTGCTTGAGATGAATTCAGGGCATAAATAGAGATTTGGATATAAAATGGGGCTCAAACTTTTTGGCTTGTGATATGGAGATGCCTAAACTAACAATGCAATAGAGAGGAGAGAAAGAGATTGCAAGCACCTGCATCCTCACAGATACCTTGGCATTTTGAAGGTGCTGATGAAGATCAGGATCAATTACAACACTGTATTTAATGGATGCTGACATCACGGGTTGAATACCACATAAAACACTACCAAGGCTATTCTTCTTTCTCCAGAAAGGACTCTTAGAACCATGGCTGTCAGCAGGAAGTATAAAATTATAATAACGAGAATCTTATATTCCCATCACTGAAACTTCTAGCCATGTTCCCAGGTTCAGTAGGTGTTGCTGCAATGTCCACAAGAAAAAAACTTGGTTACAGAATTATAGCTGTCAACTTGTACCAATTTTTTGGAGATATCCCGAACAATTTTTGGAACATTACATTTACTCACATACTTATTGGCTTTTCACCCATGTAAACTAGGGAGTGACCCTAACAGTTTGAGAATGTGTATTTTCTTAACAGGGATGTTATTATCTACTATTAATGTCAGTACTTTTTTTTTAATATATTGTAAAAAGTGATGTTTATTGCTGGTCTATGACAGTAATTCTATATTCTATTCTATTCCAGATTGAGTAGCAAGAGAAACATTTGATTGCATTCATGAAGAAAGAGTAAACCATAAGGCAATTGAGGGCCTAAAGAAACCAGGCTAGAACACACAGAGTGTGGGGAGTTTCTGACATTTGCAGGGGCTTTTATACAGTCGTTTCTCTTTTCTCTTTATCCCCTTTGGCCTGCTAACTGAGCAGGATTTGGATGCCAAGCCATCATCAAGTGTGCTTGGAAGGCAATAAAAAGTGTACAGAATCCTAGGGCCATAGCAAACATCCATGCGAGCCCCACAGAATCATGCCAGCACAGAAGGGAAGGAACAAGACTGGTGTTGGATAATAGGCAGGGTAATTATATTTCATTCCAAAAAACAAAACACAAAAAGGAAGAATGGATGAACTTGCCATCCTGCTGTGCAAATTCCCCAAATATGTTATGTTTAAAACTAACATAGAATTGTTGGCCAGCCTGCCATTGGTATCTGGCAACGTGGGGCAACTTCTGAGATTCTGGCACAAATCATTGGCATGGATGCTACCAGCTAGGAGCTGTGACTATTTTATTTGTTTAACACATTTATATAGCCACCCATGTCATAATCAACTCTGGACAGGTGTGCATTTGAATTCTGGTTTGAATTATAGTACACAGGCACAGTGCAAGAAATTTAAAGCCACGACATGTAGCCCTTTGCTGATACTAGGAAAGACCACAATTGAAAGGGAAGGTCCATCCTTGTCAGCAATCTTCCCGAGGTCTTCCTCAGGAGACTAACCCAAATGGTGGTGTTGGGGGAATAACATTACAGCATAATATTTAGACTCTCTGTTCAGCAAAAGAGGAAAAGGAGAATCAAGATGATGTTTGAGATATTTGCATCAAAGAAAGCCAATGGATGTAATTTGACAATCAGATATTGCTTCAATTGTTATATCTAATTGATATCAAATAAATCAGGGTTGCTGCTTCACCAGAAATATCACAACAGTTCAGTTATGGAGACTGCCATAAATAATTCCCTTTTTTCTATTCTGTTATTTCTGGGCTGCTTCGCCTGGGCTTGGAAATAGTGAATACAAGTCTTTTTAGAGGTGAGCTCAAACTCAGTCTGGAAATTTACTGCCATCTGGCGGTGAAAGTTAAGATCACAATATTCCCATCTAGAAACCTTTAAGATTTACATATCAAACGAAAGAAATTGTAATTGGTTTTTTTTCTTCCTATTCAAAAGAAGGGCACTAAATACCTATATTTCTGTGTTAGCCTCCAAACCAAGATGGGAAAACCTGAATGCTGGAAGTAAAAGCCTCATTTACATATAGACTGTCACAATATACTGAGAAACATCTCTGAACTTTTTTCATTGGAAAAACAGAACATTTTATAAGAAAAAATCCCAGTAATGTCTTGATGTCTTGAAGCCTGAGACATGATGATAACATTATCACAGGAATTTTGACATTACATAATTATTCTCTATTATCAAATGGCGCTATGATGAATGGAATTTTGGAGCAGCTAAAGGGTAGCCATTGTTATGACATTTTAACTATATCTTTATGGAAGAATTTCAGAAGGCAATTTTAGAATTCGATTCCCTGCAGCCAAAGAGCTGGCTAACATATATATTGATATTTGCCTGTTTGGCTGCAAGGAAAAAGGGAGTTGATTAAATTTCTGGACCACCCAAAGGATCAACACGAGGCTATAAAATTTACTATGAAAGTTGAGAACAGTGTTAATTTGCCATTCTCAGACATTCCTAGAGGGAAAAGAATGATGGACAACAAAGTCTTGTAGAAAGGAGATGTTTACAGTCTATTTCCCCAATACTGCATCACACCAATACCTGAAACAACAACAACAACAAATGTGATCAAACTTTTGACTCAGAATTTAACCAGTCTTCATTTCCCAAGCTGGATGACAGACCAGACTTTGGGGCAGGGAGGTGTTAAATGAATAGCAAAAAAAAGTGTGTAAAATCCTTCCATTTCACATCCTCTTTGGGAGGAGGGCAATTAGATCAGGTGACCAGTTTCTGGTTGAGAGTATAGTCAAAGCATGATCTAGTTATCTTCCCTCGGATAAGTAGATAACCATTCACTGCATTTCTGCTTTGATGTCCAATCTCTCATTTAGGCCTGAGTTACAAGAGCCTTTCCCTGCTCCCTGCATTTATAAAAACAAATTGACTGTGACATTGGTGCCTCTCTGTTTTATAAACTCTGTTTAGTGTTGTGTTTAGGGCTAATCAGCCCTGCATTGAACTCAGGATATTTGTTGTTGTTGTTAGTTTCAAAGTTGTATCTGACCCATTATCGTGACCCCATGGACAACATTCCTCTAGGCCTTCCTGTCCTCCACCATCCTCTTGGAGGATGGTAGAGGACAGGAGTCCATTTAAACTCACGCCTACTGCTTCAGTGACTCCATCCAGCCTCTTTATTCTGTCACCCCCTTCTTCTTTTGCCCTTAATCTTTCCCAGCATTAGGCTCTTCTCCAGCGAGTCCTTCCTTCTCATTAGGTGGCCAGAATATTTGAGTTTCATCTTTAGGATCTAGCCTTCTAAAAAGCATTTGGGTTGATCTCCTCTAGGACTGACCAGTTTGATCGCCTTGCAGTCCAAGGGACTCGCAGGAGTCTTCTCGGGCACCATAGTTCAAAGGCCTCAATTCTTTGGCGCTCAGCCTTTCTTATGGTCCAACTTTCACAGCCATACATTGCAACTTGGAAAACCATAGCCTTGACTATATGCACTTTTGTTGGCAGGGTGATGTCTCTGCTTAGGATAATTAGCTGTACTTAAAACCTTGTCATTTCTTCCACCCACTTCCTTTCTTTTGCCCAGCGACCTAGTCATCCACTGCACAAAACCATAATTAGGAAAGTGGAACTGGCCTTCCTATAGGTTCCTTAGAATTTTTCTCCCCTTGTTAAACAATGTTATTTAGCAAAATGATTTACAGGCAGCCAAGTCAACTTCAGCTCTTTTATCGATCAGAGAAGGGAGTGCAACCTTGTCCTGAGATCTAAAATGTCTTATGGGGTTTTTTTCTTCTACTTAATTGTGTAGCTTAAACCTTCTTTAAGGCTATACAATAGTCCTAACTGGTACTCCATCACTAAGCAAAAGTTGTTAACTGAAACATGTGATCACTCTGCTGAGCAACAGCAGTTCCAACAATCCCTGCTGTGGTCATTAAGGAAATCACCCACAGTTTTAAAGCGAGGCACGGTGTGGCCATGACATGCAAGCTCCTGCCAGCTTCTCCATTGACTCCACTTGTTAGAAACTGATTGCAAATGGTGTTCCATGGGGTGCTGCAACTATCACAAACACAATGGCTGTCAAGCATGCATATCATGATCACATGCCTGTGGATGCTGCATTGGTTGTATTCATTGTGAGTCACTTTTTTTCAATGCATTGTAACTTTGAACAGCTACACAAATTGTTGTTAGGTGAAGACTACCAGTATAAGTTTGTAAGACAGACTTTTAGCTTAGTATAGACGTATGTTTCTAAATACTTGAATCACAACTATCCAGAATTAAGAAATCGTCTAAAGACACTGGACACCAATTTCCTGTTCCTGTCACTGAGTCTGGCAGCTGATTTGTCTTTGAATAGTAAAACTTTTTATCTTCCATTGTCTTCAATCTCCTGTCAGTTATAACTTTATCAGCCCCCATTGCTTTTTATCTAATAGTCATCACAGTCCTGAGCTATGTAAATTGCTATCACATATCTTCATCAGGTTCACTCTCTGAGAGTCTTCTAATAGTATTAAGACTCACAAATGAAGGCAAGTATATGTATCCCAGGATAATGTTACAGAATCCAACCTGGGTCGGTCACCGGGACCAGAGGTTTAGTCTTCCGAGCTTTCAGACTTATGCTGGAGCCCATCTTCAGGGAACTTGAACAAAGAGGAAATTCCCTGCAGATGCGGTCCCACATGAATCTGAAAGTTCCAAGGACTACAGTGATTGGATTGGATTGGAGATTGGATCCCGCAATATTAAGGCTGCATCTTTGATGCCAGTCCAATAGCCATGTCTTCCCCCTTTGGGACTAAATTAAGTCCTAATCTTATCAGCTGTCTAGCAAAGAACTTTTATATTGTTTCTGTGGATATGTAAACAGCCAGCCCAATGATGAAGGTGTAGATTTGCAGAATCAGGAAAGCAAGGAAGAAATATAACCAAACACCTGAAGATTCTTTGTCAGTCTCAGTGGTATCTTAACATTTTAGCCAGTTTTGCTTTTCTGCTGAATGTTCAGATCTTTTGGCTAAACAGAAGGTATTAATTATATTCCTTTAAAAATAAAAAAATAAAAAAGACCAGAGGGAAGCAGATGGCTTCGAATCTGTGGGCAGATTTATATCGCTGGGAAGGGAAGAGAGGTATGTCTGCATGAAGGTGAAATGGGACGAAGATCAAATGCTGTCAGGACAGATGTAATAGTTGAGTTTTTCTTTATTACAGCATCCTGATTTGTACATACTGTACTTCTCCCAAGCACGTAACATGAATGCAAGGAAGAAGAGCAGCATCACCAGAGAAGAGGCAGAACAGAGTGGCTAGGGTGCCAGTGGCACCAAACTGTTAAAAAGCTAGGATGAAGTTGACAAACCAGACAATCTAATTTATAATGATAGCAATGTGGGTGACACCGATGTGGAAACAGCCTGAGTGATACGTAATAATCAACAAGAATTTCCAAAGCACAATTGTTAAGGTGTGTGTGTGAGAGAGAGAGAGACAGAGAGACAGAGAGACAGAGACAGACACAGAGACAGACACACAGAGACAGACACAGAGAGAGGGGGCAGAGAGGGGGCAGAGAGGGGGGAGAGAGAGAGACAGAGACAGAGAGGGAGCTGGTGAAACAAACAAAAGCTGGAAATAAAACAGTCCTTCATGTCAGAGAAAGCAAGTTCAGTTCTTGAACTCAAATCAAATCAAACATCTTTGTTACAGTCTTTGACCAGCCTTATAGATAAAGAATACAGTAAAAAGAGAAATAGTTTAGGCAGCAATTTGTTATTGGGGAAGGAAAAAATAATAGGCCAATCAAACAATATATCTAATTAAAAGCTTTGCGCAGTTTTTTGGCTACCTGCTACTGTGGTTCCCCAAAAATAAGACAGGGTCTTATTTTCTTTTGACCCCTGAAATAAGTGCTTGGCCTTATTTTCAGGGAGGTCTTATTATTTTTGAGGTGCAGGAGGCGGTGAGCAAGGTTACCTCATGGCTACGGCTGTGTTGCAATCTTTTCAGGGAGGGCTTATTTTAGAGCACGCGTTCAAAAGTCTGATTGGGCTTATTATCCAGGAAGTCTTATTTTCAGGGAAACAGGGTATGTGAGTGTAGGATTGATTTTACCATTTAAAAAAGTAAACATAAAATTTATCTGTATAGCCCTTGTATTTGGAAATGATTGGGCAAAAGTCAATGGGAAAGCCCGATTCACTTAACAACTATGTTACTAATTTAGCAACTGCAGAGATTCACTTAATAACGAGGCAAAAAAGGTCATAAAATGGGGCAGCACTCAAGTAACATTTTTCTTGCTTAGTAACAGAAATTTGGGCTCAATTGTGGTCATAAGGCAAGGAGTCAGACTACCTGCACTATGTAAAATCTTTATTTTTTTCAGTTGGAATAGAGCACCTATTGCGTTGTTTCAGCACAATTTCTCTTAGCGGCACAAAGTCTGTTGTACTGTTGTTTCTTCACTCAGGCTGCATCTGCTATCAAATTAAAACAGGTACTATGGGGATTTGTTTATTTTGCTGGTTTATGTTTATTATGATGTTTATTTAAAATAATAAATTATCAGGGCCAGGTAGTATCCATCAAAGAATTGCTAAAGATATTAAATGCCAGATTGCTGGTTCTCTCACAAAAAATATAACATATCCCTTGTGCTTGAGTATTTGAAAGGACTATAGTTGATATAACATCAGTTTGTTTCTTTTTTAAAAAAAAAATAATAATCCAGGGACTGATTTATATAAAGGTTTTTATTCCATTAAAGTGATAACTGACTCACTCATAAGATGCTCCACAAGCCATTCTCCGGATGCCATTTTTCTTCATTATTTCGCTTCCCCCTCCCCCTCTGGCTATTTTTCTGACAATTCCTTTGAGCGATTGTGGCTTCTCTATGTTACTTCATAAAGTGTCCTTCATGCTCGTGTTATTATATCCTTTATGAGGAGAAGTGATTTCAAAGTCTGACCGGGTGCTTGAGCAGAATGACTGACTCCCTTACAGGACGAGAAAGCCGATAAAATGAAGACATCTTTTCATAAGCTCAGTTAGATCCTGCAAAATATGATTTTGTTGAAGAAAAACTGCTAGAAAGCAAACTGTTCCACTCAGATAAATTTCAGGATTGGGGGGGGGGACGGACACCAGGAAATAAGTGATTTGCAGACGGCAATGTAACAATCTTCTCCAAATATATCTGTGTCTAATACTATGAACAAAGGGTAATGGCAAAGATATTAATTGACTGATTGATTGATTGTACAGGTTGCTAACACTATATGGACTCATGGTAGCTGATAACAATAATTTAAACCTGATACGAGGTAAAAAAAATAGTAAAATAAAAGTATCTACAATAATGACATTAAAAAGGCTACAATACAATCCAGCCAGTAAGAGCATTACATAACATAATTACCATTCATTGTTCACTGAACCAATTCACCATAACACAGTGACCTTACATCCACTAACAAATCCATGATCAATTCCATCTTTAATTTTTAAGAAGGCCATCAAAGTGTAAGCAAGTCGGATATTCAAGACTTAATCAAAAAATATTCAAAGACATTCAATTCCACAACAGAAACATTGTCTCCTGGCTTATATTACATTGATGTGGGATTCTTGCAAGTTTTTTCCATGAGAAATGTATTGGATCGATCACTTGTGGTTGAAAGTGGTTCTAAAGCACAAAAGTATTTAGGACTTTATTGTTTAGAACCAGCAATTTAGATTATACTCAGCAACCGGTAGAGCTTTCAACACAAGTACAATGTTCTCTTGGCAGTTAGCCAAGGTGTACCTACCAAGAAACCACCCATCATATTTTGTAGGACAGTAAATGATGGAGACAGGAGCTTCGGGTGGGGTGGGGAGTAAAAAGCCTTCAAGTTTGGAGTTAATTCAGGGGAGGAAACATCTGAAGTCAAACCCTGAGATCTATATCTGCCATTTCCCAAGGAAGGCAGACAGAATGGCAAGATTCTTGTACTATAAGTGAGCAGCAATCGAGTATATATTTGAGCCTATTCACAAGTGGTTGTGGTTGCTTGTGCCTGACAATATTGCAGTCTATCGATGTAATTTAAGTTTCAAAAAATAAAAAACCAACATTTATGTAAGATTCCTTAAAAAATACAATTATTACTTTCATTTTTACCAATATTTTACCTGAAAAGTTAAAAATTCCACATTCATTGTAGTATCATTGTAGCCTTTTCTTATTTTCCTCAGGTTTCTATGCATCTGAGCAGCAAATTGATCATAGTTCTTCCCTTCCCTCCCCTCCCCCTTCCTTAACATATATATACATACATACATACATACATACATACATACATACATACATACATACTGACTGACTGACTGACTGACTGACTGACTGACTGACTGACTGACTGACTTACTGACTTACTGACTTACTGACTTACTGACTTACTGACTTACTGACTTACTGACTTACTGACTTATTATAAAAGCCAAAGATATAGTACAAACCAGAGGCAAAAGAAGGATAAAAATGGCCACATCAACAATGGAGCCACCTAAACAAGTCTTCCCTTTGCTTGGGAACATTTTGCAAGGATTTATCACTTTTTTTTTTAAGGCTATATTAGCAATGGTTATTAAGATTAATATCTTCCCAAGAGTAAGTCCCACTCAAATTGTAAACCCCATATTACCTTGAAAAGTGATCCACACACATTTACAAACCTGTTATCCCCAAACTATGAGACAGATGCCCAACAAAAGATTTATTTGAGATCTGCTCCATTCCAGCAGGCTTATACTCTGGTCTGTTAGCACCAGCCTCTGGATGATCCTGTAAGTTGCTGTGGGTACTTGTCTCTTAGCGTTCCCAATCAGCTTCTCATGGGGAGGTGGGACTTATTTTTGGAGCTAGAAAAGAAGCAAGTGGGATTGTGTGCAGTTTTAGCTCTCTAGGCTGTGAAATGATAGCTACACAGTATTTGTTAATATTCATATACAGCCCAAATGAACTTATTTTGCTTCCTGCAGTTAAGATCAGATTCCTCTTCTGCACAAATACACAAGGAGGAAATCAGGCAGACCATCTGTTAAAATCCTTGTCACAAAGTCATCCAGTAGGCCCAGCAGTTGACTGAATGGTTGTATATTCTGCCATATCCTAACGCACAAACACCTCGCCGGAATTAGAGTTGTGAATAGACAGGTAATTAAATAGACCAATAGACCTTGCTTTCTTAGAGAACAATGGTATCAGCCAAGACATTAACTCAGAGAAATTGGACTCCATTCTCACATCCCAGCGACGCAGGCCTCCTGATGAAATTTTATTTGTGAAGCTTGGCAGGAAAAGCAACTTTTTTTAAGCCACTTGTCAGAAAACTGAAATCAATGGGTCACTAAATAAAAAGGCCTGGCAGGCTACAAGCACTTTGCAAAGGAATCTCACTACTTCATTCCCATTGTTTAAACCTATGCAAAAGAAAAGTAAGAACTAATCCTCCCCCCCCCCAACCGCCCCCCACCTCTAATCATTAATAGATATTCAAAATATCTGGGATAGAATCTTACTCTAAAATGCTTTATTTGGCATGGTTTTCATTGCAGGTGTTTTCTCTCTTCAAATAATACAAAGAAAAATCACTTGCACAAGACTCTCTGTTAAAACAGAGAGACTTGGAAAAGATGTTATCTACTTTTCTTTATATGTTTTCAAAATTAAAGCAAACAATCAGAAAGTGATAGCTGACCAGCCACTATGAAGGTAGCGATAGCAATATCACTTAGACTTATATACCGCTTCACAGTGCTTTTACAGCCCTCCCTAAGCGGTTTAAGTCAGCCAACAATCTGGGTCCTCATTTTACCCACCTTGGAAAGATGGAAGTCTGAGTCAACCTTGAGCCTGTTGAGATTTGATCTGCCAAATCGCAAGCAGCCAGCAGTCAGCAGAAGTCGCCTGCAGTACTGCCCTCTAACCACTTCACCACCGTGTCCCATATAGCTAGAATACTGGCCAAAGAAAAACAGGACAAAACCTCAATTTGATAAAAAGCCATGGAAAGCAGGCAACAGCAAACCACTTCTGAAAATCCTTGCCAAGAAAGAGGCAGATAGTCCAGCTAGGAGTTAACACTGACTCAAAGGCACAAACAAAATGGTTGTCTATATTTACCCAGCCTAAATTTGGTAACTCTAGACAAGGACTTTTCAAACTATGTTTCAGGCACAAGAAGCCAGGAACAAGGCTGTTGAAATGAGTACAGGTTTATTCCATGCTAGCTCTCTATAAGCAGCTGAACTACTAATAGCCAAAGCAAATTGGTGGTAGATAAGAGTCAACAGAATTCATAGAGGGCTGAACTTGGATCTCTTACAGGCACGAAGGGACTCCAAACTGATGACATGCTTGAAGCCCTCCCTCAGGCTCAGCCTGGTTATCTCCTACACTCTGTTCCACCAAGTCCTAATTCAACTAGTAGTTGATGGACTTCCATGAGAGATGAAGGTCAGAAAAAATATGAGTTCACTTAAACACCATCCAATTTTCTGTCACTGGTGCTTTGCCTCTTGACCAGAAACCTTTTAACTAGCAGGTTCCATATCCTGAAAATGTTGTCTGCTCTAGTCATCAGGAAGATGGGATCATATGACAGAAACAACAAACCTTGCAGTATCAACTGCCTCAATCTCCAAGGGGAGTTCAAGAGCACTATTTGTAAAAAAAAAACAACTGAGAAATTCTCAAGCCCTCAAAGAATACAACACGGGAACAGAAACCAGTTTTGAGGTTGAAATTTGAAGCCAATTTCAGCACAGCATTCATGAAAATCTATTATCTCTTTTCCCCTTTCCAAATATGTTTTGACTATGTGTTAAATAAACAGATTGCCAATTCGGCTTAGTTAAAAAACTATTTTATCAATTCACCAGCAGAGGGAAGCACACCCCAGCTAGAAGGGTCAAGGAAACCACCGGCTGCATTGTAAGTGTATACACCCATATGTGTGATAGAGCTATACAACACTTTGGTTTCAGTTCTAGGAAGCTGCTTTGGCATAGGTAGGAGCACACCAGTGTTATGCCTGTAATTGTTTAAAGTAAACATCTCTTCCCAAAAGGAAAATCTTTAAAAATGGAACACACACAAACAAAAGTGAAATAGAGGAATTAATTGAAAGTGGAGTCAATGGAAAAGAACAGTCTATTTCTGACAACTCTTTTACACCTGTAGGAAGTTAGTACCCACCCCTCTCCTAAAAAAATTAAATATCCTAGGAAATATTGAAAAGGCAGAATATTATATTTCCCTGAATAAGAAATGGAGAAACATGTTTTTAGGCAGGAAACAGAATCACTATTAATAGCCCCCACTTTCCTTAATGGCCCATTAAAATGCCCACGCCAGTCTACATAATAAAGAGGTTTTCCCCTTCAGCTCCAGGGTGATGGAATTAAGGCATGATAGTATTGGCCCTTTACCCCACTCACACATGGCATCTGGAAACTCAAACTTGGACTCAAAGACATGCAGGGGCAACTAGAGAGCTGCCCCTGCATGGCCCCATGGGAGTCTGACAACCAATCAGAATACATTTTTTACACAGAAACAGGAAACAGAGAGGTGGGGCTGAACAGAGAATATAAAGCCAAGAACTTTCAGCCTCTCTCTGTCTTCTTCTTCACCCAACCTTGAAGCATGTGATCACCTTTTCTGTTCAGGACTCAAGCTATGTAGTCCTGTCCACCATTAAACCATATTTCCAAGCAGCCTCCATTCTCCAGTGTCTTTTTCCCCACTTGGAGCTGAACCCAGAAGGACATTTCTTCCAACACAGAGATGAGAAAGGATTGTGTATTTTCATTACTTGTGTCCTGCTTTATTGCTGATGCCAGCTTGAGACTAAAGGATTGTAGAGGGACATGTAGATCAGTCCAAAGTACATAAGATTAGGGGAGGGGGCAGGGCGGTGTCAGACTTAGTACAGATTCCATATCTTTCGATCTGTAAAATCATTTCTTTAGAAGAATATTGGGGGTGTGCACCTTCCAACTCCAGCTCTGCCTTGTTCTCAGCTTCCTGACCTTGGGGGGGGGGGGTTGTGTGTGTATGTGTGTGTCTTGTTTATCTCTGCATATATATTTTTAAACTTTCAAGGCTAGCAACATTCAAGGCAAAGGCTGTTTCAGGCATGCCCAACCCTCCCAACACATCTCCCATTGCACAGCAACTACTTTCTGATAACATCTGATATACTTTTGAAAAGTTCCCAAAAATTCCCAGAGGTCCCCAATGGTTCCTTATAATCACTATTTTTTTTAAAAAAAATCTGAATCTAATCATTTGGTTCTGCAAATCCTCTGAGCTAAAGTTACCAGTTTAGCTCAGGACTGCAATATTTTTTTTACAGCAAATCCAAGTATAAATCACTTTCGAACACCATAAAGAAGTTATCTTCTGCCCATGTTGCTTTTCATCTGATTTACTGCTGGGATTAGAAGTATTTTTGTACTCATCTACTATATGGTGCTTTGTATTCAGCTGAGCACAGAGGGCCCTTTGTTTTGAAGCCCATGTGGTATGATCCTGCACCAGCCTGGAAAACCTCTGAGAAACTTCTGAAAAACTTAAAAGTGCATTGCAGTAAAACAGCAGTATATCTGTCTCCAACTCCTCAGAGGCAGTATTTCTGTCAAGCTAACTGTGCTTTTAGAAAATCTTTGCAGGCTTTTCAAATTTGAGAATTCTTTGTCAGATGTGGGGGTTAGAAACAAAGAAAAAAACCACAAGAAGGGACAAATATATCCGGTTTTGGAGAATAAATAGAAGAAGAATCTTTAGACATAGTTTGATTTTATCAGACAGATCAGTGTTAAATCATGCAATTTCTCAAAACTTGGAAGGATTTGAGAACAAGCTAATATTGGCAATTTCTGAAGTTTGGGGTATTAAAAAGATTGAGGCCACAGGCTGGTTCATTGCCAGGTACCATCAATATAGTGATGATTCCTAGTTATACATCTGAGTCCCAAACAAGTAATGTTATTGAAGTATTATCTCAGTGTCTGGAAACTGTGTGGAAGAACAAACTCAGGGTCAATTTTGATGAGACTGAGCCTCTGCATAAATCTAGGCCTCTTGGCTCTGGAGATCTTCTATTTTTGACCACAGATGGGTTGCACTTGATGGTCATCACAGCTCCTCAAAGGGTAGTTGGCAGCTGCAGTCAAGAGGGCCTTTAAACAAGAAAATGTAGTGTGCCAGGTGCACCTTTTCCTGAACTGGGAGGCCATTTACATAGTCTTCCACACATTGCTCACCTCAGAAATGAATTACTTCAACATGTTCTACATGGACCTGCCATCAGAAACCACTTGGAAGTTACAGAATGGGCCAGGATAGACTTATGTGGCCAGCGTTTGGGCATGCTGCTTATGTCTGTGGGGTCCTAGTGTTCTATGAGCTGCATGGACCACTGGTTGGCTTCCAAGTGCAATTCAAGATGTTAGTCATCACTTTTAAAGCCCTTCATTATTTCAGGAACTGCTTGTTCCTCTGGTTGTTTCTGCCCATCCAAGCAATCAAAGTGGTACTGCTCTGGGTCCCATCAATCTAGCCGTGGAGGATCTCAGAAGTGTCCCTTGTCTGTTAAGGTGCCTGTTCGTTGGAATGATAGATTCCCCCAGAGATATGAATGCTCCCATTCTGATAGCATTCAAGAAGCTACTTAAAAGCCTGACTGTTGTCCCAAGCTCTGGGGCAGAATGAAGGCTGATAACTACCGTATATGATATTTGGGGAACTGTTTACAGATCCCTTTTTTCGTCTTTGTATTTTTGTATTTTATACTTTTAATTGGAGGCCATCCAGAGGCCTTGGGAGTCAGCAAGCGTATAAATTGCATAAATAAACTCAAAGGCCAATATTTCTAGCTTTTATGAGATGCACTAATGCTTTGACTGTTGCAAAACAGAGGACAAAGCATATGTATTACAATAATCACATATACTACTGTGTTTATTATTTTGTTTATAAATCATAAATAAATAAATGTCTCTTAATTCTGGTCCTAATTCTGATCCTAAACATGAAGCCAGCTGGGTAACCTTGGGCCAGTCATTCATCTGATTTGATTTGATTTGATTTCTATGCCGCCCTATTCCCAGAGGGACTCAGGGCGGCTCACAAACCAAGTAAGGGGGGGGGATACAAACAGGAAGAAAGACAACAAACAAACAACAACAACAATTTAAAAACAATCAACAGCCACACAATTCGAGCGGGGACGGGAACTCATCAGCCCCAGGCCTGTCGGAACAGCCAGGTTTTAAGGGCTATGCGGAAAGCCTCAAGGGTGGTGAGGATCCGAATCTCCACGGGGAGCTCGTTCCAGAGCTCTGCAGACTGGGAAGGAAGGCAAACCACTTCTGAAATAGTGTGAAGAAAAATGCAGGCACTTGTTCAAGCAGTCCCCAAATGTCAGATTGATTTGCTTTCCTTCCTTCCTTTTCTATCTTTAGTTGTTTACCCAAACATATACAAGTATGCGGAGAGAGAAGCATAGAATATTTATAATATTTATCTATTTCTAAAAATAGAAATTAAAATGACCCAATCTATTGTTACAATTTTCCAATGCTCATTGATAACCAGACATGTACTTCTGGTCCACCTATGTATAATTTTTAATAACACACCTTGCCACCAGAGAACCGGATATTCTCAGAATGAACATTTAAAAGTATGTTGCATTTTAATTGAAGCCAATAAGGGTAACTTCAGTTTAACTTTATGTGGAATGGGATTAGATTCTTAAATATCATCCAACTGGAAACCAATCCAGATGATCTTGTCTCTAAATCAGAGAACTCATGATTCAAAGGCAATATAATATAGACATATATTTGTGCCCATCATGCTTTCAAGGGTAATGCGAAGTGGAAAAAGGGAATAAGAAACATGAAGGCAAAGCAATTGTAGGCATGACACAAGAAAAATAAATGGAAACATGACTAAGACTATTCAGAATTAGCACCATAAATTATCTCAGCCATAGGAAGAAGGAAAGGAAAAACCTCTAAAAATCTTGGCAAGGATGCTACAGATATATATCCAAGAGCCAACATTAATTCAAAGGAACCCACTGCCCTCACATACCTCCCTGTTCTGACCCCCCGCATTCCACACCAAAGCACACTCCGAGCCAGAGATAAATTACAGCATTTAATTAACAGACAGACAGATCCTTGGCAGCAACCCAGCACAGACAAGCTTGGGCAGCAATAAACACAGATAAGGCTTGGCAGCAATCCAGCCTGCCAAGCTCATACAAAGTTCTCCAACATTCGATTCTGTGTTGACTTCTGCAAAGAGGGGCGTGTGCACAAGTAGCCTTTTTATAGTCTGGCGAGGAGTCTAATGACCACCAGCTGAGTGCAATCACCTCCTGTAATTGTGTAATTGTTCCTGACGCCTAGTAGCTCTTCGATGGCGTGCATCCTGGAACAACTCACTACTGGCCTCCGGCTCACTCTCCCTTGTCTCCTCCCCACTGGTCCAAGGCTCAGGTGCCTCCTGGTGGCCAACCAGCCTCTCTGCGCCCTGCTCGGAGTTGGAACCCTGTCCAGGGTCCTCCACATCCTCCAGAGCCAACTCAGAGGGCCCCTCGCTGTCGAAGTCTGGTGGCAGCTCCAATAGCACCTGCTGGACCACAACACCTCCCCATTTCTTTATATCACTGAAACCATCTCTGCTTCCACCATGTGTACACTACCCCAGATACTGCCTTATGTTGTTTTCACTGAGATGGTTTGGTCACCCAGAGGGAATTAAAAAAGGTTGAGGCGCAAAACTAGTCAAGGAAGAAAGAGATAGACTGAAAAAGTTATTCTGTGTAGTTGATATCCTCAGAAAGAGAAAGTTGGGAAGTCTTAAGGAAAGGTTGAAATGGAAAGTATTCATTGCTAATAATGGAGAGTACAGATAGTTCTCGACTTACAATGAGCCGGCATGAGCCATGATGGTGTAGTGGTTAGAATGAAGTATTTCAGGCTAATTCACCTAACTGCTGATTGCCAGCAGTTCAGCAGTTTGATTCTAACTGGCTCAAGGTTGACTCAGCCTTCCATCCTTCCGAGGTTGGTAAAATGAGGACCCAGATTGTTAGAGGCAATGGGCAGACTCTGTAAACAGAGAGGGCTGTAAAAGCACTGTGAAGCAGTATATAAGTGCTATTGCTATTGCTACAACAGTTCATTTAGTAACCTTTTGAAGTTACAACTGTACTGAAAAAAGTGACTTATGACAGGTTTCACATTTACAACTATTGCAGCATCCCCATGGTTACATGATCAAAATTCAGATGCTTTGCAATTGGCTCGTATTTACGATAGTAGCAATGTCCCGGGGTCATGTGATTACCTTTTGCAATCTTCTGACAAGCAAAGTCAATGGGGATGTCAGATTCACTTAACACTTATATTATTAACAACTGCAGTGATTCACTTAGCAACTTGGAAAGAAAAGTCATAAAATTCACTTAACAACTGTCTCATTTAACAAGATAAATGTTGGGCTCAGTTGTGGTTGTAAATCAAGGACCACCTGTATTTGTAGCTCAGGGTTGAAATGAGAAGTCCTTGGTTCTCTCTGAGCTTGGTTGGTTTCTTGCAGTGCCCTAATGATGTTGTCTAGTTTGGGTAATGAAGCATCTGCAAGAAAACAACCAAGCTCAGAGAGCATCAAGGACCACTCAAAGTACCCATTCATTGTTGACCCAATACCTATTTGGGTTGTTGTTTTTTTGTATATATTTCCTAAGTAATCCATTCCCACTGGGTTGAATTTGCTATGATATTTTTTTTTCCAAATATACCCAAGTCTTGCTTCTACTTAATAAAACATGCCCTTGCACACAGATATGTTCACATCTTTAAATAAATGCTACACTATTCTCCAGGATTCACAATTTTTCTACAAGAATTTTCATGTCTTCACATTTCTCCTTCTATTTTGCTATCTTTGGTTAAAGATATATTGACCAAGCACATAAATTACCTACTTGCTCTACTTTCGTGCCATTTATATATCCCTCCCAATCATTCACTCCATTTTTTCTGTCAAAAAGAGATTCATTATTTTTATACATTAATTTTGATATTCTTTCTTCTCCTGGCATCATATAATCACTGTAAATCATTCCAGTTCTCAGCCAAGAATACAGCATTGGGTAAAAAAAAGTTTATGTACATTCACGCCTGCAACTCATACATCTCTAATGTCACCATAAAACTTTTACCCCAATACATTAAACAATCAGAGAGACATCACACATCCTTCTTTTATTCTATCATTAATAATGAACCATGCACTCAGTAGTCTATTTAGTTTCATGCATGCTTTCATAATATGTCATTGTTAAAGCATTCCAAAGCCAATTTTCCACACTATGCTCATGCAAAATATTCCATACTTGTATGTGTTTTTTAAATCAACAAAAGTTCAATAAACCTCTTTGTCATATTCACACATTTCTTAATGACTGGCTAAAAAGCAAAAATTTGATATGCACATCTGTTGCCCAGACAAAGCCAAACTATACTCTCCTTAAATCCAATTTTTATTCATTATCTTCATAGATCAATCTATCTTCTAAAGTTTTTCATACAGCATTTATTATTACTCTTTCCATTCCAGTTTCTTTCAATTCTTCTTTTTATTTCCGTGTTCATATTCCCCTTAGGTTAATTTTTCACATAGCAAAAACCTGGTTTGTTCTACATCTAGAACTTCTCTTATTCTTATATCTTTCATTAATTTTCTCAGTCTCTCATTGAAAACAATCAAGTTAATACAGCTATATTTATTCTTTAACTAGGTATACATGTGAATAGACATATTTAAACGGTGAATTTGAAACAAACACAGCTTTTCCTAAACAGACATTCATCAAACAAACCATTCTGAAGCATCATAAATCTGCCTCATTAAGCATCATTGAATATTACACTTTTCTTCCATCTTCAGAGTATCCCAAGAAGAAGTATGCTCAATTTCTCAACCAAATTATTACCTGTTTACCAGTCTATGAATTGCTAGCGTCAGATATCTATATACTAGATTTTGGGCTTTGAGGATTAGATTGGATTTGACTAGAGAAATATTAGTGCTTTTTAAATATAGGGTTATTTATACTCAATACTGTAAATATAGTATAAATGTAGGATTATTTATACTCAACACTCAATACTAAATACCATTACTATATTTTAGATAGTAACATAGTACTATCCAAGAAGAGTACATCGAAGAGAGTTTTAACAATGGGAGGGGAGTGGTTCCTAGTATTTTAAGTTATTTTAAAGAATGGTATTTTTTGTTTAAAATTGCAAAAAGAGACAGTTGAATTTTTATTATGTCTCTACTAAAGGAAAGTTGGAGATCATTATTGTTATATTTAGTTGACATATAATTTTGGCCACATAACATTACTATGTTATTCCCCTTCCATTTTTCTTTATGTTAGTTTATATTTAATGGTTGACGTTGGAATTTAATAAAAATTAAAATTAAAAAATATCTATATACTAGAGCAATTACTTAGGTTCATTTGCTTTAATCTACTTAGAATTGGCAGGTGTCTTCCATCAAGGATAGGCAACCTGTGATCCAAGGCCTGCATATGAATCTTAATTTCATATATAAGTCATGGCTATGCTAACTAATCAACATACCCCAATAAAGGTATGAACATTGGGTGTGGTTGATGGGGTAGAGAAGACCCTACTTCCTCTCTGTGCATAATTGGCTCCCTTCCTTTCCATCCTGCTTAGTTTTATTTTAATTATTTTTTAAAATTAAAGGCCTTTATTTATTAGTTTAATTTTTTAATACTGTATTTTATGCAATGTATATAAGCCACATAGAGTTAAGTTTCACGAGATGGGCTGCATATAAGTTTGATAAATAAATAAACCAAAATCTATTAAGACCTAAATTCATCTCTCCTTTGGTTGCAGCCTGGAAGAACCAGAAGGGATGTCAAAGACGGAATGAGCATCAGTGCCATCTCTGTTGCAATCCACATCAAGAACTTATTTTCACCCAGCCTGTGATTCCCAAAGCATTGTGTCTAAGGTGACCAGATGTCCCGATTTCAGTGGGACAGTCACGATTTATAACAATTTGTCCCGTGTCCCGGGGCGTTTTTAAAAAGTCCCGATTTTCTGGCTTCATGTTGAAAGCCCAGTGGATTTGCTTAAGAAATCCTAACCAGGGAAAGACAAAAGACACTCTGTCTAACCTCTCTCTCTCTGTCTCAGTACTTTCATTGAAGATATTAAAACTTTAAAGCAAGAAAACGGACCCCCCCCGCCCCTTTTACTCACTTTTATAAGAAAAGATGACCCAGTACCATAGAGCTCCAGGAAATACTTGGCTAGAGAGGTAGCGAGTTTTCCTTCCTGGATTTTCCGGAGGGGGGGGCACGGAGGTTGGAGGTCGGCTCTTGTGGAAAAAATGGTGGCAAAGTTTCTTTGAAAAATATTTCCCTGACTAATTTCACCATTTTAATTTGCTCAGTTCTTTGTATTAACATCTACATCATTCTGGATTGACTTGGAGTGCTCACTTGTGCCTGCTGGTAAGTGAACTGGGTTTTTTCTTTTATTTTTTAATGTATTTTAAAATAATATTTTATTTATTGTGCATAGGATTTTTTAAAATAGTTTTATTCTTTGTGGATTCTTTTTTTAAATTGTCTTAGACTATTTTAAAAAAGATTCTATCCAAAATAAATTGAAGTGAAACCATTTTTAAAAATTCTATGCACAATACTTTGAAATGTTTTACTTCAATTTCCTCCTGGATTTGCAGCTGACCTTGGAACACCACCTGTCGGCTGTGACCAGGGGGGCCTTTGCCCAGGTTCACCTGGTGCACCAATTGCGGCCCTATTTGGACCGGGAGGCACTTCAGACAGTCACTCATGCCCTCATCATCTCAAGACTGGATTACTGTAATGCGCTCTACTTGAGGCTGACCCTGAAAAGTGTTCGGAGACTGCAATTAGTCCAGAATGCAGCCGCGTGAGCGATTCTGGGTGTGCCAAGGTACACCCATATCACACCTATCCTCCGTGAGCTGCACTGGCTGCCCATTGGTCTCCGAGCACGATTCAAGGTGCTGGTCATCACCTTTAAAGCCCTATATGGCCTAGGACCCGGGTATCTGCGAAACCGTCTTCTGCCACATACCTCCCTCAGACCAATAAGATCGCACAGGATGGGCCTTCTCCGGGTGCCGTCAGCGGGACAATGCCGGCTGGCAACGCCTAGGAGTAGGGCCTTCTCTGTTGCCGCTCCGGCCCTGTGGAATGAGCTGCCCCCTGAGATCCGGGCCCTACCCACTCTCATGGCCTTTCGCAAAGCCATTAAAACCTGGCTTTTTCGGCAGGCTTGGGGCTGTTGACGCCTTGATTGAGGTCCAGCCCCCTCCTGATTGGGTGTTTGTTGTGTTTCGCTTTTTAACCTTGTTGTGTCCAATTGTTTTTAATAATTACTTTTAATCTTTTTTCATTTCTGTAAGCCGCCCGGAGTCCTCCGGGATTCGGCGGCATAGAAATTTAATAAATGAAATGAAATGAATTCTGTGTGGATTCTTTTTTTAAATTGTCTTAGACTATTTAAAAAAAGATTCTATCCAAAATACAAAATACCAGCTGCAGTTATTCACTTAAGAACTGTGGCAAGAAAGGTGGTATAGTGACCAAAGTTACAATAGCATTGGAAAAAGTGACTGATGACCATTTTTCACACTTAGCGACCGTTGCAGCATCCTCATGGTCACGTGATCAAAATTTTGATGTTTGGCAACAGTTACAATTTATATTTGTAAATTGTAGTTACGTTGAAATAAAAAAATATTACAATACTATTGTTGCATTGTATGAAAATTTTTGTTGCTCCGTATAAAATTTTTAATCAAGCCCCCCCCCCCCCCCCCCCCGGTCAAAGGTGTCCCTCTTTACCAATCTGAAAATCTGGTCACCTTAATTGTGTCCCTGCAGGAATAGAGCCTTTCACAGGAAAAGGTTGGTAAACTTATGATGCACAAATGTTTCCTGTTCAAAAAAAAAGTTGATCTATGTAATGATGCCTGTATGCCATTTAAAAATTGACCTACTGAACCATGAACATTGCAGTACATGAAGTAAATACAGCTCAAAGCTCTCTTTGTAGTTGGCCTGCTTTGGAATTGAAAGAAGAAATGTACAATGTGGATATTGAAAACAGAGGGAGGGAAGGAGGGAGGGAGGGAGGGAGGGGAGAGAGATCTTTCTTTTATTTTTGAGAATCAGACTTGGAGAGAGAGTAAACTGGTCAAAAATAGTTTCCCCCCCCCCTCCACCAAGGCTTGTTTGAATAGTTCCTGAGCAAGAATTAGGACAAGATCCAGACATTAGAATTTATTTGTATCACCTATCTTATTCTGGTATTTCTTGCAGATATGTTATTATTAAATAGATTTATAATGATGTAACAGATAGTTGGCATACATATGAACTTAATTCTTAGAATACATGTCTAAATGAAGGAATTATGAGTAAATTGAACATATGATTTACAATGATAACAATGTACTCATGTATATTGGGTTGATAATTGCTGATTTTATACACAATTGAAAGCGGTGATGCACAAATGTTTGTGACCAAACGACATGCTAAACACACATGTAATTGATGATATTTTTATGTTATATGTATGTTTGTTTTTGTTTGCTTAAAAATTAAAAAAACTTCTAAAAAAAGAATTTATTTGTGTAACTTGGACAATAGAACTTAAATTTGCCAGATGGTAGCTGCAAGTAGTTATTACACAAATCAGCATCTAGAGCAGTGTTTTTCAACCTTTTTTGTGCAAAGGCACACTTTTTTCATGAAAAAAATCACGAGGCACACCACCATTAGAAAATGTTAAAATTTTTTAACTCTGTGCCTATATTGACTAATATAAAGTAATTTTCCTACGGCACACCTTACACTATGTCATGGCACACTAGTGTGCCGCGGCACAGTGGTTGAAAAACACTGATCTAGAGGGCTACCATTTGTCAATGTTAGCAACAGTGACAACATGGCTTAGGCCTAAGCTATTTACAGGACTTGTAAAAACTTCTTTACTTATGTTAAACAAAGAAACAGACTTCTAGCTGAGAAGAGGGAAAAAACAACTAAATCTCTTTTATTCACACACACACAGACCTAGTCCCAGTCCCAAACAGAGATCCACAAAAATGGAGAGAGAGGGGGGGGGGAGAGAAGGAGAGAGAGAGACTAAAATACCAAACCAAACCATAGCACAGGATTTGTAAGGCAAATCTGCACCACAGATTGTGAAAATCCAACCTCAGATAGATTTCCACCATACATGGAACCAACTACCTACACAGAACAGATTTGCACAACACACTAGGCTAAAAACTGGTTGCCTAGTTGCTGTGTCATGATATTGTACAATCATAGCCAGCAGGGCAATCCAGACGGAACTGAACCAAATTGCTGGAACTCTGCCCAACCCTATGACCGCAGTTTGCTTCCACATGATAACATGACTGAAGTCATGTGTTATAGTTTAAAGAGAAGTCTTCATAACACCACGAAGGCCTGAACGTCATCTAACCAAACATCATAACTGGGAGAACGGGACCTCTTTATGTCAAGTCGATGTGCCAGTGTCCATTTCAAAAGTCCATTGAAAAAAAAAAGGGTTTGCTTAATGACTGCAGTGTTCACTTAACGAACTCCACAAAAAGTTGTAAAATGAGGCAAAGCAAACAATACACAAGGAACAGATTAAAAGAGACTGGATTGTCAGATTTGTATTCTACTTCCTTTAGGCTTCCCCTGTTTTCTCCTATTCTTTTATAACCATATGTGTTTTTCAACAGTGATATCCAACATAAACTGCCAGCAGTATTTCTCTTTCGATATCTGTTCATGTGATGGTATTTTGAGCAGTTGGCAACTGATTCACATATATGGTCATTTGAAGGGTCCTACAGTCACATGGTTGTGATTTTAAATGTTTGCTCCCAGTTTCTGGTGTTTAGATCTGGTTTCCAGCAAAAAAAAAAAGTCCACTTAACGACCTCCACAAAAAGTTGTAAAATGAGGCAAGGTCATGTGGTGGCCAGATTAATGACCCCTATGACTTAAGAACATAATTTAGGGTTCAATTATCAGTAAATCAAGGATTACATGCACTGTATGCAGGTTAGATCACAGCAAACACACATACCACCCAGTTCAGCTAGTAAAAAAATATACCAGACATTTAAAGATCAGCAAACATTAAAAAATAATAATAACTGGCACAATGAACAAAAAGCAGGCCAAAGGAAGCAAAAAGATACATGACCAACAAACAAGGAGTACGAAGAAAAGAAGGCTTTGATAATAGCTAATTATATCATTTATAGCTATATATCAAAAGGCACAGAACTTTCCAGAACTAGTGAAAATAGTACTGTGAGTACTTAGCAGGGACAGTTCCATAAGGAATAGACTTAAATACTCACTTCAGTATTAACCCTTTCATTTCTCCTGCAACAACATCAGGTGATACTGCTTCAATTCTGCACCTTTTAAGAAACAATTTGATAGACTAGGATAACCTCTCCAAGAAAAAGCTGGTTTTGTCTGGCAGATCTATACCACCACATGTATAATACCATTGTTTTCATCAACATTGCAGAGCTATATTGAACACTTCAGGTAATTTTCACTCTCTGACCAGTCACTTAGCAACTGTTCAAGTCACAATTAACACACACACACACACACACACACACACACACACACACACAGATGCAGCCTTATTTTGGCCACTACTACCCCATAATCATGATTGCATTTTGGATGTTTGGCAACTGGCTCCTATTTACAGCCATTTGCAGGGTCCCACAGTCACATGACTATGTTTTTCAATGGGTTTTGTCAGTTTCTGGCATTTACGTCTAGTTTCCAACAAAAAACACCCATTGGATAAAATAGATTCACTTAACAACTGCCATATCTACTTAATGACTGCTGCAAAAAGATTGTAAAATTGGACATGATCACGTGCTAACTCCTTAACAACCACAACAACTTACAACCATAATTCCAGGCTCAATTGCTGTTGTTAAGTTGAGGACTGCTTGTAAAGTAATTGTTCTATAGTACAATTCTCTATGGTATCCAAGGCCAGCTGACATATTTGAGACTTAAATGATGAGAACCAACAGCGAGGAAATTCCTGAAATGCAGCTTCCAAGTCATTAAGAATGATACAAGCCAAAAAATAAGCTGGCCAAACATATTAATCTTCTAAATTTCCATTTACTTGTAAAATTTATATCAGCTTTTTTATCGACTATAGATGCTCTGCCAACTATAGAAAATACCACATTTCCTGCAGTGTTGATTATCTGATGCAGAGTACCACAACAAGCCTTTTGTTCAAGCTAGCCATTCTTACCTGCTATGCTTTCTTCTTGCCAAGAAACACATGAATCATTGCTACAAATGCAATACACTCTACATCACACTTTCGTTACCAAACACTTTAATAAACAAGTCCTGTCCCTGTTTCCCTCCCAAGGAAGGAGAAAGTTGGTTTCCCTCCTTTTCACTGTAAAAGAAAACACTTGTGCATGATTTCCAGAGACGATTTTGCTGACTGGCTGAAGGGAAACATAATATTGCTATTTTAATTTGATTTTGGTGGCTTCCTTCCAACAATCTCAGCCAAGATTTAATTCAGACAAGACAGAGGGTATGGAGTCAATGAGGAGGACGGTCAGTCACTCATACTGGAGAATTGGTCTTTGCTGAAGCTATATTCTGAATGGCAAACCTGGGGCCAACGTTTGGAAAGCCAGGCTCTGTCTGTCACAAGCCAGGACAAAAGCGTGAGTGATGGAGGAATAACAACCCCTTAAAAAAACCTTGGTCCAGGGACTTCCGGGGAGGGGCCTGCTGCTGCTGGCAGCTTATCTGAGCTGCCTCCAGAGTTCTGGTTCGTTATCTATTTAATACCTTAGATATCTCTTTTTTCAGGCTAGAAAAAAGCAGAGAGCAGTCGATTCAGTCGGTGGGAATCTTCTTTGAAGTTTGCAGGTTTTTTTTTGCTGTGAACAGAGGAAGAGATTCTGCCAAGGCTGAGTCATTTAACTCCGGTCAGATCTTCTCAGCTGTTTTTTACAGTACAAGGCAAGTGACACCCCCCCCCTCAGAACAATCTTTTGAAACTAGGCTATAGAATATTAACACGAGCAGAGACCAACCTGAAAACCTTTTTTTTGTTTGCTCTATCAAAAATACCAGCTTCAATGTTATAAAAAACTCTTTTGAAAAAACTCCTTTGTTTAATGGTTTTTAAAATGGCAATTTTACAGCTTCCGCATTTGTTATAATGATATAGCTCCAACTTCTTGGCACAGAATTATATCTCCAACTTCCTGGCACAGAATCAAAGGAATAACCTCATATAAATTAATTAGCTTCACTGCCTCAAAGATCTTTTCTTATCAACTTCTAAAAGTTTACTGAAATTATTTTATCTGAAATCAGCGTGAGCAGAGACCAGACTTGAAAATTTTGTTTGCTTTCTTTCTATTATGGCCCCGAAATCAAGGTCGGGGAGACGTACTTTTAGCAATATATCTCAAGCATTTGTTACAAAGCCGCAGTCCTTACTTTCTACGCCCCCTACTGGAGATTTGTTAACGAAAGAATTTCTTTTTGAGACTCTTAAAGAATTCAGAGAGGAGATGAAGCAACTTATTTCAGATTTATGTGATAAGCTTGATGCCAGGATTGCTCAAACAAAGGATGATATGATTGGATTTGTAACAGTATTGACAGATTATGTTGGTGGAATGGAAGATAAGCTGGAGTCTCTGGAGGAAGCCAACGCCAACCTGACATCCAAAATTGAAGTGCTGCAACAGAAAGTTGAAAACGCAGAAAAACAACTTGTTATGACAAATTATAAAAAGACAGAGCTTGCATTAAGAGTTAGGGGATTGCGTGAAAATGATCAGGAGAACTTGAAACAGATTTTTTCAGAGGCCTTTCAGTCGTTTGGTGGGAACTCCGGGACTCAAATTTGATTGGCAGATCCAGAAAATTTACCGTCATAATTTGTGGGTAGCAAAACAGAGACAGCTCCCGAGAGATGTAATTATATATCTTGCTACAAAAGAATCCAGGAACGCGATGCTACAAGAGTTTTATAATACCAGGCTGTAAATTGATGGACAGGATTTGATTGTTTTCAAGGAAATACCACCTCAAATGTTAAGAGCCAGGAGAGACTATGCTTTTCTAGTTAAGGAACTCAGAAATCGTCAGATACAGTATAGATGGGATGTGCCTTTTGGTATTATAATCACATTCGGTGAGCAAAAACATTGTCTTACCTCTGTATGGGAAGCCCGAGATTTTTACCATAAGATCTTAAAGGCGGAACATCTTGAATCACCTGGACTTGGAGAAAGACAAAGAGAAGGACAAGAGAAACAATGTAACACACAATTACAAAACAGGAAGTATCGTTTTCCCCTTCCGGAAGAGCAGGAGACCAGAGAACAAGGACCCAGTCGTGCTCCTAGACGAATGGGAAAATAAGGTGGATTGCAGCAACATCTATGATAATTAACTATTGATTAAGGAGACATATATGAACTCATTACAAAAGAGAAAGCAAATATTTTACTATATCAAACAGCTTTAAAATGATATAATTCTTCTGTAAGAAAATTATATTTAATTAACTGACCCAAAATATTGGCTTAATTTTGAACTTGGTTAACATTCTGTGACTTTTGTTTTGCATAAAATGATATAGTTGTATACCGAGGAAGAGACATTAAGGTTGAACGAACTGATGTTGATTTTTTTTTTTTGGAAGATATATTGTATGGGATCTAAAAAGACTTAATGGATAATTTTGAATTTTCCTTTATATAAATTACTGATGACTTATTTTCCAGGGTGGAGGGCGGAGATCGTGGTGGTTCTCTTGGATCGCGGCCCAATTTGGATGGAGTTGGGAGGGGTGGTGTAGATGGGAGGGTAGTGGAGGTTGAATGAGAGCTTACTTTGAGATGGAACTGTAAAAATTGCTATCTGAATATACTGCTTGGAAGGATACATCCAGGGAGTTTGCAGGAAGGCGGAGCATATATGAGAGGAGTACGGATGAATATAAAATATATGTATGTGTATGTATATGGGCGTGTGTGTGTGTGTGTGTGTATATATATATATATATATATATATATATATATATGTGTGTGTGTGTGTGTGTGTGTGTGTGTGTGTGTGTGTGTGTGTGTATGTATATGGATAAAGATAGAGGCAGGGACGAGAAGAGCTGGAAGAGGAAACCGAGAGAAGAACTTGAGATGTGTTTAAATTGTGTCAGAGAGGAAGGAAGCATAAAAGGGACAAATTAAGGGTTTGGAAATAGATAGATATTTAGATAAAGGGATAAGGCCCCTAGCTAGAGAAAAATGCTACTTGCTTAACTTACTTGGTTTTCATATATGTTGAAATCCTGCAGGTAATTAACTAATTAAGATTAGGAATGATGTAAACTGCTTAGGTTTTTTTTTCCTTTCCTTTTTGTTTAATGATAAGAAGCTGAGCTCAATGTAGAGAGTTTATTGATTTTCTTTCTCTTTTTTTAGTACTTTTTTCTTCTATTCTTTTCCTTTTTCTTTTCACTTTTAACTTACTTGGTTTTAATATACTCGAGACTGTGTTTGATAAAAAGCTATACCGGGTACGGGATTTGGGAAGTCGGAAGGGGGGAAGGGAGGGGGGATTATAGGGGGGAGGGGGGTAATATAGTTTATCTTAACAACAAGAATGCACTTGTATACTGTTGCCTTTTTCTTTTCCTTTTTTTAATTTTAGTATAAAATAAGAAGCCGAATACATCGATGGATAGTAGAAATACACCGAAGTGAGGAGTAGAGGGAAAGAAGAGAGAGGGGTAGAGAGGGAGTGAGAGGGGAATGGAAAGAAGGTGAGATAGAAGGGAGGGGGAGAAAGGAACGTTAGAGGGGAAGGGGAAGTAGAAGAGGGGAATGTTGAAGGGGAGAAAAGAAAGTTGGAGGGGGGAGAAAGAAAGGGTGTATGGAGGGTTGAAGCGCTATGTTGGTTTTGTATTTTGGAATATAAGAAGAGTTGTGTTTATTGCTTAATGTTATATGGCCTTAATCATGCACAGTATATATGTGATTATATAAAATGAAAATGAAAACGAAATAAAACTTTTTAACATGGAAAAAACCTTGGTCCAGCTGGCCCAGCTGGTAGCACCTCATAAGGGCTCCTTTCCAGGGTTACAGCAGAAGACGGTAAGTGGTTTTGAAGGTGAATGGGGGCTTTATGCCAGAAAAGGCTTCAGGAGTCACCCTCGAGGCAAAATCCGGAGCCAGAGTCCCGGAAGCAGTTTGTGACTGTGTAAAACCACATTCTGGTAACTCCTGTGAGGCAGCTGGAACCAATTGGACTATTTTAGCAACGTGGAGATGGGGGATCCGCTGCTTAGATAACAGTCTACCCGCCATATTAATCTACCCAGGCCTCGTGCTCTGGAGAGGACACTCCAGCTTTACCTCTTTATAGAGCATGATACCATAGTCTTTTGAGACTGAAGGATGCCAATGCAAATGTACTCTGAATGGTGGACATATTCTGAAGGACAGGAGTTCTCATAGATATCATACTTTCTGGGAAGAGTGGTGACAGCAGCCTGGAGTCATGAAAGTCTGGAGCAACTGAAAATGAGTATCACCTTAGTTATCCATTTGCTAAGGCTGGACTATGATCAGGTTTGTCATGTCTTTCAAGTTAGTCTGGAAACTGCAGATGGAGAATAATGCAACCGCTCCCACATTGTGTATCAGGCTAAGAAAGTCACTTCCTATTGTAGTCTCAGACTCTGAGGTTAAAATGATTTGGAGATGTTCTACTTGATGGAACATCCCTTTGAAGATTGGAACATGCTTGAATAAAATGGTGATGGCTTTAAAAATAACATATAGAAATATTGATTAAGCAAAAAATTGAAGAGTATAACTTAATGTAAATATATGTATTATTAGTATAACTAATGTATAAAATGTAACAAACATGACTATCAACATTTTATTTGTAGTAAAAGGAATGATATGTAGAATTCGATTGGCATGAAAACAACATATTGAATTATTGAATAAGATAATAATGAAAGATTATAATTCAACAAGGCATGTGTATTGTTACTATTATTAGAATTATATAACCTGTCAAATATAAAATGAGATTAGAAAGGGGATATTTTTTTAAATATAACAATGACATAAAAAGTTAGAAAGGGAAACAATGGAAGATTATAATTCAATATAAATCAGTGTATAACTATTAAAATTATATATGTTTGTTAAACATAACAAACATTATTATTGGTATTATATCTGTAGTAAAAGGAGTGATATCAAGAATATGGAGATTGGCAAAAAAAATCAATATATTGAAATATTGAATAACTAAGGGAAGATTATAATTATAAAATATGTGTATTACTACTAAAAGTCTATAAGATTTCTAATTGTGTTGAATAAGAAGGGTATTGTTTTATTTCTACTAAAATGTAACTTTGGTTCTACACCAGGGGTGGGTTCTAGCCGGTGTTACTGCTGGTTCGCTCATGTGTGTGCTTCACGCACTGGATGTGCGCTGCATGCGCATGCGCAATTCAATGGAAATGTGCATGCACAGAACTCCAAAAAAAGTTGGCAGTGGCAGCAACCAGGAAACCAGTTCGGGGGCGCGGCCAGCCTGGGTCGCTGCCGGTTCTGCCATCCAGGCTGGCATACCAATACCGGTTCATCTAAACTGGGCCAAACCGGTGAACTCACCTATGTTCAAGAAAAATTAAAAACTTTTTCAGATTTGTGCTGCTGTATCAACTGTTTCCCTTTCTCCTACATAGCTGGGAAGGTGGGAATGCATGAGCCAGGAAGGAGATGATACAGCATTAGTCTGTCCTTCCAAAGTTCTCCTGGATTCAGTTCTGAGCCACTTCACAGTTGGACCAGGTACAGATTACAGCTCAGGATATCCCAGAAAGAAGCTTTCAAGATCACTATCCCAGTTTTGCTCTCTTTTAAAGATGGCTAAGGAAAAGACGGGGAAATCCAAAAGATGAAAATTATATTCCTCAGAGTTCCTCAAATGAAATCAAAAGGGTTTTTTCATATATACACTGAGCTATTATTTGCTGTATTCATGATTTATTCAAGAAACCAAATTGACTGAGTTCACATATTCAGTAATGCTAAGCCATCCATTCCAATTTTCCAACCATAACAGCTGGATTCACAGACTCTGAACCTTGTGAACATTCAGCCAATTGAAGAAAGTTGAATAGTGAATGAGAAAGCGAAAACACCAGCCTCTAGTGGAACAGCTTGCCTCCACAAGTTGTGGGTGCTCCATTGCTGCATGTTTTCAAGAAAAGAGTGGACAACCATTTGTCCAGGATGGTCATAGGTGGGTTGCTCCTGGTTTGGCCCAGTTCGGCCAAATCGGTAGTGGAATTCAGGCTTGGATCACAGAACCGGCAGCGACCCAGGCCTGCCATGCCCCTGGTTCCCTCGCCGTTTTTAGTGACTGCGTGTGCGCAGTTCACTGTAAATTGTTCTGCGCATGCACGAAGGACAATTTACATTGAACAGCGCACACGTGTGCAGCATGTGTCTGATGTGCGCACGAGTGGTGAACCGGCAGTAAAACTGGCAGCAACCCACCCCTGAGGATGGTATACGGTCTCCTGCATTGGGAAGGGGCTGAACTAGAAGACGTCCAAGATCCTTTCCATGATTCTAGGATTCCCTGAAAGTAAGCCACAGCTCCTGATTATATTTACCTGTAGATCAGGGCTATCAACCTCCCAGCCCCCAGGCCGAATGCATCACATACTGGCCATGCCCAAGCCTGGTTTAGCAAATTGGGGAGGAAGTCCCGATACATCACGTGATACCACCATGACAACATGAGTTTGACATTCCTGCTGTAGATTTAGGGCTGGCTAAGCTTAAAGGGTGGTAAGATGGTGTCATCCATGCAATAAACATGAATTTGGGCAAACTCATGGTGACAATGAAGACGTGCTATGTTCTATGAGGTTGCAAAGAGTCAGACATGACTTTGTTGAACAACAACAAAGCTTAAAGGCTGCTCTATTGAAAGGGCAGGTGTAGGGATTGGAGAAGAAGATGGAGGAAGCAGGCACCTGGGCACAATGACAAGGAGAAATCTTCAGAGGAAATGGTGGGAATTCTCTTATGAAGGCCTGTAGAAACTCCTTCACCATTATGAACTCCTGTAGACTCCTGCACCATTCTATGCTGCCTAGTTGGGATCTGGCTCATTTGTCAGGCACTAATTACATACAACTGGTTCCTCCAGTAGAATTCCTTATGAGAGGAAAGGAAGGGGCCAGAGTTTAATGAAGAAAGCTTTGCCTTCTAGCTGTGGCTGGGGTACCCATGGAGTCTACTGGTGTGAAGGAAGACAGCCAGCATCAAATTACTGCTATTTGTCCCATTTTCTCCCTCAAGTGAATATTTTTATGTTTGAAAATGTTTCTTTGTATGCTTGATCTGGCTTGCAGACACTCCAAAGAGACTGCCTTGCTTTCCACCCCTGCATGGTTAAGAGTCTGTGAAGAATAACGTGCTGCAGGTTTTCTATATCTTTGGTGTTCAGTGTTTGGCTGCTGTTCTCATGAGTCAGCTCTCTATCTCTCTGTTTAGAAGGGACTTTGCCAAGACTTATTTAATGAACTCATATTGCTGTGGAATAAGCTCCAGCTATTTAAAAATTCATAACTGTGTTGTAATAATTATTGTTTCCTTTCAATTTTTTTGTGACTGGAAGTATCTTAGCTTGCCTCCTGCCTAATAAATGTCAGGATGTATCTCCAGTTTTAGGTCACTGCAAACTGTAAAATTAGCATGCACTCTGCACATGAGCATGCCAAGGAAATAGCTAAACTGAATATGCACATTTCCACACATTTTTAGATGTCATTTATCATGAGACCTGTGAAAAACATCCACTATCTATGGAGATATGATAAAAAGTGAAGTCACTGGGGTTAAAGTTTGTTCAGGTTCTGGTTGTGCCTACATACAAAGTGTATAAATCACTCATTATCTTTTGCAACTAACTTTCAAAGTTCATGACAAATGTTCCTAAAAACTTTGCTCTTAAGATTTCTATAACTACTTAACATATTTTATTACCAAAACCTCCAGGAACATATTGGATAACTTTATATTTCAGGTATGAATTTAAACTTTAGAGGAGGAAGTGACAGTCTATTCTCACATTTTGGCTCTGTTCCATTGTGCCAGACCAGAAGGCTTCAGGAGCCATCAGTTTCCTTCAAGTAGGAGAGCATTATTTCACAAAACATAAACATCTCCTGAGACTCAGATACTTGATGCTAGAGTAGCTCTTACTCCTTGCCTTCCTTCCAACTAGAGTGAGAACCAGTTACACTACAAGGAAACACTAGACTAGAGAGTGGGATAAAGGGAGGGGCATATGACACTCTCTTCCCTCAGTATCTATTGCTGCTGCTCCCTGCTTTCTCTGCCTTCTTCAACAGAACGGCGACCTGGTCTAACTCTGTATGATCTAACTAACTTCTGTTTTGGGAAGCCTCGTGATTCAAACTCAATTGAAGCTTGTTTTGTTTTGTTTTAATTACTATTTTTTCTTTCCCTCCGCTGGCTATTTTTCCCTTGGCTTGATTTAAAATGTTAAGTTCTGGGCACCACCATTTCATTGTTTCTCCACTCACTTGAGAACTTCACCCTCAATTCCCAAATAGTTCAAGTAAGATAAGAATGAAGTGGAGAGGAACAGAATGGAACAGAACGGAACTGATAGGAACAGAACAGAACAGAATTGAATATTCTGCCAAATGCAGATAGACAAACAAGGAATGTGTCTCCGGTACAGAAGTACTCAATGCACTTGAAAAATAACATAAAATTATAATAAAATTGTGCAACCAGTAGAAAGGGTAATAAGAGGCAATAAAAATTTAAATAATACTACAGCCTATTACTAATACTACATTATTGTCCATTCCTGCCAGGAATGATGGCTGGCCTATTCTGGTGACAGAGCAACCAGGCAGTGCTGATATGCTCTCTACATAGACTAGAATTAAGAAACCTTTAGCAAATCCTTTCTTAACCAAGACTACTACTGCTGCTGTTACCGTGAGAAAACCCTGTATACAGATTAGTTAATAATTCCATAGCTAATACCTTTGTTCAATCTACATTAATTACCTATTGTAAATCAGAGGACTTCAGCCTGGCATCCTTGAAAGAATGAACAATCCAGATTCTGAAGTGGTTAATTATGAATCATAGTAACAGTTAGTTTAGACAAAACAGTTGCAGCAGGAAAAAAAGAGCACAAGTGGAACTGGGGCTTTATGCTATTGTAAAAATAATAGTTTAATTACATAAAATCAGACATGCCGTTTATCTCATTTTGAACATTAAATAAGAAGGAAAAAATGTATTTGACATTTATGACAGATCCCAAGCATAGTTGTGAAAAAGCCAATTCTGCAGAAATCAAATAGAGCTTTCCTCAGAAGAAATCAAGACAAAGGAAGGAACTGCTTCAAAGCACTTGCTCTAATGGAGGAGGGGTGCCACAAGCAAAATCAGGAGTGTTCTATTTGCTTTAAGCAATGATGCTGATTCTTGTTTGACAAATATTGGATTGCTGCCTTGTCCCTGCAGATCAACCCAAGTGAATTCCTAGGTACGGTAAGTGCAGAGAGAATTGCTTCCTGATGAAGAATGGTGGACAAACTATAGCTCACATGCATGCTCTGTAAATCCCCTAAAATTGGCTGACCAATGAACAACAATTTGGGGAAAGAGGCGTGTGTTGCTATTTAAAATTACAGCAATATAAGCACGTTGAAGATTCCATGAATTGTTCTGTTCTATCGCATTCTATTCTTTAAAACAAGCTCTTTTTATCTTTGGGGTGGGGAAGAGAGAGAAAAACTTCACCTGCCCCCCTCTGGGTGGGTCTTTTACCTGAAAGTTATAAAACATTTTCAGTTTCCAAAACCAGTTAGACCACTAGCAGGTACCCAATATAAATAATATTTAACATTTTCAAACGATGAAAAAAATGAGATCAGGAGAAACCTGTCCTCTGGCTATCACACATTATTAAAGTTTCAATATTTCAGCAGCGACTGATACAGAAGTGGATTGGGAGGGTGAAGTTGTGGCAACTATGTGAAAGGAACACTGACATTGCTGACATAACGATAAGTTGCATTCAATTCATTGAGAAGATGTCTCTGCATAGTGATGAAATATTTAGACGTACCAATTAAACAGTACAGCACTGGCAAGAAAACATTTTGAACTCCACCTTGTCTTCTTTTTTTTTTATTAAATGTTTTTTAATTTTAGTTTAAAACTGGTACAGCATCTTTCTTAATATATCAATCAATTACAGATAAGTTTTGGTACATCTCCTCCACAGTCAACCAACATAACTCATATTAACTCAAGCATTATTATATATCCATTTTCATTTAACTGTGATTATTATTTAGAAATATTGGTAGGAGTAATAATCTTGAACAAAAATCAAAAAAAAAGAAAAAAGAAAAAAGGACAAATAGAAAATTAAAATTAAAATAAAAGATAGTAAATAATACAAAAAAGACAAAAACAACAATCAGGAAAACAAAACAAAACACAAGTGTCTACTATGAAAAAAAAAGAAGTATATCAACTGGTTACAACATGTTTTGGTGCTTCTCTTCCGTTAATTCATATTAATTCAAATATCTTAACTCGAATATTTACCATATCAACATCATTATACCTTCAGTTTTAATTATTATGGTTATTTAAACATCCTTCATCCTTAGCTATGCTAAAGAATTAGTCCATAACACATGCTGGCAATTCATTTACTTATTTATAAAATCCTCTATTATCATCAAATCCTCATATCCTATTTTAGCTAAACATCCATAATATTCAATTATATCATATATCATAACATTTTCCCAGTATTGATTAACATTGGATTGTATGAATTTTATTTGGTTTTTTAATAGTGATAATTATTGTAGTTAATACTCTTTATGTATAGTCTAAAGGTGTTTTCTCATATCCAATTGTTAGTTATCATATCAACTCCACAATATATACATTACTATCAATATCAATTATTATTCAGCTATATCTGTTACAAGAAAAAGCAATTAGGTTTAACTAGTTTTCAATTGTATTCATCAATCTATCAGCCAGTTCCAAATTATATATATTGCTATCCATATCAGTCATTATTCAGCTATATCTATTACAAATTGAAGTAATCCGATTTAGCTAATTTTAAGTTGTATTTTCCCATCTGTCAGCCTGTGTCCCTCCAACAACGAGATTTCCTCAGTCCAATAGCCATTTGTTGGATAAGTTTACCAAATGTTTCCATAAGCAAATCCAAACAAAAATATTTCGGCACCTTTGGATTCTGAATGTCGGTGATGAAATAATAATGTTGTCCTAGGCTTATAAAATTTCCCAAATTAACTTTAATTCTCAAGGGTGGATTTTCCATTCCTCCTGCACTCTGTCTCTTTAAATGAGTCGTCTTTATAGCTCCCCCGCTCCTCTCTTCCTCTGAGATAGACCAGACACCATTTCTCACATTTTCCATTTGTGTTTCAGGAACATTTAAGCATTCAACGATCTCAGTTTTAGCTTCATATTTTATAATCAGTTGATCCAGTTTTCTTTCCAGTTTTTGATAAGAATTGAAAAGTCCTCTACACGCAGAAAAAAGAGCCTGAAATGAAATCTTAGAGGTATTTTGGGACGCCATGATGTGTCGTAGTTAAAAATTAGAAGCTCTCTTTTTTTTCCCCACCGGCTTCGAAGCACTTTTTTTTAGTCTCTTACAGGCTGTCAATCTTATCTAGTTGTAAACAGAACTAGGTAGTAAAGTAATAAAAATGTCAAATCGTGACGAGCTAATTAGTAGGAGATAAGTTTTACGATCCACTTAGGGAGATTCAGAGGGGGGAGGATGTCGCGGAGTTTCTTGAAGCATTTAAGAAGTAAAGTAACCACCAGTCATAAATCCATTAGAATAAGCCAATTCGCCGCTAAATCTTCCTGTTCTTTGGTTTCAATTAGCTTAATTTTTTAACACGAACAGTCTCTCTTGGATAATAAAATCAGCTTACCAGATGACATCACTTCTTCCATTCTTAGGGGCAACCTGCAGTTTCAGTTAGCACGCAGCTAATCCAAAAAGGAATTGGCACGAGGAGTTAATACCCCCCCCCAGAGATTTGCGGGTATCTCTGAGGTCCTGGGCCTCTCCCCACCTTCACTGTCGTCTCCGGGACAGCTAGGGTTCAAAGAACCCGTCCAAAAATCCTTCGGTATAGAGGAATTTCAGGAATAGCCTGAAACTCCATCTTCTCACTGCTAAGCCCCGCCTTCTTCTCCAACTCCACCTTGTCTTTTGTCTTAGGCTACCATTGATCTGAAAAAGCTATTTACAAACAGCCACATACTTACTGGTTCATTTACTTCTTTCTAATTTCATTTCCTTCATGTCATGTTATCATTTTGCATACCATTGTTTTAGGACATCATCTCTTCATTTTTTCTGTCAGCCAGCTTTCCCTCACTCCATCTGTTCATCTTCTGCTTCTCCAACAACCATTCCCAACTTTTTCTATTGAAGACTGGACTGATTGAAGAGACATGGAAGTAGAACAGCTTTATTGCAATGGAACAGCAACTAGAATAACTATGTACAGAGTTCAGCACCTCTCCCTGCTTGACAGCTA
The DNA here is from genome assembly GCF_051295495.1 of Thamnophis sirtalis. Classification (NCBI taxonomy): domain Eukaryota; kingdom Metazoa; phylum Chordata; class Lepidosauria; order Squamata; family Natricidae; genus Thamnophis; species Thamnophis sirtalis. Next base: position 44,301,858 of record NW_028261381.1, on the reverse strand, counting down.
TTTATACGCAAGCTGTCAAGCAGGGCGACCAATAGAAAAGGTGCAAACAGCCCACGCTCAGCCAGCCAAGCCTTAGCCAATCAGGCACAGCTGAGCAGTTGCCAGCTGTCAATCATAAGTCGAGGACTTGTGGCTGGTCACAAGTCAAAGACAACACTCCTTCCACCCCAGCGGGTACGCATGCGTGGTAAGAGTGCATGCATACCCGCTTAGATAGGTGGGGAAGCACCGGACCCGCCCAGAATGATGCAGTTGCACAGGAGCGGTCAGCAAAGTAGGTCATCCCTGTAGTAGCTCCTCCCCAACAGGAGTGGAGCTCCGGGTGATGACATCCGGGCCTACCAATGGAGACGGCGAACTTGGAACAGGTAGGTGAACTAGCAGCGACGGAACTGCTTGAGGAGGTGCCTGGGCAGGCTGCCAAGAGGTGGTGGCTGGGCAGGAGAGGCCTGATTGAGAGAAGGTCTCGGTGGGTTGATGCAGAACTGGTGTCATGACGGATTGAGGAGGTGCCTGGGTAGGCTGCCAGGAGGTGGTGGCCGGGCAGGAGAGGCCTGATTGGTAGAAGGCCTCGGTGGGTAGCCGGCGCCTTAGTTGATCCATGTGGCACTGCCACTCACTGCCATTGGGAAGTCCGACCCTAATGCTCTGTCAAAAATGTCAGCAAACTTGGAGATGACGTTCTCGACAGTAGGTGCCATGGTTGGTGTTTGATAAACCCCTAGGAGTGACAGGCCTAATGAGGGGAACCAGTCCAAGCCCAACAGGGCCAGCAGGGGCTTTCCAACCACTAGAATGGGGAGCTTCCCATGGAAACCGCATAACTGCCCAGGGTTGGAATCTGAGTCCCCTGGTAGTCTTTAAGGGTGGTATCAGCAGGCGTCAGCTGTTGTAGGAGAGAGATGAGCATATCTTGGAGAGGGCACTCCAGGAGAGGAGGGAGCGGGAGGATCCCAAGTCCATCTCCATGACGCAAGGAGTCCCTTCAATCTTTAAGGAGGCAGTGGTTTTCTTTGTGTCAGCCGAAGCCTTGCTGACCGATGCTGCAGAGCCCTCCAGTGGCTTCTTGCTGATGGCATACCAATCATCCCTCTGGGTCTGCTGCCGACGTTGCTGACATGAAGGCATCGGTTGGTACTCAGGTTGAGGTGCTGGCAGCAACACAGCGCAGCAGACATGAGCTAGGTGGCCCTTTTTATTACATTGCCGGCAGGTGGCCACTTTAAAAGGGAAAGCTGTGCGGGCGTGATTGCCACCGCAACCCACACATGCCGCCGCCGGGGAACGGACAGAAGCAGGTGGTTGTGGTCTTCTCGGTTGAGCCCGGAGGTGGTCAGCTTGGTCCTCGTCGAGTTCGTCCAAGGGAGCCAATTCATCGATGAGGCAGGTTCTTGGGGGGGGGGTGATCAGCTGCTGGCACCATTGAATTTCAGCCTTAGATCTATCTGACAGGTCGGCAGCTCTGGCTTCGTCCACCGCCTGCTGTAAGGTAATATTGGTGTGGGCTAGCAACCTCCGCTTGAGGTGGACATCGTGCATCCCACACACAAATTGTTCGACCAGGGAGTCATCCAAATAGATAAACTCACATTGGATGGCCACTGTTCGGAGAGACTGTAAGAATTGGCTTACAGTCTTGGAGTCTTTTTGGATGCATTGCCGGAATGCATAGCGGCGACCATAGTGATTCTTGAGCTTGGCAGTGAGAGTGTCCCAATTCAATTCATGGACTGGGGCGGGGGGGTGTGAGGCTAGAGCCCTAGCAGTAAACATGTCAGGTCCACACGAGCTGAGGAAAAAACTGCATTTTCGGTCATCTGGTAGTAGATGATTGTTATTCGCAATCAGGAAACACTGAAATCGCTCGAGGAACCCAGCCCACGATTCGTTTGGTGAGCCGAAAGGTGGGAATTGAGCCAGCGAAGCCATAGCAATTAGCAATGCTGAGGTAAAAAAAAATTTTTCCCATGTAGAGAAGAGAAATTAATCTTTTCCCGTCTCCTTTACTGTTCTAGCAGAAAACCTTCAGCATCCCACCTTTATTGCCAGTATTGAAGACTGGACTGATTGAAGAGACTTGGAACGGCTGAGGCAAGTAGAACAGCTTCATTGGAACGGAACAGCAACTAGAATAACTATGTACAGAGTTCAGCATCTCGCCCTGCTTGACAGCTATTTATACGCGAGCTGTCAAGCAGGGCAACTAATAGAAAAGGTGCAAACAGCCCGCGCTCAGCCAGCCGCACCTTAGCCAATCAGGCGCAGCTGAGCAGTTGCCAGCTGTCAATCGTAAGTGGAGGACTTGTGGCGGTCATAACTCGAAGACTTGGGACCGGTCGCAAGTTGAGGACTTAACATTTTCCTTAGGTGATTTGCAGAAAAATATGGATATGAGGGAACAAGCTGGCAATAGAAAAATCTTGTTTGACCCCACCTGGCAGTTCTGCTTTCATCTGGTTTGGTCTAGAGCAGTGGTTCCCAACATGGGGCCCATGCCCCACAGGATGGCAATTTGATTTTTAATGGGGGCAATTTGAACCTTGTGTAAACCAAGTTAATGGCCTTTTAGGCTTTCTCCATGTGAGTTGAGTTCACTTTTTGAGTAAAGAAAAAATTATATGTCATTGGGGAGGAGTGTCAGAATTTTAGAGATGTTTAGTTGGGGCATGGCCAAAAAATGGTTGGAAACCACTGGTCTAGAGGGATCATTTGGGCAAGCAGCATAGGAGGGAAAACATGTGAATAAGAATAGAAGACAACTCAAACATACAAGCTAACAGTGAATAACAGCCTAATCAAGGAACTACCAAGAACAATCCCACCAACACTGACCGGTTAAGCCACTAGTATATAAAATGAGAGCAAACCCCACTCCCTTCTAGCATGGATGATGTAACCTAGTTTGGTAATGAATTGTCTGCAAGAAAACGACCAAGCTCAGGGAGCACCAAGGACACCACAGTGAACAGATAATATCACCAGCTCAAAACTCAAGGAAGATTAGAAAAAAAACAACTATAGATTGATGGGACAAATCTAAAAAAGTGGGTGAGCTTTAGAACGGTTAGATGGGATGGCCTTAAGGATTTCCTTCTTACGCATTATCTATTTTTCTGAATAATAGTGATATGTAAAAGAAAGTCAAGGATAATGCTAATATCAGCCATGTGACTAGAAAAGGTTTCCCAAAGAGTCCTAACCAAACTGATGAAAATGCAAACCTCAGTTCTGTCCTTTTGCTGAGGTAAAATAGAAATGATGCTAGTCCATTCAATCAATCTAACAGGCACTCACATTATGCAGTATATTGCCAAGGGAAACTTCTTTAAGATTTCATGAATGTGATATAGGCCTGACTCAGCAGCTACTAAGACAACAGCGGAACACTGATTTTAAATCAGGTAAGCCCATGAAATTAATATTACCTCCAGATGTTGGTGTAAATATAACTGATACTATGTTGGAGCCAGTTCTAGAAATTACAACTCATTATCTTTGCCCTTAATCTTGCTCATCTGCTCTTTGTTTGTTGTTTGTTCCACTTCAGTTTTATGGAAGAATACATTTACTTTGATTTCTTTCTTTCTTTTTAACCAAGTAAAATAAAATCCCATGAAACAGTCATGAATGGGGTTTGGACTTCTTGCACTTAGTTTAGTCTCCAGACTAAAAGTTATCAGAGTGCCCTGTCTTGTACTGTGCAATCATTTCTGTCATGGTTTGCATGGTTTGCAATCATCCTGGCTTTGTCAATTAAATCCTAAGAAAAGTCAAACCAATGCTTTTTTTTAAAATCAGATGCCATTTGGCACCCAAAGAACTGAATAGCAATGGAAAACATACAAAATCCAAAACCTCCAATACAGGTAATCCTTGATTTACAACAGTTCATTTAGTGACTGCTCAAAGTTACAACCGCCCCCCAAAAAGTAAGTTATGACCATTTTTCACACTTAGAACCATTGCTGCTTCTCCATGGTCATGTGATCAAAATTTAGACGCTTGGCAACTGACTCATATTTATGACTGTTGCTGTATCCTAGGATCATGTAATCAATCCCCTTTTGTGATCTTCTGACAAGCAAAGTCAATGGGGAAGCCAGATTCACTTAACTGTGTTACTAACTTAACAACTACAGTGATTCACTTAACATCTGGCAAGAAAGGTTGTAAAATGAGGCAAAATTGACTTAATAAATGTATCTCTTAGCAACAGAAATGTTGGGCTCAATTTTGGTCGTAAGTCGAGTACTACCTGTACTGGCAATTTGCAAACGACCAAAATAACTCAAAATAAATATCAAAGTATTTCAAGAATGTAAAAACATTTGCAAGCTAGATTAAATATAGCCAATTCAAATGTTATGTCCAGCGTCCAACTCTATAACAATTCATCTGATGTAGTAAAGTAGATCTTTGAATCATTGGGTTCAAAGATCTTTTCAAGAAGCTTTTACAGAAACAGCATTCTAATGTGATAAACTATTTTGCTATATGCTGATTCTCAAATTTATTCAAGATGAAAATGGGAGCAATAAACAAGATCCTTTGCGTTGCCAATGGAAATATTAATAAGCGGGGAGAAGGATCCTAATGTAATTGAACATTCTTGGATCTGTATCACTATAAATGGCCAATGAATCACCTCATTCATTTTTAATGTTTATTCTCCACCTCAAAGAAAATGTGAGGATTTGTTTGAATTTAATAGTTTATTAAATGGTTTTTTTTTTTTATGGTTTTATTAGAATTTGTAGGCCGCCCTTTTCCCTGAGGGGACTCAGGGCGGCTCACAGAAAACCAGGGAAGGGGGAATACACATTAAGATGACAACATATAATAAAATAGTAAACAACATACATTCATCATTCGGGCGGGGTAGGAGTCCTTATCCCCAGGCCTGGCGGGCGAGCCAGTTCTTCAAGGCTGTGCGGAAGGCTGGGACGGTGGAGAGGGTACGAATCTCCACAGGGAGCTCGTTCCAAAGGGTCGGGGCCACTGCTGAGAAGGCCCTCCTCCTTGTAGTTGCCAGCCGACACTGGCTGGCCGATGGAATACGGAGGAGGCCTAGTCTGTGGGATCTTATGGGTCGTAGGGAGGTAATTGGCAGAAGGCGGTCTCTCAAGTATCCAGATCCACTGCCATGTAGGGCTTTATGGGTGATTAACAGCACCTTGAAGCGCATCCGGAGATCGACAGGCAGCCAGCGCAGCTCGCGGAGGATAGGTGTAATGCGGGTGAATCGAGGTGCACCCGCTATCACTCGCGCGGCTGCGTTCTGCACTAGCTGAAGTCGCCGGATGCTCCTCAAGGGCAGCCCCATGTAGAGCACATTGCAGTATTCCAGCCTAGAGGTCACAAGGGCCCGAGTGACTGTTGTGAGAGCCTCCTGATTCAGGTAGGGTCGCAACTGGCGCACCAGGCGTACCTGGGCGAATGCCCCCCTGGTCACAGCCGTTAAATGGTGGTCGAATGACAGCTGTGGGTCCAGGAGGACTCCCAAGTTGCGGACCCTCTCTGAGGGGTGTAAAATTTGACCCCCCAGCCTGAGTGTTGGAATATTGGCCAAATCTTTGGGAGGAAAACACAACAGCCACTCGGTCTTTTCTGGGTTGAGCACAAGCTTGTTAGCCCTCATCCAGTCCATAACGGCCTCAAGACCCCGGCACATCACATCAACCGCTTCATTGATTTGGCACGGGGCGGACAGATACAATTGAGTATCGTCCGCATATTGATGGTATCTAATCCCGTGCCTGCGGATGATCTCTCCCAGCGGTTTCATGTAGATGTTGAATAGTAGGGGGGATAAGACCGAACCCTGCGGCACCCCATAATTTAGGGGCCTTGGGGACGATCTCTGCCCTCCCACTAACACCGACTGCGACCTGTCCGAGAGGTAGGAGGAGAACCACCGTAGCACGGTGCCTCCCACTCCCACCTCCCGCAGTCGTCGCAGAAGGATACCATGGTCGATGGTATCGAAAGCCGCTGAGAGGTCAAGGAGGACCAGGATGGAGGAATGTCCTTCATCTCTGGCTCTCCAAAGATCATCCATCAATGCGACCAAAGCGGTTTCTGTGCTGTAACCGGGCCTGAAGCCCGACTGGAAGGGGTCTAGGTAGTCTGCTTCCTCCAAGGACCGTTGGAGCTGGAAGGCCACCACCTTCTCGACAACCTTCCCCAGAAAGGGAAGGTTGGAGACTGGGCGATAGTTATTGAGGACAGCTGGATCCAAGGATGGTTTCTTCAGGAGGGGTCTCACCACCGCCGCTTTCAGTGTGGCGGGGAAGTTCCCCTCCCGAAGGGAGGCGGTTACAACCGCCTGGATCCAGCCTCGTGTCACCTCACTGCAGTTAGTAACCAGCCATGAGGGACACGGATCCAGAACACAGGTGGAGGTACTTACAGCTCTCATGGCCTTGTCCACATCCCCGGGGGTAACGTCCTGAAACTCAACCCAGAGCTGTTCTACTTGGTCCCCCTGCGCCTCGGCTGGAACTGCGGGGGTGGAGTCCAAGTCCGATCGAAACCGAGCAATTTTGTCCGCTAAGAATTGGGCATACTCTTCAGCTCTGCCCTGCAAGGGTTCCCCCGCCTCCCTTTTGTTCAATAGGGAGCGGGTTATCCTAAACAGGGCGGCTGGACGGGACTCAGCGGACGCTATCAGGGTGGCTATGTGCGATCTTTTTGCTGCCCTAAGTGCCCTGGTGTATTCCCTGGTGCAGGTGGTTACCATTGCTCGGTTCGATTCGGACTTATCGGACCTCCAACGGTGCTCTAGGCATCTCCTCCGGCGCTTCATCTCCCGGAGTTCCTCGGTAAACCAAGGGGGTCTCCGGGATCCGCCGCCTCGGAGGAGCCGCAGTGGCGCAATCCGGTCAAGGGCCTCCGACGCTGCCGAGTGCCACGCAGCAGCCAGAGACTCCGCCGGACTGTGGGCGAAAGTGTCAGGAATGACCCCAAGCTCTGTCTGGAACCTTAAAGGCTCCATAAGACGCCTGGGGCGGAACCACCTGGTCGGTTCCTCCTCCCTACAGTGGGGGTTTGGCCTCCGGAAGTCGAGCCTCAGTAGGCAATGGTCTGACCACGACAGGGGTATGATGTCACTCCCCCTCAGACCAAGATCACACATCCACTGCTCCGAGAGAAATACGAGGTCAAGCATGTGTCCCGCTGAGTGGGTTGGGCCTCGGATTACTTGGGTCAAGCCCATGGCTGTCATGGAAGCCATGAACTCCTGCGCCCCATCAGAGTTTTCACCGAGCGACGGCAAATTAAAGTCCCCCAGGACCATCAACCTAGGGAACTCAATTGCCAGCTCGGCTACCGACTCGAGGAGCGAGGGGAGGGCTGCTGCAACGCTGTTGGGAGGCAGGTACGTTAGCAGCAGACCCACTTGACCCTTGAGGTCCAACTTTAACAGCAAAGACTCACACCCGACAATCTCCGGAGCAGGGACCCTACGAGGAACTAACGACTCCCGGATAACGGCGGCCACACCCCCACCCCTTCCCTGGGCTCTCGGCTGATGCAGCACCTGAAATCCTTCTGGGCACAGTTCTACAAGGGGGACTCCTCCCTCTGGGCCCAGCCAGGTCTCAGTAATACATGCCAGGTCTGCCCTCTCGTCTAAAATTAAGTCCCGGACGAGAGGTGCTTTATGTACAACAGACCTGGCATTTAGCGACAACAGCCTGAGACCAGGGTCCTGACTACTTGCGCCATCTGGTCTTGGAGTGGGACTCCTAGGGCCGGAAGGAGGGATCTCTGTAATGTAGCGAACCCTCCTTCCCCGGTAATGGCCTGCCCTAAAGTCCCCGCCGTATCTGCCCCTCCCTGTAAATGTAAATGTGTGTTCTTTACAAGCAGCAAGCCAAAAAGAATGCCAAAGGGAGCAAATTATTTTCAGAAATTCAGAAATTTTCAATATATTTTCACACTACGACTTAGATAAGAAGGCACCTTCAGCTCCTGGGTTATTAATGAACTTGAACAATGGATACAGTACTTATATGGTTTTCATTGGGCAAGAATCTGCTTTGAAGCAATGTAATATAATATGCACTTCCCGGAGCCAAGGTGCATTCATAAGCAATACGTGACATTTTCTGGCATCTAAAGGAGGCTCAGCCACTTCACTTCTCTTAGACTTCCATTATCACTTTTTAAAAAATAATACCAAGGGAGATTGGTTCTGAAAATTAATCAAGTGTGTGATTCATGGACCGTTTAAAGCATCTTCTATCCTCTCCACAATTCTTGATCAAGCAAATACACAGTAAAAAAAAATAAAGCTGTAATGCAGTAGAAGTAGCAAAATACAAAATGATTTTCATAGAATGTTTGGTATATGCTAACCCACCCACATTTTTAACACACTTAGATTAGAGTTGAAGGCAGGTAGGTTTATGAAAACAAGTCCTCTCTTTTGCTTTGCAAGTGTGGGTGTGTTATGTACATTGGCAAAAAGATCCAAAATGTTAGCTCTTGCACTCTGTTTATTTTTTTAAACCCTCACTGGTTTCATAGTATAGGAGCCCCACCCCCCCCACCCCCCCCCACCCCCCGCTCCTACTAAGACACTGTAAGTCTGTGTCTCCTTCACAGCAACCTCCTGACATCAGTTTACCATTTACCTAGCTCATAGCAGGCCGGTAGTTGTTTAATTTTAGGAATATTATGATTTTAGTAGGCTTTCTCCCAGCAAAGAACAATTAAGCATGAGCATAGAAGAAGAACTTCTTTATTGGAGAAAAGTTCAGAAACCCCCCAAAAATTCCACTGCTCATTACAGTTGAAACACTAGTTTTATTTGAACGGCAATCAATGTTGATTTTTGCACTTCTTTTTCCCAGCTGCTTTAAGTAGAAGCAACACTCTTCGGGGCAAAATAGATTGCTTCCATCTGTTCTTGTGTGAGAATGACCAGATCCAATATCAGCCTGTTTGCTTTTGAACATGGTGAGAACTAGCTCTCACATATTTAATGATTGGCTGAATTCAGCTTTCAAATTGTTCCTCCTATGCATGGATGCTCTTGAATTTACTCCTAAAATAAGACTTGCAGGCTTTTGAAATTGGGAATTTCTTCTGAATTTTAGTAGAACATTAAGATAACAGAAACACCCCTTTTTACTACCCTCTCCTCTTCCCTCCCTCCTTCCTCCCCCAGTTTCTTCTCTTTCTTCTCTCCTTCTTTCTTCCCATCTTCTTTCCCTTCTCTTCTTTCTCTTCCTCCTCTTTATCCTTCCCCCCTTCTTCTGCCTTTCCTGTTCCTCTCCTTTCTCCTCTCCATCCTGACTTCCCTACTGTCCTCCTTCCCTCCCCTCTAACCTTTGTTACATTTACATATTGTCCTCTGCTGAGGACAACCTGGTTCTCTTTTCCTTTCCTTGCTTAAAGAGGCAAGGATTATAAATCCTCTCGCCTCATCTAAAATGAAGTTTAATTGCTAATTCCAAGCAGGTAATTATAGCGGATTTCCTATCAGCTTTTTTAAGTTTTCCCAACATTGTAGTCTAACAAAATTGCTCGACAGTGGGTTCTCACCCCTAATACATTTCTCCTTTCGCTTATCTCTCAGTTGTTGTATATTGTTCATTTGAGTTATTGGTTTAATCGTATTAGGTTAGTCAGCTATCTCTTTTTGTGTCTAAGTCTTCACTGACTCATCAAGCCATTTGTACAGCTTCTCCCAGACTGTATAAAAGTCTGTATCTTCTTTGTCGTTAATTCGCATCGTCAATCTGTTCATTTCTGCTAGTTCTAAAATTTTATTCATCACCATAGTGTTGGTGGGGGCATTTTCACTCTTCCAGCACTGTGCGTAAACAATCCTTGACGCTGTCAGAATATGGACTAGGAGGTATTGGTTAGATTTGCATATTTTTTGATCTATTATCCCTAATAAGAAAGTTTCCGGCTTAAGACATAGTTTAAATGACAAGATTCCATTCAGCCATCCTAGTATTTGCTTCCAATATGCTTTGGCAACCGGACACGTCCACCACATATGGTAGTACGTGCCCAGCACTGTTTTACATTTCCAGCATATGGCCGAAACTTTTGAAGACATTTTCGCCAGTCTTGTCGGTGGAAGATGCCAGCGGTAGAACATTTTATATATATTTTCTTTATAGGCCGTCGATTTTGTCAATTTTAGGTTCCATTCCCAGACTCTTTCCCAGTCGTCTAGGTCTATTGTGTGGCCGATGTTTTGGGCCCAGGTTACCATGACTTCTTTTACTCTTTCTGCTTCCGTTTTTCGAATCAGTAAGCAGTTGTATATTTTTGAAATTAGTTTCTCATCTGGTCCAATTAAAATTTTATCTAATTCCTGGTTCTTGTTCTGGAAGCCGGGTTGTGCTAGATCGAATTTGTGTTTGTTCTGAATTTGAAGATATGGCCACCAATCGATGTTTATTCCCTTATCAGCCAAATTTTCCCTGGGGTTTAGTTTGTTTTGGTCGTCTAGCAACTGTTGGTAGGTAACAATTTTATCCAGATTTATCAAATTCGGGTATATCAGGGCTTCCGTCGGAGATATCCATTTAGGTAGTTGCGTGTAGTATTTCCTTCTAATTTCCAGCCAGTCCTTAATTAATACCCCCCTTAAATGGTGTCTACTAAAGTAATTGTGGATTTTATTTCCCTCGCACCATAAGTAGTTGTGCCACCCGTATTGCAGGTCGTGGCCCTCTATTGTTAAGATTCTTTTATTAGCTAACATTACCCATTCTTTTATCCACATAGTTGTTGCTGCTTGATGATATGTTTTCCATTCCGGTAAGCCCATTCCCCCTTGAGTTCTTTTATCCTGCAGATGCATATATTTTATTCTGGGCTTTTTACCATTCCATATAAAGTTTCGAATCATTTTGTCCAAATCATTATAAAATTTTTCCCCTAACTTGACCGGTGCCGTTTGAAATAGGTAGAGGATTTTTGGCAAAACATTCATTTTAATTACTGCGACTCTTCCCATCAGTGATAATTGTAGTTTTGACCAGGTTTTTAAGTCCTTTTGAGTATTCTGTAACAACTTATCATAGTTGTCTTCTTTTATGGAAGAGCATTTCGCAGACAGCCAGATCCCTAAATACTTAATTTTTTTAGTTACCTTTAATTACATTGTTTTCTCTAGTTCTCCAATCTGGTTTTTGGGAAAAAAATTTATAATCATTTTTGTTTTTTCCTTGTTTATTTTTAAACCGGCCACACACCCAAAGTTCTCAATGTCCTTCATCAAATTCGGTCCTGAAAGTAAGGGGTCTTCCACGATAAAGACCATGTCATCCGCGAAGGCCTGTACTTTATATTGTTCTTTTTTTATGGTCAAGCCCCTAATTTCCTGATTTGATCTTATCCGATTTAAAAGAACCTCTAGTGACATAATAAATAGTAGTGGGGAGAGCGGGCACCCTTGTCTAACACCCTTTCCAATTTGTATCCTCTCCGTTAGTTCCCCGTTGACTATGATATTTGCAGATTGCCGTGAATATATAGATTCTATAATCTTAATGAATTTGTCGCCAAATTTCATCATTTTTAGTTGAGTGATTAGAAAGTTCCAATCTAGGTTATCAAAGGCTTTCTGGGCGTCGACAAAAATTAATGCGAGTTGTTTCTCGGATCTTGTTTCATAGAATTCCAGGGTATCAATTATTATTCTTGTATTGTTTCTAATACGTCTTTTTGGGAGAAAGCCGTTTTGATCCGAATGGATACTTTGATTTAATATTATTTTTAGTCTTTCCGCCAATATTGAAACAAAAATTTTGTAATCTGCGTTTAACAGGGATATGGGTCTATAATTTTGGACCTTGCTACTATCCGCCTCTTCCTTTGGTATTAGGGTGATGTAAGCTTCCCCCCATGATTTTGGGACCCTACCATTTTGTAGTGCCTCATTACATAGTTCTAATAATTTGTCTTCCATGGTATTTTGAAGTTTTTTATATATTTCCGACGGAAGCCCATCAGGCCCAGGTGTTTTATTTTTTTTTGTTTTTGAATGGCCTTTTTCAGTTCTTCTTGTGTAATTTCTTTATCGAGCATCTCTCTCATCTCCTCCGACAAGACTGGAAGTTTCTGCTTTATAAGGTATTTTCTAATATCTTGTTCACTAATTTCGTCTTGTTTATATAGTTTCCTATAATAGTTCTGTACAATCTTTTTCTTTTCTCCTATTTCTTGTTTCAAATTCCCCTCCTCGCCACACAATTGTTTGATAATTCTTTTGACCTTCTCCTTTCTTATTTTGTGGGCCAACCATCTCCCAGTTTTATTTGCATGTTCAAAATAATTCTGCTTCATTCTCTTAATGTTTTGTGCTATTTCCTCTTGAGAGATCAAATTTATTTGGTGTTTAATTAACTCTCCTTTTTCCCTGTGTCTACTGTTTTCTGGCTCTTTCTGGGTCAGCAGTTCCGTCTCTCTTAATTCTTTGTTCAGTGTATTAAGTTTTCCCCTGTGCACTTTGTTCCTTCTTATTATATAGGCTATAGATGTTCCCCTCACAACTGCCTTCATCGTGTCCCAAACATTTTGTATTGAAGTCTGCTCTTTACAGTTGTAGTATGTTCTGGTTTAATGTCCACCTAGCTTTTATCCTTGCCTTCCCTTTCCATTGCCATAAGACTGGGTAATGGTCGGCCCACTTGTTGGTTGTTATTTCAATATTTACAGTATCCATGAGTAGTTCCGAGTTTGACCAAACCATGTCGATACGGGACCATGAATTATGTGGATGGGATTAAAACGTGTACTGTTGCATCTTGTCATTCATTGTTCGCCAGACATCATAAAGATCTAATTCCTTCACCATATTTACATAGGCAGACGGTAGTTTCCTTCTTGTACTTTTCTTGTGTGTACCCTTATAGTCCATCTTACCGTCTGCTATAGCGTTGAAATCCCCTAGAATACATATATTTTGCCACTCTATTTCATTTATCCTCTTATATAGATTAACATAAAATCTCTCTTGTTTTTGGTTTGGGGCATAAATTCCAACTAGTAAAAAAATTTTCCCACCATTCATTATCTCCACCATTAATACCCTACCGTCTTTGTCTGCATGTATTAATTTGGGGTTCAACCACTCTTTTATATAAATCACAATTCCTCTTTTTCTGGTTTGTGCTGACGAGCAGAATGTTTTACCTAGTTTTGGACAGACCAACAGGTTATTGTACTTTTCTTTAATGTGGGTTTCCTGAAGACAGATTACATCTAACTTTTGTTTCACTAGATCCAACAGTACACGTTTTCTTTTGGAAGTTATGTTAAGACCATTTACATTTGCTGATAGTACATTCGTTTCCCATTCTTCAATTCCATTACACGTTATTCGCTTTGAGGGCACCTTTAGATCGTGTCTCGATGGGTGACCTTGCTCTCGAATCTTCTCTGCCATATCTCTCTCGCTCTCTGGCCTCTCCCGCCCCCCGCCCCTCTGGTTGAGTTTCAATTATAGTGTCCTCCTGTCTTAAAAGTCCTTCTTTATTAAACCTCTCATCGTCTGCTAGTAAAAGTTCCTGGAATTCTTGAGCTTTCGCCAAGGTATCTATCCGGTATTTCTTTTCCCTCCATGTTATCAACATTCCTTCTGGAAGGAGCCATCTGAACTGGATTCTGTCTCTGTTTAAACGTGTGGAGAGGAAGTTGTATTTCCTTCTCTTCTCTCTGACTCTCCGTGGAGTCTGTTTTAAGATGAGAATTTCTTTACCCTTGTATGTTAGAGAGTCCCCTCTTATTGTACTTAGAATGTCCTCTCTCAGCTGCCTTCTCAACACCCTCACATGGATCTCCCTCGGAAGCCGGTGGCGTCTTGCGAAGCCTGTATTGACTCTATAGGCTTCGTCCAGTTCGTTAATAACCTCTTTTTTCGGCCTGTCGAGGACTAATCCCAGGATTTCTCCAATCAGCTCCCGGAGGTTTTCATCTTTTGCTTCCTCCACGTTTTGTAGTCTTAAATAATATGCTGATCGCTCTAATTCTAGCTGGAGGATGGCCTCCTCCAGGCTTGAGTTTATAGATTCCAGATTGTCCTCTACTTTGTCTATCCTTTTTTCCGCTATTTCCGTTCTCCCCTTAACATTTTGAATTTCCTGCTCATTTTTCAGCAGCGCTGTTTGTATTACTCCTATACGTTCCTCAATCTTTCCCATATTGTTTCTTACTTCATGCATTTCATTCTTTACTCCCTCCAGGCCTTTGGTGACACTTTCACCCATCTTCAATATTGCCTCTTGTAGGGAGTCCATTGTTACCACCTGGTCTTGTAGGGTTGGGGCTGCCTTATCTCCCGTTTGCCTGCCCTCAGGGGACTTTTCCCTCACCGGGGTAGATAGGGAGGGAAAGAAAGAGAGAAGGAAAGTTGAAAGGAAGGAAGGAAGGAGGGAGGAAAGGAGGGAGATTAAGAGAAAAGGAAGGAGGAGGGAAAGAGGAAGGGAAGGAGGAAAGGTATGTGAGAAGGAGGGGGGACCGAGGGAGGGAAAGGAGGGGGAAGGAAAGGAGGAAAGGATAAAAGAAAGGAGGGAAGGCAGGGGAGAAGGAAGTAAGGGGGGGGAGGGAAGAAAAGGGTATGGAAAAGAAGAAATGAGGGAAGAGAAGAGGGAGGGAAGGAATAAGATACCTAACCTTTGATGTTTATAATGATTTGATAGTATGGGAATATCTCGAAATGTAGTTGTATTGTTTTTTACAAGTTATGGATGTTGTATTTTCTTTTTACCAATAAAATCTTTTTTAAAAATTAAAAAAAAAAAGATAACAGAAACAAATATTGAGGGTTGAAGGCACAAAGTTTCTGTACTGTGTTTTTTTCTTCAACTCTTCTATTATTTCCTTTTGAGGACTCCATGTGGCATTTACTGTTTTTGTTACCAACTGTCTTTGTTTCTAAAGGTATGACATTGCAGTTGATAATTTATATATTTATATATTATAGTGAACACCATCCAGGGCCCCTCTTTGTGGGAGATGGGCAGTCTAGAAACATGAAATATAAACAAACAAATAAACAAATATTTATCTATCAATTGATAATTACACTATTTCCATATCTCAAGCTACAGCTTCCCATAGCTTACAGTATTTTACTTCAAGATAAACAGGAGCATACGTATTGTGAATCCTTTTTATACAAGAATAATGATGTCAACATAGATATTGTCAGAAGTATGTTGCAGCTATCAAAAAAGCCATGTCTACAAAATTAGTTTAATAAATGTGACTTCAAAGACGAAAGGTGACGGTTGCTAAATTTAATTAGAACCCTGAGAATTTCCTGTGGAAGGCAAAAAGGCAAAACTGGATCTGATTAAAGGCCCATTGAATTCATCCTTTCCCAATTTAGCATCCTTCAAATGTAACTATCTTGCTGGCTGCTAATGCTGGGAGTTGCAGTATCAAAACATGGAAAACGTCAGGTTGGAAAAGAATGATCACTTGGATGTTTCCAGGAAACTTACAAGCAGGAAGTAAAGAAATCAATCCTCCACTACCACAAACAACTACTAGTAGTAGAAACATTAGTTTAGAATGTTAATGCTTAGTTTCAGTGGCTAATAGATCTGTCTTTCTAATTAATTTATCTAATTCCTTTTTTAATGCTATCTAACCAGTAGTAAAAACTTTTAATTACGGATTTTGGTGATCAAATATTTCAGCTTTCCCAATTCTCTGTTCCAGCCAAATGCAACACTTGACCCTGAATTCTAGCATTATTAGAAAAGAGAGAAATAAATACTTGTAGCCATTTCTCCAGACTATGAATCATGCCCTAACGGTTGCTAGGAAAAAATGTGTTACCTAAAAAATTTCCAGGAGAAATAAATGTCTAGTATGTTTGAACACAAAGTTTTTATTCATCCCACAGCCAGTGGCAACTTCAAAATCAAGTGGCAAGTTTCTACTCATATCAGGAGGGAGAGAGGATGCCATATTATTATTTCTTAAATAAGAGCTGTGCCAAAAAAAAAATGTTTTTGAAGATGATTAGTAAATTTTACTGTAGTGTATCTCAGCACTATACCCATTTTCTCAATTAATTTGATTCAGGAGCAACAGGAAATCAATAAAAAGCACTGCATAAGCTTTATTTATTTTCACTACCTTCATACAAATCATAGATATTGATTTTCAACTCTTCAAGAGCTGCTTAAAAAGAAGGAACATCTTTACCTGTAGCTAACAATGTACATAACTCTTAAGCAATTAGGGAAAGTTCCGCATGCAACTTCCTTTATTGCTTCTTTATGTATGGTAGTTATGGCTCAAAGTTGAAACTTCAGTAGAATCTGATCTATGACTTCTTATCTTCATTTGATGGGTCTTTCATCATAGTTCCACCTCTGTTACCTTGTTTGCCTTTGATGATGATGATGATGAGGTTTTGTCAATATTTGCCAGTCCTCCCCATCTTAGTACTGGAATCCTTCTCTGTAACTGAAGATTTCCAGGCTATGGGAAAGTAACTAATTCCTTTGAACAGCCAAACGAAGCAAATTAAGACATACAAAGAAAGAAATTAGAGATGATCTAGTCAGAGAAAGTGAGTTTAAAAAACAGCTCATTACAATTAATTTTGTAACCATTTCAATAATAAATTGAGCATTGTGGATTATAATTTTGAAGTTAGTATTCATTAAATGGTTTTGGAAGATTGGCAATGACATAAATACTGCATATCCATCAAAAGCAATGAGGCACTTTGTTGATACATAGAACAACACATTATGAAAGTGAGCAATGGATTTCAGTTGGCAAACGACAAAAAATGCTACCCTATTAGTGAAGATTTTTCAGATTGTCAATTTTATTGCAGTAGAATATGTGGATATAGATTAGGCTGATCTAGAATTCCTTGAATCCTACATTTTAATTGCAATTCACTTCATTTCACTCAACATTTCATTTCAGTTGGTTGTCATCAAAGTTGTTTTCAGTGTGCATGAAAGTCGGAAATGATACATGAGTGCTACTAACTGAAAAAACAGGAATGAGTTTTAGGGGACATTTTTTCAATATTTTTCAATGATTATTTTTTTACCTTATTAATGTGTTTGCTACTGATGGAGAAAGAGGAGAAATTTCAAAACATAGAAATGTAGGTACCGGTAGGAGGCTAGTCAGTAACATCTAGGGTTTTGCAATACATGAATGTTTGTCTGAAGAAATGAATTTGGTCATTTATAAGAGGATTTTTGGTCACTTTGTTATATGAAAGTAATAGTTCGACCTTAAGAACCACTTAAATGCTGATTGCAGTGTGAATGAATTGGTTAGGGGAAAAAATATAAAACAAGAAATAGGGTCAAGAGAGTGTTTATTCAATGGGTATGAATAAATGGATTGAAGATAAACTATAGGAGATGACCAGGCTGAGCCCAAGAGAGGGATCAAATGTGTCATAAGTCATGAGACCCTGTGCACCCACAAGTGATCTAAATCCAGCCTACCTTGAATGCCTTTCTTACCTTCTGCTCATTTCCTTGACTGATAGTTGGTCAGATTCTTGTAGAGAGCTTACTGTATTTTTCTGAGTATAAGATGCACCAAAGTTTTGAAGAGGCAAATTTTTTAAAAATAGGTAGGTAGATAGAGGGAGAAAGAGGGAGAAATAGAAAGGGAGAGAGAGAGAGAGAGAGAGAGAGGGGGGGGGAGGGAGGGAGAGAGAGGGGGAGAGAGAGAGAGAGAGGGAGAGAGAGGGAGAGAGAGAGAGAGAGAGAGAGAGAGAGAGAGAGAGAGAGAGAGAGACATATGTTATATGTAAACAACATACATCTGTACATTTGGAAAAATGAATTCGGATCATCAAGACCCACCTCTGGTCTGTCTTAATATATGCAGTGAACAGTAGCCATCACCTCACTTTTCTGGGTTATTGTTGAGTAGTACAGCTTATTTTGTCATTGGTTGTATTTTGCTCTCTTCACCGAACAGCATATTTAAACTAATTATATTTTTATGGCATCCTCCATCAACCTTAATTCATTCAGAATTTTTACTTTCTTGACACCTAATCTTTTATCAGCACTTTATCATGGTTCCAGAAATCAGATTTATTCTATCAATACCATTTGCACAGCCAGCTGTTTGTTTTAAATCTTATAGGCTTTTGAGAGCAAAATAAAGTAATAAAGTATGTTCTGAGCAGCAGCTGTGTTTGAACTGAGTTCCAGCCAGACTATTTTATTTTATTGAAGGCATTGTAAAATGTCATGATCTTTTCTTCTGTGAAGTTCTAGGATTCCCTTATAAAGATAAAACCTGTCTTCTATGAAATTCTTATTTACTTTATAATACAGGTAGTATTCTCTTTTGATGCCATTGCTATTTGTGTTTTCAGAATACATTACATTTTAACTTTACTAAATATCTTCTAATATCCCACTCCCACTGTCTTTGATTCACATATTCAGCCTGAAAGATTCAAGGCTTTGTTTAACGGCAAGTATTTCACAGGCTGGGAAATGAATTTATTTGAATTTACTAGAAGTAAATGCTTCTGGTAAGCTATTACCTATTGTATCCTTTGTCCAATGTAAACTCTGAGTGCATATTTTTAGTTGACCCTATTCAGCTTTTGATATAATATTTTCACAAATAAATAATCTGGCAATATGGTTACATACATTAATATTTGAACCATCAATAGTTCTTTGGGATGGGGAACAAGATTGATGATGAAAATACAATTGTACATTTTGTATTTGTAAATTGGGAGAAAGTTGGAAAACAGTAAGTTTATTAGGGTGCTCACAAATCAGGAGAAAAAATTAAGGTATTCCTCCTTGATTTAGTAGTGCCTTCAAAGTTTATGGTGTTTTTTTCTTTCTTGCAATTTAGTTTTTGCTTGCAATCGCCTCTCACTGCACTGTCCTTTGAGAGTTACTTCAAAATATTATAGCTCCTGTTACCAACAAAATCCAAGACAAACATAACTTCACTGCTAGGTCAGAAACAGCTGATGGAAACCAGCTTTTCTTCACAAAGGACTGACTATTTTGTGGTTATATAAGATGAATTAAGACCTGGACAGCAGAATGTCCAGCCTGAAGGGTGGAAGCTGGGCGGGAAAAGGCCCTCCAAAATAAAAATGAAAAACATTAAGGAATTTAGAGAAGTGAGTCCTAGTTTAAATGCACATTCAATTCTTCCTGTATATGAGATCTGGTTTGGGTAAAGGGATTTAATCCAGGATTTCAAGATTTAACTTTCTAGACAGATGCTCCAAACTTCATCGCTATGGCTTACCATACAAAGCCCCAGGCGGGACTAAAAATTGTATCCTCTTTAACTAAATTACTAATGGAATTATCCAGCACTTTTCTTCTACAAGTAGCGTACTATAAGTCTCCCTAAAATTTAGCATCAGGCCAGTGACATAAATAATCTGTTTCATCCATGGAAGTTCTGTTTCATCCATGGAAGTTCTAAATCAGGAATTGAATATAACTTTCAGCAACTCAAGGTCACACCATTTCTTGTCATTGTTATCACTGTGTTAATTCTTACAATAAGGTTACTCAGTGTGCACAGCCCATTTAATCAAACACATTTAACTAAACTGCTATACATTAACCCAGCTACAATTAAAATGCTATGAATAAGCTAATTGTCATCCCTTCAGAGAGGCCAGGTCAAGAAGTAGTAAAACTCATTTTCATTATTAAATTTTATTTAAAAATATCAAAAAAGCGTGACTGAAATTCTATTTTCCCTCATTCCCTTTACTAAAGAAGCTCAATATTTTCAAATTTCTTCATCAGTCACTCCTCCCTTCTAAGGCTAAGTTGGTATTTATTAAATTGTTGTTGAGTTCCTTCTTGGAGGCCATTTCTTTACTCCTGTACACTATTATTTTAATAATTCATAATGCATGACTTCATGGCACATGAGGGATGTGCTATCTCATATAAAATGGCATATTGCAGAGTATGGATGTGCACAATTATTCTCTTTGCTGAAAGAATCTAAGCCAAAGATTCTTTGGGGAACAGATATGTTGGACAGTACATCAAACCACTCAATGGGAAAGTTGACAAACAACTAGTTTGATTTGTTCTGTCAACATAAAATAGAGACTATGGAATTATTTCTGAAGGATTACAGAATTATATTGCAGAGGATTCCAGTTATTGCAATACTTCAGAATGATTAAGGAAACAAGACAAACCAGGAGGACAACTTTTTAACTCTTTGTATATGGATATAAGCTATTTCAGCTTTGCTTTTTATAGTAATTTTATTAAAATTACAGCTAAAAAGACAACTAATACAAACTAAAAAAATAAAAGAATTAAAAAATAGATGCAGAAAAGAATAGAAAGAAAAAATAATAAAGAAAAAGAAAATAAGTATACAAAGAAAGGATCTTCCCTTTCAGCACACGTTTAAACAATTTTAATAATATTTCCTTCCCTTAAAAGAGAACAAATGATCTCCTCTTCCCATAACTCATCTATAAGCAAATCTTGAAAGCCTTGCTATTCAGTCTTGAGCAACTTAAAATGCTTCAATATTTTGGGTAAGCACCCTAGGTATTATGGAGGGCATGCATATTATTCACATGCCCAACCCACTGACATAAAGGAGGAAGACCAAAAATCACCACTGAGAAAGCCATATTCCTGATACCCACCCACTTTCTTATAAAAGTAGGGAACACTCAAAGTTCTGCCTCCAAAAAAAATGTAACAGTAAGAGAGATTATTATGCAGTTTTGCAATAATGTACACTCATTTTAGAGTCAATAAAATTCAAGATTTTTTAAAAAAACTGGATGTAAGTATATATTATACCTGTCCAGAGTATGGTAAGGAGAATAACTCAATGAAGTATATATGAAATGTGTCATGAATAATTTATGTAACAGAGCTTACAGAAATTTTTATAGTTTATTTCATCCAGATGCTTCTTTATCGCTGACTTCCTTGTAGCATGGTTTTATGTTTGTTAAATCAGATTGGTGTGTAATTGTTTTCTTGGACAGAGAAAATTCTTCAAGTCAAGGTAGATTTAATGAACCATCCCATCTCTGAAATAAATACTGTACAAAAAACATTTTTCTGCTCTCGATGATCACTGGGCTGGAAGCTTCAGAAATTAAAAAGGTAAGGAACATATTTTAATTCCAGAGATTCAATAAAATAAATTATTGAAGGTATGAAAATGTTTTCAGTTATTTGAATCTGAGTATTGTGTGTTCTCAGGGCCACATCACAACATTAAATTACAGGTAATTCTTGATTTACAACCACAATTGGGACCAGATTTTTTGTTGCTAAGCAAGACAGTTGTTAAGTGAGTCACGTCCAATTTTATGACTTTTTCCGCTATCGTTGTTAAGCAAATCATTGCAGTTGTCAAGTGACCATACGGTCATTAAATGAATTGACTTTGCTTGTCAGAAGCTGGCTTGGAAAGTTGCAAATGGTGATCACACGATCCTGGGACAGTACAAAAGTACATGCCAGCTGCCAAGCACCCAAATTTTGTACTTGTGACCATGAGGATGCTGCAATGGTCAAAAGTGGGAAGACCAATAGCAAGTCACTTTTTTCAGGGCTGATACAATTTTGAATGGTTGCTAAGGGAATTATTGTGTTGATGACTGCCTATATATGACTCCATGTCAAATATATATTGTAAAAGAGGCTGGTTCCCAGTAATCACAACCTGACCTTATTCAGCTATATTTTTATAAATTTCACAAATCCTGTAAACCTGGCCAATTTCCTTGGAGGAGCCTCCATTAAATTTAGTGGAGCATATAAAAATACATAGAATTGCTTTATTAGGCATCCCAACCATATTTGAAATATTAGGATTAGGCTTAATATTTTTAAATGATTTTATCTGTTTTTACCAGCTTCAATTTCATGCATTTCTTTTTCTTCTTGTTTCTGTCCTCTCTCTCTGTCTCTCTGTCTCTCTGTCTCTCTGTCTCTCTGTCTCTCTGTCTCTCTGTCTCTCTGTCTCTCTCTCTCTCATATATATATATATAAATCATATATATATATAAATCATATATATATATAAATCATATATATATATATATATATATATATATATATATAAATCATATATATATATATATATAAATCATATATATATATATATATATAAATCATATATATATATATATATATATATATATATATATATATATATATATATATATATATAAATCATATATATATATATATATATATATATATATGTGTGTGTGTGTGTGTGTGTTTGTGTGTGTGTGTGTGTGTGTGTGCTTGCGTGCGTGCATGTGTGTGCGTGTGCAGGTGTCTTGGTGTATTCGGGTCTATATCGAGATCCCACTCACCATCTTCAGGCTGGTGCCTTCAGCTTTGTGCTTGTGTGAGCAAAGCGAGCAAAGCATGATTGGAGCTGCCGTCTTTCTATAAATATTGGTGGAGGTGTGTGGAGTGCTGGCTCTGTTGCTGTAAGCAGATTGGTTGTGTTGTAACATCTTGATTAGTTGATGGAGTTGATGTTTGCAGATTAGTCGGCTGTTTCGTAACATCCTGGGTGGCTGTGTGCCTATTGTTCTTTTGGGTTGTAATAACCTGGGTAATGGGCTGTGTGATGACATCCTGAGCTTTATTGTAGTGATATCCTGAGTCCTGTGCTGCAACCTCCGGGGGGGAGGGGTTGGCTGCATTATAACATCCTGAGTCTTTGCATTGTAACCTTCTGAGTTCTGTGATGTAATGTCCTGAGCAGATGGCTGTGGTGTAACATCCAGGGCGTTGGTTTGGCTCTGAGTTTGTGGTCTGGCCATGTGTTCATGGCATGTGTCAGTTTGCTTTGTGTGGGGGTCGGAGCGGGATGCAGCAGTTGGTGATGTCGCCGTGGATGGTGGTTGCATTTGGTAAATGGGATGGGTATGGGTTTGAGTCTGGTGAGGGTGATTGGTGGTTATGTCCTGTGATGTTCTGGGTCCGGTGTCGGTTTTCGTGGCTGGGACTCGTTTGTTGACTAGGGCTAGTTTCCAGATGTCTAGTAGGCAGAAAACTGAACACTTCAACAAGAGAATAATTATGGAAGCCATCGAAATAGAGAAACATCCCCACAACATGAATAAATGTGACGATACCTCCTGCCTACCAGACATCTGGAAACCAGCCCTAGTCAATTAACGAACCCCACCCACCACCCAGGTAGTTACAACACAAAAGAACAATGGACACACAGCCACCACCTCAGCCACACAGGATGATACGAAACAGCCAACTAATCTACAAACATCAACTCCATCTACTAATCAGGATGCAACTGCACAGCCAATCAACCCACTGACAGCAACAAAGCCAGCACTCCACATATCCCCACCAAGATTTATAGAAAGATGGCAGCTCCGACCACGTTTTACTCGCACAAACATGAAGCCGAAAACACCAGCCTGAAGATCGTGAGTGGGACCTCGCTGAAATGTTGCCAAGACAATCTCAATCTTACACAGGAAAAGACCCGAATACAACCAGACCAGCATACACACACACACACACACACACACACACACACACACACACACACACACATAATAACCATCTTCAGCAATTAATCCCATAGAAAGTTATTTAATGTATTCATTTTCAGAATAACAGTTAGGTTTGCATCAAGCATTTTGTGATTATTATTATATTTTTCTGTACTGAAAAGTTATGATGATTTTCTGTTATTAACAGTTGCAATGCATTGTGCATTTATTCATAAGCAAGAATAAGAAATAAGAATTTCTTATGCATAAATGTTGCTTGCACTGAATGTATTTAATGAGAAGCATTTCCCCCTGCACTCGGTGACATTCACCAAATGATCTAGCAGCAGGCTTTTAAACTAATTAGTTAATTAGATAGATTCTATAAGTACTTTCAAATGTAGCAATTATTACTTTTTTTCTTCCCTCCTGCTTGGATAGAGATAGTACTTAACCCCAAGTAATGTACTCAAGTTTTATTCTACATAACACAAAATATAGAAATACTCATAAATGTCACGACCGAGATCCTTATAGCAGAGAACATGCAGATTGGTTTGCATGGAGACCCTGTGCTTACAATCATATGCATAAGTAGATCTGTTTTGTATAAGTAGATGTCCATAAGAAGCTGAAATCAGATGTGCAGCTTCACTGAAACATGATTTATTGGGAATACAGCAGGGACGTGCAGTCAGGGGAGGCAGGGGAGGCAGAGCCTCACCACTGTCATCATGAAAAAAACATGTAAAAAGAAAAAAGCTGAACTAGTTGCTGCCAGAATCACCATGGATGACTCTGCTTAGTGCTTAACTATTTAAAAAAGCCTCTAAAAAAGTGGCCTCTACAGAGGCGGCAGGAGAACGAAGTGCCTCATCTAGTCTGACTTTATGATCACTCGAGCAGAGCTAAGCAAGGGTTAAAAGCCGAAAAATTCCTGATGTAGATGAGGCACATCGTCCACAAGTCTAAAAAATTTTGAAACCCCTGTGTCAGTGCCTCACCAGCCATAAATCTCACCGCACGTCACTGGAATACAGGTAGACCTCAACTTACAACAGTTAAGTTCGTGACCGTTCAAAGTTATAACAGCACTGAAGAAAGTGACTTCCTACCATTTTTGACACTTATGACAATTGCAGCTGTCAGGCCTGCAATTATATTCCTTTTAGAATTTTGGCCTGCCACACTTTCTCTTACTTCATTATGCTGTTCCATTAATATAGTTGATGGGAGGGGGGAATAGACAGGAGTAGGATTTTGGAATGTATTGTTTTCATTCTTTTCTAGAAGCCAAGGTCATCTTTTGTCTCCGTACTTTTAACCTGACCAGAAGCAGCTGGGTGGAGACGCCAGTGTGGAAGAAGAAGATTGGACCATGTGATGGATTGTGGGTGTGGGGACAAGATCATGAACTTTTAACTAGGTGGAATTCTGATGTCATTTTTAGAACTGGGATCAACACAGATGTGCTAAGATGTCTGCTTTATTAAATTAGAATTTTAAGGATCGTTTTGCCTTGGACTCTGATTTAATTCTACATGATACTTGGAACGCTGATAGCAGCATTTCTCATGATCATGTGATCAAATATGGCGTGGATTGATTACAAGAAGGCATTTGACTCATTACCCCACAGCTGGATTAACACCTGTCTGAAAAACTTTGGAATCAGCAAAAATATCTGTACATTTTTGAAAGCAAATATGCAAAAATGAAAAACAGTTCTAACAACAAATGGGGAGAATATTGGTGAAGTGAACATCAGACGAGGAATCTTCCAAAGGGATTCACTTTCACCACTACTGTTCAATGTTGCATTAATTCCACTGACAATAAGCCTATGAAACACAAAACTAGGATAACAAATCTCAAGCCAACATGGCAAGATAAACCATCTACTATACACGGATGCTTAAAAATGTATGCAAAAAGCCCCACTGAACTTAAATCAATACTCAACACAGTTCAACTGTTCAGCAGTGATGTCAAAATGAACTTTGAGCTTGAAAAATGTGCTATATTATCCATGCAGCAAGGAAAAATGGAAAAAACAGAAGGAATAGAACTGGGAAATGGAAATATAGTATAAGCATTAGCAAAGGATGATGGTTAAAAGTACCTAAGCATATTGGAAGCAGATAACATCTTGAATAGAAAAGTCAATGAGTCAACGCAAAAGGAATACATCAGGAGGGTCCGCAAAATATTAAAACCAAAGCTGAATGCTGGAAACATAATTAAAGCCATTAATACAGTGGTTCCCAAACATTTTCAGTCCACCGTCCCCTTGGTGCTACAAACTAATCCTAAGTGCCCCCCACCCAGTGGTGGAATTCAAATTTTTTTTACTACTGGTTCTGTGGGGATGGCTTGATGCGCGTGGATGGGGGGTCATATGACTGGGTGGTTTACACGACGGAAGGAAGATAATAACAGTAAAATTCAAAATTGTAACAATTAATTGCACATTTATTCAAAATCCAATTTAAAAACCTTTTTAGTTAATGTTTGTTTGAGAGTGAGTGAGTGAGAGAGGGATCCAACTTCTCTGTGTGCGTGTGTTGAACAAAATTGTTGAACATGATCCAGTGATACCAGGTTTTCAAAGGCTGATAGTCATTTATCAAGAAACTTAGTGACTAGTAACTTAGTAAACTCAGTAAAATTTAGTAACTACTTCACTGTTCAGTAAATTCTTAATGTGATGGATGGGCTTGATGAAGTGATACCAGTTTCCCAATGTCTGGTTTTAAGTCAGTTAGCAGGAGTCTTAAACCACCACGTTCAGTAATCTGGAGTCAATTTCTTTGCTTGGAAAGAAGTTGGATGACCACACTGAAGCCATGTTCCACCAAATATGATGTTGGAAATGCAACAAGGAGCTTCTTAACCACTCTCCATAGAGCAGGATAGCGATCAGAATTTTCTTTCTGTAACCAAAACTTTTGGTACGATTTCTTAAACTTTGGCTTCAGCTCAATGTCATTTTGCAGCTCTATGAGATGTTCCACCACTACCCCATCTTCCTCAGTATCTGAAAATGGATTTATCACCCAATTTGGAATTTCCATCAAAAGATATCGCTCAGACATATCTTTATGCAGCATGTCCAAATGGTCACAAAAAACTTGAAGATCATCATCGTATCCCACCTTTCTCTTCTAGCTCAGACAAGCTCAGAAATTGGTATAGCTCGCAACAGCCTATATTGTGCTTGAATAGAGTTAACTTTGAAATAAATGTAGAGATGACAGACTTGGCCTTAATAAGATTGACCTCATTTCCTTGCAACTGCAAATTCACTTCATTGAACTTTGCAAATAGTTCTGATAAATAAGCAATGTCATGCCTGATCTCTTTGAGTTCAGCACTGAGCAAAGCATTCTTGTCTTCAAAAAACTCTGCAACCGTGTCAAAAAGATTGTAAAAGCGTTTCACACAGTTACGTTTTGATAGCCAACAAACTTCTGTATGACGCAGCAAACGATCAAGATTCTAGGAAGGGAAGAAGCAGCATAGCAGCAGCCAGAGACCTCAATTACTCAATCAGAATAGAGCTGGAAGAGACCTTAGTGGGTTCCTAGTCCAACCCCTGCTCAGCCAGGAGCAATCCTATACAATTTCAGACAAGTGGCTGTCTGGTCTCTTCTTGAAAAACTCCAGCACCCACAACTTATGGAGGCAACTTCTGTTCCACTGATTAATTGTCCTCACTATTAGGAACGTTCCCCTTAGTTCTAGATTGCTTCTCTCCTTGATTAGTTTCCACCTATTGTTTCTTATCCTGCTTTGGAGAACAGGTTGACTCCCTCTTCTCTGTGGCAGCCCCTCAAATAATGGAAGACTGCTACCAGGTGTGTCCCCCCAATCCTTTTCTCTAGACTGGCCATTCCCAATTCTTACACCTGTTTTTCCTATGATTTAGTCTCCAGGCCTTTAAACATCTTAGTTGCTCTTCTTTGCACTTCTTCCAAAATCTTTCAAGGTGCATGGAACACTGTTACATTCCCACCAAAGGTGGTCCCTATTTTTCTACTTAAATTGTTTATGTGCTTTCAAGCTGCTAGGTTGGCAGAAGCTGGGACAAGTAACAGGAGCTCACTCCGTTACACGGCGCTAGCGATTCGAACCATCAAATTGCCGACCTTTAGATAGACAAGTTCAGCATCTTGATTTAGTAAATGTTCAAAATTACAACAGCACTGAAAAAAAGTGACTTAATGACTGTTTTTCACACTTAAAACCATTGCACCATCCCTGGGGTCAGGTGATCAAAATTGAGATGCTGGTCAACTGGCTCATTTTACGAAGGTTTCGAGGGTCATGTGATCCCCTTTTGTGACTTCTGACAAGCAAAGACAATGGGGAAACCAGATTTGCTTAACAATCATGTGACTCATTTAACAACTGCAGAGATTCACTGTAACTGTGGCACAAAAGGTTGTAAAATTCATTTAACAAATGTTTCACTCAACAACAAAAATTTTGGCCTCGGTTGTGACTGTAAGGGTTGGCTGCCTCCCAGTGAGCCTGGAGGAGGGGGGGGGCATCAGATGGGTTTCAGAAATACATCCGTAGCATTTTTTTCCAGTCCCCGGGAAGTGTGTGGGGGGGCACACCTGGCATTCCTCCAGGTGCCCAGAACCAGCTTTTTCCTGTGGAATGCCAGGGAGACATAGGAGATCACTGCTCCAGCAGCGCGTCTCCCCCGAATGCTTGAGCAGTCACCAATCTAGGCCCCCATCGTCCCCGGGCTAAGTCTGAGCCTGCAGGAAGAAGCAGCGTCCCCTTGCCTCCCTCGCATCCTCATCTGAGTCCTCCCCCCCTTAGACGGGGAAAATTCAGCAGGTGGGATTGGCGGGCAGCGCTCGTCGCCTAGAAGATGGGAGGGGCGGGGGGCTTCACAACCATCTGCATCGGCTGTGTGTTCCGACCCGGGCTCTGCAGGGTGCGAGAATTCAGGGCCAAGAGATGTGTGTCCTAAGTCGGCCTTGAACCGCATCCCCCCCTGCCCTCCTGGTCCCTGCGCCAAGGCTTGCCCAGGTCCCCAAAGGTCCCCAAAGGGCATCCGGCGCAGCTGCTGCCTCGCCCATCATTGGCCAGGAGAGGCGGCGGGAGGAGATGGAGCCCAGGCTGTGCAATCCTCCACTTGTTATGGAGCAGATGAAGAGAAAGACAAATCAGGCGAGGAAGCAGGACCGCTAACACGGGGCAGCATCTGTGGAAAAGAACTGCCTGGGGAAGGGCCGAGGCTGGCCGTCAAGCCCGGCACCCGCCATTCCAGGCAAGCCATCGGGAAAGGGAGAGACAGGCCTTGAAGGGCATTGCCCACTTCTTGGGGATAAGAGCCATGGCCTCAGGCAGCTGCCCACCTCCTACCCTACGAACTCATGACAGAAGGGACCTTATAGTTCATCTAGTGATCTAGTCCCTTGCCTCTTAGCACCCCCTGCCATCCCCCTTGCCTCTTAGTGCCCCACTGCCACTCCCCCTTGCCTCTTAGAGCCCCCCCTAAGTCATCCCACCGCCCACTTTGGGAACCACTCCATTAATACATGGGCAGTTCCAGTGATACGCTACTCAGCTAGAATCATCAACTGGACTCTGGCTGAACTGGAAAACTTGGACCAGAAAACATGCAAACTTTTGAATATGTACCACGCTTTACATCCATGAAGTGACATCGACAGGTTGTAACTGCCAAGAAAAATAGGGGGGCAGGGAGCTATTGCAAATCCATCAAACTGTAGAAGAAGAAAAACGAAGTTTGAATGATTATGTGAACCAAAGTACAGAAAAATTGCTGCAGGCTGTGATAACGGAGAACAGCATAAAAACAACAGAAACAAAGGCAGAATATAAGGAAAAACAGCTGGATGACAGATTAAATAGGTGGAAAACCAAAGCTTTGCATGGACAGCACCTGAAAAACATTGAAGGAAAATGTGATGACAACTTGACATGGACATGGCTTAAGATGGGAACTATCAAGAAAGAAATGGAAGGTTTAATACTGGCTGCTCAAGAACAAGCATTACAAACTAATGCCATGAAAGCGAAGATACAAAAATCCATTGACAGCCCAAGCTGCCAACTTTGCAATAACAAAGTCGAAACTGTTTCACATTTAATATGTGAATGCAGCAAAATTGCACAAACTGATTACAAAGCTAGACATGACCGAGTTGCTAAATTAATCCACTGGTCATTATGTAAAAAAATATGATTTACCTGTATCCAGAAAGTCATGGGAACATAAAGTGGAAAAGGTTATCGAAAATGAGAAGGTGAAGATCTTGTGGGACTTTTGAATACAAACAGATAATCATTTGGAGCACAACACGCCAAATATCACAGTTGTAGAGGACAGAAATGTACAGTTTATTGATATTGCTGTTCCAGGAGATGCCAGAGTCGCAGAAAAAGAACTAGAAAAAATAATGAAATATTGCGACCTGGCCATCGAAACTATACGACTATGGATGAAGAATGTAACAGTGATATCCATTGTCACTTGGCACCATGTCCAAGAATTTTACAAGATATATCAACAAATTGCAGCTTCCTGCAATAACACCAGCGGAACTGCAAAAAACTGCGCTACTAGGAACATCTTATATTTTACGAAGGTATTTGGTTGATACCTAGGACACTGGCAGCAAACCGTATCAACCATTAGCACCACTCAATGGTATTTGTGATGCATTTTATGAATGTTCAATTGGTTGAGTTTCATGTTTAATGAATGAGATATAAATAATAATAAATATTAGTAGTAGTAACCTATTATTTATAATAGGTTTAATAACCTATTGCTTATTAGTAACCTATGACTATCACTAAGTGTTGTATCTTATGATTCTTGATTAATGTATTCTATTTTATTTTTCTTTATATACACTGAGAGTATATGCACCAAAGACAAATTACTTCTGTTTCCAATCACACTTGACCAATAAAGAATTCTATTCTATTCCATTCCATTCCATTCCATTCTATCACCTTTTGATGACAAGCAAGGTCAATGGGGAAACCAGATTGATTTAGCAACCAAGTTATTAACTTAACAACCACAGTGGTTCACTTAGCAACTGTGCCAAGAAAGGTAATAAAATGGGGCAAAACTCACTTCATTAATGTCTCACTTAGCAATATCAATGTTGGATTCAATTGTGGCCGTACGTTGAGGACTACCTGTACTAGAGTACTGTGCATTCTTTATTTTTTGGGTTCCTCAATAGGTTTGTTTTTCTCTCCAGTGCCTGCCGGAACAATTAAGTAAGCCTTTGTATACTGTATGTGGTTTCAGGTAACCTTCTTATGAGGATCCCACTGGAAACTGCCCCACCTTAGAGAATCTGTGGTGGATCTAGAGGAACATGGAGATGTTATCTTCCATCTTCCTTCTTTTTATTGCCCTGGATGGAACAAGCACTCTAAACGATTAATTTCTTCAGTCTCCGCTTCTTCAAATCCTGCCGCACCATCTCCATTCTCAAAAATGAAGAGGATCAACGTTCTTATTCTATGTTTTCATCTTCTAAACAAACGAGAGCAATCTGCTTCAACTGATCTAACTGTTATTTGGAATTATTTTCTCCTCCCACTTTAAACCCAAAGTCACAACTAGAAATTATTATTTTCAGCAGAAAACCTTCAAGCTGTTATCTTTTAATACAGTTTAAATCTGGATAAGGATTTCCATTTAAATAATCCAAATTACTTTAGCATTCTGTTGTACTTCCATGTAAAATACAGATTATAAAGATATATATATAGAAATGGTTCCTAAAGAACAAAGTTTTCATCAAAAAAATTTTTATTAAATTTAAAAAACAACATTAAAATACAAACCAATATAAATGGAAAAAAGGAAAGGGAATAAAATGGTAAAGTTAAAAAATGACAAAGAAATACATAAAACAAATAAAAAACCTTTTCCATTACAGAGAAAAGAATACAATCTTGTTCTAAATTTAATTAAATAACAATAATACTTAAAAACTCTTTTAAAACTAATAATCAATGTTAAAAACCCCAATATTCATATTATGTTCTTAATTCAACTTTAGTTTAAGGCATAATAACTTATCAACTATCAATAAATCATAACCACATAAATAAAAATCCACAATAGGTGGAGGTGGCGCAGTGGTTAGGGTGCAGTACTGCAGGCCACTTCAGCTGACTGTTATCTGCAGTTCAGCGGTTCTAATGTCACCGGCTCAAGGTTGACACAGCCTTCCATCCTTCCGAGGTGGGTGAAATGAGGACCCAGACTGTGGGGGCGATATGCTGACTCTGTAAACTGCTTAGAGAGGGCTGAAAGCCCTATGAAGCAGTATATAAGTCTAACTGCTATTGCTGTTGGTATTTCTCTAATCAAATCAGATCTAAACCTCAAATCCCAAAATCAAATCTTCATTTTTCTTTTAAGAAATCTAACAGTGGTTTCCAAACCACAAGAAATTTAAGTAAGTTATTATCTCTAATCAAAGGTGAAGAACAAAGCTTTTGAAGGTTGAAGTGTTCTCTGTGTGAGAGTGTTCACAGAAACTGGAATCTGATCTGATCTGAACCATGATTAGTGAAGCAGGTATTATAACAGATAGGTGGATGGTTTACAGGAAATACACATGGGATTAGCATCCAGCTAATTACATCAGGAAAAAGGAGCATGCAATCTGTTTGTTTGTGGCCAGAAAGAAAAGGAGGAGGAAGTGATCATTGCAAATTCTTAGAGAAAGAGCAGGCGAAGTTATAGACAAAGAGAAAACACAGAATAAATTCTTAACTCTGGACATGAGATTGTCCCCTTATGTTGATTAGATATTGAAGAGTCAGTGCTTCAACAAAAGCAAGGTTTTAGCTATTTGTGAGACTGCATGTTGTCTCTTCCTTATTTACTATATACTTGATATAGTAACTGCTGACTGTGATCTGCAGTTCAGCGGTTCAAATCTCACCGGCTCAAGGTCGACTCAGCCTTCCAGCCTTCCGAGGTGGGTGAAATAAGGACCCAGACTGTGGGGGCAAGTTGCTGACTCAATTTGCTAAAAAAATCTGTAAACCGCTTAGAGAGGGCTGAAAGCCCTATGAAGCGGTATATAAGTCAAATAAATAAATAATTAAATAAATAAATAAATTAAAAAAAAAAAAAAAGAAGCAGTTCTCCTACCTCCATATTTCTTGGTATGTTCAGGGATGACTCCTACCTGCGATAAGACACATTTCAATGATAAGATTATCTTCTTGCATGAGGGAGACGTCCTTCCTCATTTATTGAAGTGGGTGTCAGTTCAGTAGTGGACATGAGCATCCTGCCTTCAATATGTTTTCAGTGTCGATGTAGAGTAGGACAGCTCACATGACTTCTCACATCTCAACATTCTGAATCCAATTACTGCTCCAATCTCTGGTTATTGTGGAATGTCTTCTTCTGCTGATCTTCCTTTGTGTATATAGTTTATAGGGTATTATAGAGTATTCAAATACTCTAGGTGCAATCCAGTATCTTCCATTTTCTGAAGCATTTAGAATACACACACACACACATATACACACACACAAAAGTCATATAGGAGCATTGAGCCTAGAAAAGTAGAATATAGAAAATTGGTTTCTACTGACTCCATCCATGTAGCTCAGTGATGTTGACACTGAATAGCAGTGATTCTCCATATTCCTCTGAGAGGGGAGTCTATATCAGAAATGGGGAATCTATGACATGTGTGTCCAAGGCAATACGTTACATTTTAGTTGATGCACCAACGTGTCAACAACTATTCACTTTTGTGCAGTTTGCAGAGGCTGCAGAGGCTGTGAAAGAGCATTCTCGGAAGCTGCTTCAAGAATGGTGGCCTCATGCAACTAGAGCAGCCTGGAATAGACCACAGTGGCTGGTCAACAGAAAGCTTGAAAGTAAGCGGCGTGCAGCAGATCCTGGAGAGCACTGGGCTGCGGGAACAATCATGCTGCCATGGGGAACAGTCCAAGATGGCTTTTTTGAGTTGCTGCATTTGCATTAGACCTGAAATTGAGGTCTATTTTACGCCCAACCTGGGTGTTTCCACTGATTACCTAAATGTTATGCTAAGCCCAAAATTCATCACCATCACTACCTTCATACTAGAATAGAATAAGCAATGTGGCAGCTAAGGTTCACAGTAACTTTTTTGTAGTCCACTAATTTACCTGTTTCCTCACCTAGTATTTAGACATTTAAAAGGTAATCAGAAGCTGGCATGCTGAAAAGCAAAACCCCAACTTCATTTACTGAAGAACCCCTTTAAAACAACTATTGCAAATTATAAGGGATGAATTTATATAGAACTAAGTTGAAATAAGCAAAATGTACCTTAGCTTGCATGATGAGTGAATCCAGCAATTATCTCCTCAGATTGCTCATTTTTAGTTATGAGGAAGACATTGGAAAACAAGAAAATGTAAAAGTGAGGATGTATAATATTTGCATATGTTAATTTATACCCAAAAGTTTTAAATCAAAGATATAAATTACAATTTAAACTTTAAAAAAGGCAAGTCTCACTATAACACAGAAATGCCAACTGTGCCTGGGTGGTTCGAAGACTCTGACCTTTCCCGTTTCCTGGTTCTTATCTTTTAAACAACAGAAGAATCAGAGAGTTCTTCAAGTTGTTGTTATAAACTTTTAGTTGATATATTCCTTTGCCACCCCCAAAATAATCAATGAAATAATAATTATTTTCTCAAACTATAGCTTCTCTGCATTTGACAGAATTAAACGTACTTACTTTACCAGATTCATTGCAAGTCACGATCATTGTTCCATACCCTGAGATTAATGTACTTAATTTGTGCTCAGAATAAGACGATGGCTATAGAATGAGAATGCATTTTTTTTTTGGCTGAGAGTAGATTTTTACCTGTAAGAGGTATACTGTCCAAAGTCACCAGTGAGCTCCCATAGCTGAGAGTGGATTTAGATTTGGCTCTTCCAAATAATAAGGATTCCAATATTAAATCACCCTGGATCTCATAATGTTAATATAATGAGTTTGTAGTCATGCACTCCATAATTTTCTTTTTGAACATAAATAATTATAAATTGACAGCAGCATTTGGAGCTTTCTCAGAGTTGAATTCAAGATCTTTGAGAGTCCTATACAGCCTTCACACCTTAGATTTTGCATCTATGCACCTCTGCTATAAAAATAATGGAGTTTACGTGAAATATGGGTAAATTACTTCCAACCTTAAATTTTAGTTGCCAATTACTCTTCTTCTAAACTTCATTTTCCATCTGCCTCTGCTTTCGAAACATTCATCAACATATTCACTACTTAACTCCTAAATATACTCAGTAACAGATTGTGTGCAACAAAAAAAGTAAGAATTATCTTACCTGATTAGATCACAATTTCACAGATGTTCTTGTATTTCTTCTTGGCAGTATTGCAAAGGAATAATAAATCCCTATTATACAACTGCTGTATATGCTGTTCCCTCATAACTTAGGTAATCTTTTAAAAATTGTGAATGCTGTTTTCTCAGAGTGTTTTGGAGATAGATATAAACAAACAACCACCTTATTTATTAGAAAATAAATAGGCAGGCAAAAGGTGTGTGTACACCTTTTTTTTTAAAAAAAAAAATCATTCTTAAAAGGAACATTCCTTGCATTTCAGATGATTTCTAGTAGAATTCATATTGATTTTTCTTTCTCTGGCCAAACCAAACTGCTGATTTATAGTTTTTCTTCATACAGTAATAGATATTACACAAATTCAGTTATTTCTTTCAGAAGGCAAGGACCGTGGCAGAAAAGTCTCTTCTCCTGGGACCCCTCCAGCTGAAATTCCTTAACTGATGGGGTCCACAGCATAAAATTCCTTAACTGGTGGGGTCTGCAACATCAGTGGGGCAGGCCAGTCCCACTGGGGTGAGAGATGGCTCCTCAGATAGCATGGACTCATGCCATTCAGAGTATATAAGTTCTAAATGTACTATAAGGCAACTCTACATTTCATTCAAGATTATTTTCATCTATTAAATTATATGATTAAGAAGCTGTTGTCATCACTGCATTATACTACCCAAATACCCTTAATTCTTCTGCAGAAAGGAAATGAATATTAATCTGCATCTATAATACATGAAGTCCCTTACATAATCTGTAAAATAAAGTAATTAGAGGTAGCTCATTTAAAGCTTACTTGTAAATCTGCTGTAAAAAATAGAGTTGCGTTTGAGGTAGGTTGGAACATTTACCATGAACGTATATGACATTTATCTAGAGAAATATAAACATAGAAAGAAAGAGAGAAACATTAATCCATCTGGCGTGAATGTATGGCAAATGTGAAATATGAAATGTAATTATTTCTTCTTATGTAATGTGGAAAAAGGGAGTAGAAGAAGATGTATAAAAGCCGAGGTGGCGCAGTGATTAGAGTGCTGTACTGCAGCCACTTCAGCTGACTGTTATCTGCAGTTTGGCTGTTCAAATCTCACCGGCTCAGGATTGACTCAGCCTTCCATCCTTCTGAGGTGGGTAAAATGAGGACCCAGACTGTGGGGGCGATATGCTGACTCTGTAAACGGCTTAGAGAGGGCTGAAAGCACTATGAAGCGGTATATAAGTCTAATTGCTATTCCTATTGCTATGTTTTCAATAGTATATAACATTGCCTCCAGAACACTCGGGAACACTCAGTGTGTCCTCTCCCATGAGCTCAGATAAAGAAACTCGATACCTTGCAATCTGTCATGTTCAAGAACATACACTGATGTTGAAGAATTGTCAGCTAAGTTGGAGGGAGAGGTCAAGCAAGAGCTTAACCTGGAGTCATTGTGCAGCTGCAAACTTGACCTCATAACATAAGCTTGACCTTCCCCCTCCTCCCACCCCCCAACACAAGACATCAAGCTTTATCTGGTTATTCCCAGGGGAAGGAAAAAATTCTTGTAAAATACGTGTTAGACAATAAAGCAACTGACTGATGCTATTCACCAGTGGCTCTGGTTGCTTGTGCAGGCTAGGAACTCTGGGAATTCTAGTCAAAATCACTGGAGGGCAACAGATTAGGAAAGACTGGTGTGTGTAGCCTTTGATGTGATTTTGTTCAAAGTTTGCACATAATAAAAACAAAACATTTCCAGTTCAATAGCTTATGGAAGATGAAATAAAATATTATCTTGACTCCTGTAAGTTTCTTAATTTTTGAAGAACTTAAAGCACTTCCTTTAAGTGATATCTAAGGAAGACATCAAGATTAATTTTTCCTGTCCTCCTAAAAACATAGTTTTTCCCATTGTATTACAGGTCTTTTCTGTAACATCAGTTTCTGTGTACTACCAAGTCCTTAAATATATCAAATCCATGATTGTGAGAATAGTTTCAGACTCCAATTGCTTACACCCAGACATGTTCCATTAAACTCTTCTATCAGTGAAATCAGGACCAGCAAAGAGTTAAATTGTAAAGAACTGCTAGTAAACATTAACTGTTACTGCTCCAATGTTTTGGCTTTTTTAGGAGAAGGGTTTGACAGGTGGAAATTATCACTTCTTTGAAAGCTAGTTTAAATTTGCATGAATGAAACTGTACTTGCAATCAAGATCAAATTATTTTTAAACTTTGTTTTGGCCCTAAGCAGCATGATTGTAGAGAATTAATGGACTTAAAAACAAACAAACATGGCAGCAATTAGGGGCTGCTACTGCAGTGCTATGGGCTGCACAAACTCATAAACTTCCTAATCTATCTTCTGCCATATTGCTACAGCTCTCCTTATGATAACCTTTAACTGGGCGAAACAGTGCATCATAGGGCAGCAAATTTTGAACCAAAGATAACTCAAATGGGCTAATTTTCAGAATGCTGGGATCCATTACTCCCAAAAGAATGAAATTTGGGAAGTTGTGGCTACTTCAATGCTATTAGACTACTACAGTCACATGACCCATGCTTTCAATATCGCATGACAGTTTCGCAGCCACTCACACAATCCCTTGTTCCCCTGCCCACCAAGCAGCAGACACATACCTGCCTGATGGGAAGGGGAGTGGAGAGAAGGGAAAAGATGAGAAAGAGGGATGGAAAAATGAAAGGAAGAACAAGAGGTAGAAAGAGAAGGAGAAAGGAATTTCTTTGTATCCTTCTTGACCCATGCTGCCCTCCTGTGTACCTTCCCTAACCTGCATCACTCTCTCACGTGCCTTCTCTAACATGTAAGGCACTTCTTGTTAATGCCCACACACCTTTTTTGATGCACATGGTACCTCTTATCCATTTACCTGCCTGCTAGCCACAGACTTCCTACTAGCTTCCCCACTGACTTTCTCTCTGCAAACTTCCCACAAGCCAAGTAAATGGCAGAGCTGGCAGGAATTTGAAGGAGGGACGGAGAAAGGAAGGACAGAGGGAAGATTTCTGATGCTCTCTGCCAGTTTCCCACAAGGAAACTTAATGGGGAAGCTGGCAGAAGATTGCTACCATTGCTTTTCGCCTGCGTATGGCCATTCTGATTCTCTGTTTAATAAGAAATATCTCTGAAATGATGATCCAGTAGGATACTAGTTGCCTAGTTCTCTCTATACTTCTTTTTATAATGCTATATATGTGTTCTATGATCATGTTTGGCTACTACTTAATGTTCTAATAGTTGAGCTACTTTGTCTGATAAAAAGGAATGCAGAAAAGCTGAATTCTTTGCTACTATCTGATAAGGGTCTGGATTTTCTTAATCTAAATATGATAGCATACTACCTATTCAAAAATGGGCTCCAAATGATGATCTATATATGCAATCCACTTCTGTTTACTGCATTTGAGGACAAAGGAGCACATCAAGCATTCTAAAGAAGCATACTACATTACTTAAGGTATACTAGATGGCTATTGCTGGCATGCTTCTGGCTGCTCATAGGAGTAGGTTGTACCATGTAGAGATTCCAAGCAGTGATATATGGCACATACCAGGGCTTGGCCCTTTACAATTTTGTTTAAAATCAACATGAAGTCCTTATTCAATATGCAGTTGATAGCCCTGATCTCCATTCCATTCTATCAATATGCAGTTGATAGTTACTGATCTCCATTCCAAGTCAAGCAGGAGGTACAATGGAAGTCTTAATATGATACTGTACAGTAGATGGAAGATACCATAGTATGCATAGGGAGAAACAAGATCAGGCTTAAATCAAGCAAAAGAACAGAGCTGTTCTTTTCAAAAATTAGTCTATTCTACAATTATAACATTTACTCAACACTCTCCTGGAAAAAAGGGCTTTTAATTTGGATATACACCTGGATTTTCAGCTACTGCTCAGTT
Source organism: Thamnophis sirtalis (assembly GCF_051295495.1). NCBI lineage: Eukaryota > Metazoa > Chordata > Lepidosauria > Squamata > Natricidae > Thamnophis > Thamnophis sirtalis. Next base: position 44,263,029 of record NW_028261381.1, on the reverse strand, counting down.
TCAGCTAATGCAACATTCATGGCCCTTCCTGGAAAAGGAAGCACTAAAGATATTTAGAGTTCTTTATGTCTGGCTATAGTCATTTATATCCTGGCCATCTCTCAAAGGAACTACTGTAATTTGTTCTACTTGGAGGTTCCCTTGAAAACTCTCTGGAAACTTTAAGTGGTACATAGTGTGGCTGCTTATAACAAAACTTGCTATTCTTGTGTCACATATTTGTTATGGAAACTGCACTTTGTTATGGAAAGTGCTATTTCACATTGTCATTGAAACTGCTACTGGTTTATGAATGCAGTTCAAGGTGGGTAATAAATTCTTAAAAAGCTATTATTTTAGAATCTGATTACATGAGACCACCAGTGGTGGGATTCAAAATTTTTTACTACCAGTTCTGTGGGCATGGCTTGGTAGGCATGGCAAGGCTTGGTGGGCATGACTTGGTGGGGATGGCAGGGGAAGGTTACTACAAAATCCCCATTTCCTCCTGATCAGCTGGGACTTGGGAAGCAGAGAATAGATGTGGGTGGGGCCAGTCAGAGGTGTATTTACCGGTTCTCCGAACTACTCAAAATGTCCACTACCAGTTCTCCAGAACTGGTCAGAACCTGCTGAATACCATCTCTGGAGACCACCTATCCAGATCTTGTAGGGTTGGGACAGCTTTCAAGTCCTGTCTTTACAGGGATATCATAATTAAGAGATGGGCGTTTTCCATTGCTGCCAAAACTGCTGGCATTTAGAAAAGCTGGCATTTAGAAAAGCTGGCAAGCTCTGACAATTGTGAAAAGTCTACAGGGATTTATATAACAGTGGATTTCCTCTGTGGTTTGCCGTTAAAATGTTATTGAGAGTGATATTGTTTATGATGGTGGAGATATAGTTCATTATTTTGTTTCTGCACCATATTATTATTTTAATCTTTCTGCTGTATTACAGCATTGCCCATTTATATGCAAATGAAGTGGCCTATAACCATGAGGCAGGGAGGGAAGAAAGAAATTAATTAACCAATTACTGGCTTTGTTCATAAAGTCCAAAGAAAAGAAAAGAGAATCTATATAACACAGCACCCAAATAATTTCTCCAGGAGAAGACTTGCAGAAACTACACAGTTTTACTTTGGCAGGAGTTCTATCAGCAAGCAACACAAAACCCACAAAGTCACCCTGAAAATAGCAACTAAGCTATTTGGGAGACTGGAGATGTGAACCACAGCCTTTTCTATCTAAATTAGAAAAAAATACAATCCCACTTACATATTTACATAACAGAAATCATGTAGTATTCTAGATATATGGGAGGCAGCGAATGTCGCAGGTCCTCTCTCCTCAGGAGCTCCAGCTGCCAGAACCAGAAGAAGGGCCTTCTCTGTGATGACTCCCTTAGTTTGGAACATTATCCCTGGGGAGATAAGATTGGCCCCCACTTTGACACTCTTTCACAAGGCCCTGGTTTTGCCAAAGTGCCTGAGGAACCCAGAATGGGATGGAGCCATCAAGTGGCTTGTTTAATTGATTGTGGTCGCAAGTGACGATCCCATTACCGCAGGATGCTGCAACTGTTGTAAATAGAGTTGCCAAGCACTCAAATTTTAATACATGACTGGGAGATGCTGTGTCAATTGTAAGTACAATGAGGGGTTACAAGTCACTTTTTTCAGTGCTGTTGTAACTTTAAATGGCCACTAAACAAATGGTTCTGTTGAGGACTATCTGTACAAGAGAGGAAATTTATAATCTCAAAAAATTATGTTGACATTCCCAGCTCAGTTTCAATTTGGGTTATACAGTAATCTCTTACTCGCTGTGTAAGTTACTACAGCTCCATTATATCAATGTATACTAAGTATAGCCACCTTCAATTGTGTCAAGACTTGATAAAGAGAAAAAGATGAGTCTTATATTCTGGTCAATCGTAGTCTCTCTATGCAATAGCGGATTGCCAATTTTTTTACTACTGGTTGGGGTGCGCTCCCATGTGCGTGTGTGTGCGTGTGACCCTTCTGTGCATGCACAGAAGTGTCCAGGCATGTGGGCAGTGTTTCCCGCCGCCACTGCTACAGGGTTTGCATGATCTGAGCTGAACCGGGAGCAACCCGCCTTTGTCTCTATGTGCAAATCTGGAATTGGAAGATCTGTACAGCATTCATATTTACATCTGAATCTCTGTCTGCATCACACTAAGTGAAATCTTAGCACTTAAGCTAACGCAAGAATGCAACTTTTCTTCACAATGTGAGTTGAATGCACAGAGATCAGGAAGAGCAGGAACCAGGCTGAAAATGTGGTCGAGTTCCCTGTCCATTTTCAAGTCTTCTCACATGTTCAAGCCAACAGCTTTTAAAGTTCAAAAGTCCTAAATTCATTCAGGAAATGATAATTATGTCGATTTAGAAGGGAACTTGGACAGAGTCATGTGCTGTGATAAATATTTACTAGCTGAATGTCTAGCCCCTGAGGAATAAAGGCTATGTGAGGTTAAACTTTTTCAATACCCTTTGAAAACAGAGTTGCCATTAATTCATAACCTATACTTGGCTGGTCATATTTCTGTTGTTTTGCTTAAAAATATTTCTGAAATGAAAATCAGTTAACACACAGCTTTTTGTGACCTGGTGCCCTCCTTATGTATGATAGCAGCTACTTTTAAAAAAATGCAATGGGTGCCAAGTTGGGAAAATCTGGTATATAGTAAAAAGGAAGAGAAGAAAAATACAGTTAAGAGGACACAAGAACAATTAAAAGTACAATTAAAAGTTACAGTACAACATATATTCCTGTCTGTGAGTTTTCCTGTCCTAATAACCTAGCTGTTGTAATAAAAGAGGGTTGGATTTGGAATGTATCTGATCTCCCAAGAAAATTTTAAAGGGATTTTAAAAGTGTAGGCCTACACATGTAGGTTTCAAAAATCCAGATGATGACTAGATACCAATAGCAATAGCACTTAAGAGTTCTATACCGCTTCATGGTGCTTTACAGCCCTCTCTAAGTGGTTTGCAGACTCCACATTTTGTGCACAACAATCTAGGTCTTCATTTTACTAACTTCAGGAGGATGGAAGTTTGAATCAACCATGATATGATGAGGATGGAAAGGAACTATCTCTTTTTTTCTGCTATCATGTGGTGGTTATCCAGGAACTTGCAGCCCAATTTATCAGTCACATTCTGAAGCAAGAACGCCTTCTGGTTCTTCCTCCTGCAGAGAAACATTCAAAAGAGGTAGAATAGTTAAACAAAACAGTATCATTGTAAAACATTTCTATAAGCCCTTAATTTCCATGATGAAGAATAGCCATATGGCTTACTTCATTAGCCACCAAAATAGTAGGAGAATAAGCATGCTCACACTCCTCTGGTTCATTTCCAGATAATAATCATCTGACCGGGCAATGAATGAAAACTCTGTCCTAAACACAGACTTGAGTTACAACTGAACAGAACAAAGGAAATAGACTTCCATCAAGAATCAGACTAATTGTCATCAGGCTCTGTGATAATTTGTATGAATGGTTTGTTTTTCAATTTAGTAAATGTCATGACCTTTAGCTAACTAATAAATTTATAGCATTACAATATAGCTAATTAATATATTAATACATTATAATACAATCCAGTGCTGCCAGGTGTACCTACTCCAATGTCATAGGCCTGCTGAATATTTAAAATGTAATAATATGTAATCATATTTATACCAATTTAAGTTGAATTAAGTTAATAAATTAAGCATATGGCTTTGCTCTTGATTTCACCTACATTTTTATTCTGACTTGTGTCTGCCTTTATGTGCATAACACTCTCAGAAACCTAGCGTGAAACCTGCAATCTGCAAAGGGTACTCATTCTTAGTAAATAGGACTGCACAAATTAATTCATGTATTGGAAAGACCTACTGACTACAATTTCAAAATGTTCAAGGTCGTCACAAATCATACCTGTAATTAGACATGATTCGTACAAAAATAAAAGGTTGCAATATTCAAAACTATCACGCTTTCCATATTGTTTTTCTGCTTAACTTGTGGGTTTTGTGGAAAAAAGAAAGATGGAAGCGTATTTTACAAATGCTGAAAAACACTTCTGTATAATATACAGGAGAGAATTCTGCTGAACCTTGGCTCACCTTGAGTCTCTTGAAAAGGATTTTGTTGCAGTGGTTGAAAACAGCATTATTTCAGCTGCTTTCATTTTGTGAAAGGACCCAATTACACAAATCCCATGAATCATAGAAGAAACTTCAGAAGTAGCTCATCCTTTGTACAGAAAAGATCCAAGACTTTGATCATCAGTCACCTATGAGAATTACAATTCCTAAATTAAGTGACAAAGGCTTTTTGGAAAACATAAGTGATATAGTAATAAAAGACATACTATAATATACAATCATGGTTTGCTGTACATACAATTGTATTGCAGATAACTTTAATGTTTGCATATTTCACTATTTCTAAAACACTGGTCCAGGAAACAAAAGAATAATGTTAAAATACAGTTTATTTAGAGATTTTCAAAGTTGCAACGGTACTGAAACATATGACTTATTTTTCAGAGTTATGACCTTTGCAGCGTCCCCATAATGATGTGATCTAAATTCAGATGCTTTGCAATTGGCTCATATTTATGACCATTGCTGGTCCACAGTCATGTGATCACCTTTTGTGAACTGATAAGCAAACTCAATGGGGAAGCCAGATTCACTTAATCACTTCATTACTAATTTAACAACTGTGATGATTCACTTAACAACTGTGACAGGAAAGATCATAAAATGGGGCAAAACTCACTTAGGAAATGTCTCACTTAACAACAGAAATTTTGGATTCCATTGTGGTCATAAGTCGAGGACTACCTGTACCAGTCTGCCTCTTCTAATCCTTAAAATAATGCTACCTTGCCATTTGGTTTTCCAGAGTTTGGGATAGTTTCCATGCATAACCTGAATCATTCATGTCAGATCTTGGGCATCATATAATACACAATCTTTTCAAGACACAGCTGAAAAATAGAGTTTAGTTAACGACCTAATATAGAAGGAATGGTTTCCTTTCCTTTGCATAGAATAAAAGTGCCACTCATTTCAGTGGTAATGACCAATTAAGATTATTCTTTATAAGAGCAGTGATGGTGCAGTGGTAAGAATGCAGGCTTGCAGGCTAACTCTGTCCATACTGCAGTTCAATCCTTCCATCAGCCTTCCATTCTTCCGAGGACCCAGATTGTTGGAGCAATATACTGACACTATAAACTGCTCAGGAAGTGCTGTAAAGCACTATGGAGTGGTATATAAGTCTAAATGTTATTGCTATTAAATGTTCCCCTCCAACCAAAAAACCCCAGTTTTAAGAATTAAATTAACCACCAGATGTCATGGACTTTCCATTGCTCTTCAAAAAACAAAAATGCTGCACACAACTGAAGCTATGCCAATTCCATTCTTTTCTTTGTGTTCCTGTGTGAGTTTGCATTTCTATGTCTGGGTTATTTAAATATTAAGTTAGCATTGTAGGTCAATGGAATAGTATGACAAGGAATTCTAAACATTGCTGGAAATAGAGATACATTCATTCTTCTTTTCAAACAAGTGCAAATATTGAAAGTGAAAAATGAAAGTACACTTCTCTGAAAATGAGAGTGTTTTGTGCACAACCACATCCCGTCCCTGCCCCTGTGCATACCCCTATGCACACAAAAAAGAATGACTATTTCACTATAGTGGGGAAGGTTGCAAAGCAATTGTCTAATTCTTTAATGGTAGGATATGTACAAGATCTTCCTATCAAATATTGAAAATACTCTATAGACATCAGGCTTTTATTACAAATAGCTGTTTGATATGATTGTCATACATATGTTCATGCTTTCTTAACAAATGTATAATGTTATAAATTATTTTCAAATGATCAAAACAGGAAATTTAAACAAAGGCAATTCCTGCAGACATTTGTAAGATTCCATTTCAAATTACTTTTACAATATAATCCTATATGGGTTTACTCAAAAATAAATCTCATTAGTGTCCTCTCCCAGAAAAAATAAACACTCTTTTAGTTTTGCCATCAAACTCAACCACAGATATATATTCTCTTAATGTTTGGACTATAAATCCTCTAGAAATTCTCCTAAAAAATAATATTTTATTTATGTGTGTGTACATACATACACACACATCAATTAATATATATTTAAAAAACCCACTCAACTCATTTTAATTTTAGGAAACTGCAATGAATACACACACACACACATCGATATATAATTTAATTTTAGCTTGCACAACCACTTCTCCATAAAATGGAGCATATTTCTGAGACAAAAAAACCTGCACTTTATGATGTTGTAGCATCTTGGTAAATAAATTAAGGATTAGACTTAGATGTTGTTTGATATGATATTTTATGACCTTTATTCCAAATTGCAATTTCAACCATACTTTGGGTGGTAGTCTGAATGGGGTGAATTACTGTCTGAGCTCATTTCTAAAATAATTTCTAATTTATTAGGCTCTGATTGGTAGAAATGTTTATACATTTGATTGATAGAAACATTTATACTTTTAATATGTCACATGCTTTCTTTTAACTAATTTAAAAAATATTCATATTACATAGGAGAGAAGTAGAGCTGGAGGTACAGTGTCTGTTAATAAACAAATCACTGCCCTAAGAATAGGAATCAATATTAATAATTTACAAGTTCAAAATGTATTGTAACCAGATCAATTAGTCAATATAAATATTCTTGAACTTCCTATTTTATAAATATCCACTTTACATTTTTTCTGATAATTTTTATTGTGATTTTTGTATCATAGGAGCAATCTAGAGAGTTCTCTCACTGGATTATAGCTTTAGAATAATAAAGCCGATATATTGTTACATATATAAGGAATGATTGTATTAGTTGTGAATTTATTTACTTGTCCTAGTTCTGATCATATTTTTTTCTTCTAATTTCTCCTATTTTTCTGAAGTGTGTCCTTTGGCATATAACTGAAAGGTCAATCTACACTGACTGAGTTTTTAATCTATTATAACAGTGACCATACTGGATAAATTCACATGCCATGCACTTTAAATGTGGTTAGTGACATATATTAAAACCATATATTAAAAATATCACTGAACAGCATACAGCCACTTTGCAACCAGCCACTCTGCAAACAGCTACTTCCAGCTATGGTAGGGCCATTTGTCTCACAAGTTGCATGAATCATCAAAAGTTGTATGGATCAGCACCATCTTAATGGTGCTAAAGGAAAGGTTTTTCCAAAGTGAAGGGGCTGGAATGGGACAACTTGCCACAATCCACTTGCCCTGGCCAATTTGCTCTGGCTCTCTCACCATGATTAACTTGTCCTGGTCAACTTTCCCCACAGGGCAACTTGCTGTGGGACAATTCAACACAGGATAACTAAAGAGAGGGACAAGTAGAATTGCAGCTCGAGAACTTCTAATTGCACAAAGTTCAAACCTAAATCAAGACAAAGTCCACTGCAATTCACTTCTCCCTCTCCAGTTATCAAGCATTGAATTGTCCTATGGCAAATTATCCTGTCAGTCAAGGTGAGTCAGACCAGGATAAGATGACTGGGGAGAGTTGACTGGGGAAAGTCCTCACTGTGAGTTGTCCTACACCCTAAAGGGGCTGCCTCTGGGTTTCTTCCCTTCAATATCTTGGGGCATGGGAAAATCCAGTGGTGAAATTCATTTTTTTTTACTACCAGTTCTATGGGCATGGCTTGGTGAGAATGGTGTGGCTTGGTGGGTGTTGCTTGGTGGGCATGGCAGGGGAAGGATATTGCAAAATCTCCATTCCCACCCCACTTCAGGGGAAGGATACTGCAAAATCTCTATTCCCACCCCATTCTGGGGCCAGTAAGAGGTGACATTTGCCGGTTCTCCAAACTACTCAAAATTTCCGCTACTAATTCTCCAGAACCTGTGAGAACCTGCTGGATTTCACCCTTGGGAAAATCCTCAGCATATCCTATAAGTCAGATGAGCAGGTTCTACTTAGAGCAAACAGTCCTGAAGGCAGCAAGGATCTGGGTCATGAACACAGGTTGGGCCTACAAGCTAACTGGCAACCAATGCAGTTCACAGAGTCATCATCTCATCGTGACTTTGGGCAATGTACAAATCCTGAGACTGAGCATCTGCTCTTTTAGGGGAAATACCATCTATGCACAGCTGAATTTGCAGCTAAGATAGAACCAGAGAACTTCTGGACAAGTGGCAATCTTATCTTGTTGAGATTTATTCTAAGTCTAATCTTTTCTATCCAGTTCTTTACAGCTTCTAAACATTGGACCAAGTCTTGCATCATCTGTCTCCTGCTCTGGAGACTTATAGTGATAGTGGAGATAGAGAGAAACCCTCATCTGAAACCAATAGATGAGTCCTCCTAACAGCTTAATGACAGTTTAATATTTAAAATATTAATTCAACCATTAGTATATGTGCACAAAAATACACAGAAACTAGAAACAAAAATAGTTTCTAGTTAGGAAAGAACCTTGTATAGTAATATACCACAGAATATATGTAGGAACTAATGCAGGAATGGGAGATAACATCATTAAATGTTTGGGTTAAATGTGATGACTGAGTCTGTTGGTGTGCTTGTGTGTGACAACGCTGAACCAAAAAGTAGCTAGCCTCATTTCAGTCCAGTATGCTGAGCAAATCCAGCCAATGTAACTGGTTCTGTTTTTATGCATAAAATTGGGTTAACAGAGAATATCTCGGTGACTAATTGCTGTAATCAACGTGAAGGGTTATGATCCAGTTTCTTCACAAGGTTATCTGTAGCTTCAGGTTGTGGCCAAGCAGATAAAGCTGCTATCTGAACAACCTTGGCGTTTTTGTGGGTTAGTGATGGCGGCGGCCAGCTGCACTGCATTGATAATCGTTGAACCTCGGACACATTTCCACGGGTTTCCAAGCACGCTTTCATCAACTTCTCCTTTTTAATAGCCTCCAAGGCAAGAGACTCGAGATTCCGCCCGGTCTTTCCCGCCGGCAATTTCGAAGGTTTGCCCGTTTTACTTCGCGCTTTTATCTCGCTTCCGTTGTTTGTTTCTTTTCTCTCCAAGGTAGGGAAGTCTGCAGTGCAGGAGGGGCTCATTGCATCGTATCGGTTTCGGGGTCGCATTTAGCATCTTAGGGAGCTGTCGCCGTGCAGCTTTTTTTTCTTTATTTTTCTCTCTCCGTACCCCCTTCTCCCCTAAATGGATGTCTTCCACGCTTGAGAAGCCGGAGCGGTTAGCAGGCAGGGTATGTTTTGCATGCTGCCTGCCTGGCGGCGGGACTCGAGATTGCAGATGCTTCCTGCTCGGGCAGGCGTGTTTTACACCCGGCGATAAACGGTCTTAACTCTCTCCTGCCCCTCTCTGGGACTCTTTCCGACTGCACTCCGGAGAACCGGGGACGTGCTGCCGCTCTCAAGTCTTTTGGGACCCCCCTCCCCCCCCCCCTCGCTGGTCACACGCCAGTCCAAGAGCGAGCCGTCCTAGGCCGGAGAAAGACGCATTCTCGCGTTACAAGTAATAGAGCCGTTTACTACCACCACCACCCCACCTTTTCCCTCCCGTCTTTTGCAGCGTTTTCGGCATTGGTCGCTCCCGCTGACGGTGGGTAGTTTGCAGACGCTCCCTTAGCTCCGGCGAGGCTGTTTTGTTGGGGCTTCCCCCCTCCCTCCCTCGCGCCGCAGTCAGAAGAGCGAGGCGGTTGGGAGGGAACACCACGTCCGGCAGGCTTTCTCAGGGGTTTCGCTGCGGCAGCTTGGCTGAGCTCGGCCCTCAAGCGCCGCCGCCGCCGCCAGCGAGCGCCGCTCCTGCACTGCTCCATGTCCGGCCTCCCCGCCACTTCGGCGGGGGGGCCAAGTCCCGGCCTCCGCTTAGCGAGGGAAAGAGAGTGCAAGATGGAACGAGGAGGAGGGGTGGGGCAAAGCGGGGGTGGGGTGGGGAGTCCGCCTCGCCAGCGACGCCAGGAAAGCTGGTAAGAAGATTTTGCTCTCTCTTCGCGCGCCGTTTTCCGAGCAGGAGCAAGCAGCATCCACGAGCTCCAGCAAAAGGAGGAGGAGCCTTTCCCGCCGGCGGCGGAGCTCGCGCCGTGTGAGGGCCCGCGGTCTACCGTGGTGTTGCTTGGCGCCTGTGGGGAGGGAGCTGCTGACTCCTCCCTCCTTCCCTCCCTCCCGGTTCTCGTGCCGCCGCTGCTCTCCACCCCCCCCCCCAGTTGTGCGGTCTGCTGGCGTGCTGGGTCGGTCGGTAGCAATGGAAAACCCAGCAGTTTCTTTTTCCTCGCCCGCATTGACGAGCGAGCGCCTTTCCTGTCGGAAAAGCCCCGGAATAGGTAGGTTTACTTCTTTCGCTCGCCTGCGTGCCCGCCCGCATGCCTGCATGCATGATTTGCCTGCCGGGTGGGAAGCGGCGTTGCCTTCTTCCTTCCTTCTTTCTTTTCTTCTTTCTTCTTTTCTCCGTTTACCTCGCTCTTCTCGCAGAAGCGGGCCGACGACCTGCTTTGGCTTTTTGCGGGACACTTCGGCAAAGTCGTCTCGCCCCTTGGTTTTTTTTTTGTTTGGTTTTTTTTGACGGGACCGCTTGAGGCGAGGCGCTGTGGCGGCTTCTCGCTCGCCCGACCCTTTTCATCACCTGCTGCTTTTGTCTTTCTCCTCCGGTGAGCAAAGGAAGGACCTCGGTGCCTGTGATTATTTTTTTCTATCTGATGGTGTGATTGAGGCAAGGCAGAGGCGTTATTTTTCCCTTTGCATGAAAGTGTCCCCCCCCTTCCCTTGGCCATAGGTACAGAGCAGGTTGCCACACCTGCTTTTCCCCCCTTCCCTCTCATTTTTCGCGATCTTTTTTTAAAGGTTGTGATGCTTCTCCCCCGCTTTGGAGAGAGGTGGCAGCAATGATGGCTAATAACCATCATTGCTGCCTGGTCTCCTTTGCTTGCTAAAGTCGCTGCTTGCCTTGTTTAAGAGGATCCAGGAACCAATGTGACAGTCTTGCCGGTTGAGTCTTAGTTGTTGAATGGATCAGGAGGCGCCTCTGTGCCCATTACTTGCAGACGACCTTTAGTGTCATGTTAGTGCTGTTTTTCTTCCAGCCTGTATTGTTGCAGACAGCTGTTATTTATTCCCTCTGAAAGAAAAGGAGCTTTTCTCTCTGCTCCCTATCCCATTAGCAATGATTTCCCCCCTCATCCCCATTTTTAGATGATAACAGCCCCCTTTTAAGGGATTAGCTTAGGATGCTGTGGATAGCCTTGAGACTAAAGACAACAAACAACAACAAAACCACTTGTTGGCCTTCTCTTTATGTACCCCATTTTTCTTTGGCCTTGTTCTGTGCTGCTTTGCTGAGATAGTTCAGGTCATATAGTATTTTCCCTTCCTGGTAATAGTAGTAGGTAGGGTATTGAGTTTGGGGACGAAAGTATTAGTATTGAAAATGTGAGCAAAAATGTTATAACCGGTATTTGTGCTGTTGACTGATCAGTGTAGTCTCATGGCTAATATTACTGTGGGGAATAGCATATTAGGAAAATGCAGCAATATAGCAATGTTGACGTGCCAATGTTGCATTTACATTTTATGATATTTCAATCAATATTACAGTTAGTACAGACCAGGAAATAAAAGCATTAAAAGATAATAGTAAAAAATAAAAATAAAAGACAGGCATAATATATTGTGATTGGTTGTGGATTAGGAGTGGTCAATTAAAGTTTGCCTAATTTTACATACAGCACAGCAGAATGTGACTACATTCAAATAAACTATTTCATAATGATCTGATAACCGTATATAAAATATAAAAAAGACCAGTGTTTCCTGGATATTTTATGAGGTAAAGTGTTATAAATTGAGTCTAGGAGTCCTTATAGAACATGCAGTATAACTATAGTTTCATTTTATTACTTAGCCTGTCAGGCTTGATAATGTGACTGGTACCACACAAAAGAGTTTTCATGATGTGGTTAATACTTGTTATGCTAAAAATGGGGAAGATAGAATCTGAAATCTTTTGATTAAAATTCCGAGGCCTGGTCTAGCATGCTGCCATTTTTATATTATTAATACAAATAATACATTTGTACTGAGTTGAAAAAAGAAGATCTAATCTGCAGAGAAATTAGATCTCATTTAGCAAAAATAGCAATAAAACAATGTAGGAAGGGCAAATGTACTTACAATAATCAGGTATAAGATGCTATTATCATGGGCAAAGATTGCCAAAGAAGATTTATTGTGGTTTTATAAGAAATGATCTACAGCAGATGGGTCCAATCTTTTGGCTTGCTTTGGCCTCTCTGAGCGATGAGGAATTGTCTATATAAAGTATATACCATAGTTTATATATATAAATAATAAACTTCATTTATTTGTGGGGGAGTCTTGTAGGGTCTCATTACTAACTTGTCTAGGGGTCACATTTGGCACAGGGGCTGCAAGTTCAACGTGCCTGAAAGGTTAAGTTGTACCATTGAAATCAGAAAGACCTATAAGTATTGATAACCCATTTTTATAGAATATGCATTTCAACTACATCCCAAAGTTGTTCCGAAGTCATGTTTATAGCATATTCAAAAATGGTTAATATTATTTTTTGTCAACATGTTACAGTTGGTATTACCAAAGTTATTTGATCAATTGTCCATTTTGGAATAGCTCATTGATTCAGGCTGGTTTTTCTAGTCCTCAGAAACTGGCTGGGAATTATGGACCCAGCATATTTGAGATTTAAAAAAATCCTTGAATATACAATTTCCCACTAATATCTGCAGGAGTCATAATCACCTGTGAGAAGTAGTAGTACATATAGTATGGTCCTGTCGAACTTAAATAACAATGGTTCTTAATATGTAAGTATATATAGAAATGTGATGGATTTGTCTCTTAAAATATTTTTTAAAGTAACAAATGTATAGAAAATTTATATTTTATAAGCACTCATTATCACACTTGCTTAAATTAGATTCATTTTATGCTACAAGTCATAACCTCGAGTTATGACCACAACTGAGCCCAAAATTTCTGTTGCTAAGCAAGACTTTTCTCTCATTTTATGACATTCTTGCCACAATTATGTCAGTCACTGCAGTTGTTCAGTTAATAACATTGCAATTAAGTGAATTTGACTTCCCCATTGACTTTGCTTATCCAAGGTCAAAAAATGTTATCACATGGCCCAAGGACACTGCAACCATCATAAATATGAGTCAGTTGCCAAGTGTCTGATTTTGATCACGTGACCATGGGGATGCTGCAACGGTTGTAAGTGTGAAAAATGCTTATTGGTAATTTTTTTGAGTGCTGTTGTAACTTTGAGCAGTCACTAAACAAACAATTGTAAATTTAGGACTACCTGTATCAACTTATTTACCAAGCATCTCAAAAATATTCTGAAGACAGAACAAACCTGTTGTGCTGCCATGGTTCAAAATATATATCTAAATTCCAAAGTTATTTTGATTCATTTGACCTCACATTAAACTTCACGATACTATAAAGATTATGAATGAAAGTTGTAAAAAAAGGCCGTTCTTTTGCTCGTGTTTGATGTGGGAAGCTTCTTTAGATATGGCAAAAATGTGGGAGAATTGTCATTCCCCATGTCTTCCTGTTAAGAGAGTCTACTAAGTTCCTTCCCATTGCAGTGAGTAGGAGGAAAATTAGGTACATCAGCACAAATTCTTCTTTATGAATATGGGTGTGTAGTTTTGTTTCTTTGACTGATGGTGGTTTTATAGATACTTGCATAGATATTTGTTTTTATGGAATTGCTCTTTTAACTTTGTGAAGCTGCCCAGAGTTTGTTGATTTAAGAACATAGATGACTTGAGACATTGTTCTATCTAAAATCTGACCATTATTATGTCAGTCAAGTCTTTGATCAATCAATGTCTTAGCTCGTAACCTGGAGATTAAAAATTTAGGGTAGGATATTCTGCAGGGTTTGAAAAGAAAGAACCAAGATAGAATGTCTTCTGTGGGAAGGATTCAAGATAGAGAGATATGGTATATCCTACAGGCAATGAAATCCCATAATGCTAGAGCATGGATCTGTAGAAAGAAATATTGTTTCGTACTCAAGCTACAGTTTTATAGTTACAATTCTGTATTTATTTAACTGAGGAAAGCTTAATTGGTGTGCATAGGTCTTATTTTCTAGTAGACAGCAATGGAATTAACTAGTTATCATAATAAATAACTTTTCCAGCCTGGATTCCCAAATTATGTCAACTTGTATACAAATTACTTACCTGGGGTATTGGATAACTGGCTAATCTATTTTGGGTTGGGGTTGAAATTAATTGTTTAAGATGAATGTAAATTTTATTCAGACACAAATAATTACTTAACCGAGACAGAGGTTTGTTTTGATGTGTTCAGATTTTTTCTTTCATAAAGATTGGGATTGTTTATTTCAGATAAGCCTTGTAAGCTGCCTTGGTGAGGTGGATGTTTTATAAATTGCTTAAGAAATAAAGTCATAATTAATGCTGTTCAATGAATCCAAGGAGGACAAAATATACAGGTAGTTTTCTACTTACAATTCATTTAGTACCTGTTCAAAGTTACAACAACACTAGAAAAAGTGACTTATGACCATTTTCCACACTTACGACTGTTGCAGCATCCCCTGGTCATGTGATTTATATTTGGATGCTTGACAACTGACTCGCATTTATGATGGTTGGAATGTGCCGGTGTCAACTGATTCCCTTTTGCAACCTTCTGACAAAGTCAATAGGAAACCACTTAACCGTCTTACTAATTTAACAACTGCAGTTATTCAGTTAACAAATATGGCGAGAAAAGTCATAAAATGGGGCAAAACTCATTTAACAAATTTTTCTTTTAGCAACATAATTGGGCTCAATTATGGTCATAAGTTGAGGACTATCTGTATAAGTTTCTATTTTTTCTTCACAAAATGCTCTGAAGTCTGCTATGAGAAGAAACTCTTCAGAACAAGTTACAGCTTATATTTTGCTTATAGCAGAGATCAAACAGTTTATGTATTTCAAAAATGTGTTCCAAAGGACAGGTCTTAAATATGAAAACAGATGTAATAGCAGTTCCAATTACCTAACATATCATGTGGAAAGGCCCTAGCTCACCACTAGAGCACATGCTTTGTACATGAAACATATCTTAACTTTAGGCTTTGGCATCTTCATTTGGGACTAGGAAAACTGGTTGGCTGACCTCATAGATTTGCAAGCTACATTTTGTTAATCATATTGAACCACATTGGCAGGATTCACATTTTATACTAAGCCACGAATGATACACAAAGCTGATTCACATAATTTGCCAAGCCAATGTGAAACTACATTATGGACTCAACAGATATCTTACTTGAAATCTTGAAGGCTCATAAGGCTGATACATTGTATTGTATCAGCCTTCTCAATCAAGTCTGTAGTATTGGCAAACTACAGAATTTCCAATTTGAAATTTTTGGCAATCTGAAGATAAAATTCGGAAAGAACAGTAACAGTACTGAGTCAGATGTTTGACTTAAGACAGCTTTTTGTGCGTTTGCATCTGGCAGTGTGAGTGAGCTTCCCCATCTGTCAGAAAGTTCTGTTATTGTATCTAACAACTGTGGTTAATGGACTCTAATATCTATTGATAAACACAATATAAATTATGAGTATAAGAAACAAAAGTAAAGTCCATAAAAAGATACAAGTAGATTTTTGTCAGCATTGCCATTATATGATAATGATTACAGCCATAGTAATGTCAATATGAGACTTGGAGAGAACTGTTAATTTGGAGAATGCATTACACATGATGTAGAAAGTGAAATTTGCATCCAACTTAATCCAACTTTTGTTGTAGCAGCCTTAGAATTGACAATACAGATATTGAAATAGTAAATACCATTTATATTTTAACATCAACCATCAACAGTTAAGAAATATGCTGTGGACTAGCACTTGGTACATCAACCTTGAAGACCTTGGAAAAGATATTCAAATGCTATGGTTTGGGCTAATGTCAGGCGCAAACCATCAGATCCACATATGAAGAGTTCAGTTAGTTCATGCCTCTTATTCCAGATTGACATTTTGCATCTAGACCAGACTAGATGCGATTCAACAGTATTCAAGGGGGATCAGACTTTGCCTTTTTTGTGCCTACATAAAGACTAAGCTAATTGCTTCTGGACTTCTTCCCTTGGCTCAGCCAGTTTCTGCCTGGCATCTATACTTAAAAAAAGATCAGAATTGTGCAAGTCACAGTATTCCCTGTGACACTCCATGGAAGTGAAATTTAGACTTTAAAGAAGTAGGATAGGAAAAGCATTGATCCCAAAGGTGCTTTTTCAAAAGGCAGCTGGACTTACTGTTTTTTTCTTTTCTTCTTGAAGATGTTTCACTTCTCATTCAAGAAGCATCCTCAGTTCTGACTCAATGCTGGGGAATGGAAGAATTTATATTTCTTGCACTCATCTGGTTGTTAGTGCTTTGAAGGTGGGTCATTAGTTCTTTCAGTGTCATTGAGGCCCCTTAGGGTATCTGTGCCCTCAAGTCATCTGAATCAGAGTGGCTTGGAACTGTTGAAATGACTGTATTGTAAACAGGAGATAGTTGGGATTGTATTCCACTCTCTCTGTTAAGAGAGGGTTGTTCAATTTCAACAGTGATGGCATTTTAGCCCTCTTTCAAACCAGTGGTCTTCTCTGTCCAAATTGAGGACTTCACTGTCTTCAAATGAGTGACCTTTGTCATTCAAATGCAGATGGATTGCTGAATCTTGTCCTGATGGGTTTGTTCTCCTATGTTGTGTCAAGTGTTTATGAAGTGGTTGTTTTATTTAAACCCCAAAGGGGCCCCAACAACTCTCAGAGCTACTGACCCACCTTCAAAGTGCTAACAACCAGATCACTGCAAGAAATATAAATCCTTCCATTCCCCAGCATTCAGTCAGAACTCAAAATGCTTCTTGGATGAAAAGCGAAACATCTTCAAAAAGAGAAGAAAAACCATAGAAAGTCCAGTTGCCTTTTGAAAAAGCACCTTTGAGACCTGGTGCATGACTGAGAGTCTCCATAGACATTGAGCATTGATGCTTTTGAACTTCAGTGTTGAAGAGCCCTGAGAATACTGTGGACAGCCAAAAAAACAAATGGATCATCGAACAAATTATCCAGATTTCTTACTTGAGGCATAAATGACCAGACACAAATTATCCTAATCTGGATGCATTATGCGAAGACTCAGCTCTTTGAAAAAGGCTCTAATGCTGGGAAAAGTGGAACTGAAGAGAGGAAGAGGATGACCAGCTGCAGGGTGAATGGATTCAGTCACAGTAGCGCTAAATGAGTACACCATTGGGAGACATAAAAGAACATATTGGGAGTAGATTATCATGGAGAAAATGTTTTCATTTTAATTATTTTTATTAAAGTTTGTTATAAGAAATAGAAATGAGGAAATAGAAATAAAAAGGAAAATAAAAGGGGAAAAAAGGTGTAAAGAGAAAAAAAGTAGTGACTTCTGGCTTTTTTCAGTACAGTAAAATAACAAAAAAGTCAGCTATTTCCAAATAAAAACAAAACTAGATTGATTCTTAACTTTATTTACAACAGTCAGTTTTGCAAACTCCATCACCTTTATCATCAATTTCTCCATGTGGGAATTAGTGTGTATTTCCATCTTGTTGCATATAGAATTATTGCAATTCTCAATATATATAGTAACAAAGTTCCAGATTTTCTTTAAAAATCTTTCTCCATCAAACCTAAAAAGGGAAGCTTCTGGTTTCTATTTTATACTTATTTTAAAAATGTACTAGGAATCTTCTGAATTAAGATAAAAATCTGATTCCAATATTTCTTTGCTTTATCAAAGTTCACAAATGATAAAAGCTACTCTTTGTACAGTTGTATTTCCAGCATACATTTGAAACTTTCTTATACATCTTTGACAATTTCTCAGGTGTTAAATACCAACGATACGGAGAAAATCTATTGATCACTCGTGGCACGACAAAACCGCGCTATGCAAAATAGCGGAGATTAAATCGTGTCGCTAAAGCCGCAACGTCATCACCACCGCGACAATAGCACGGTGACAGAAGGGCGTTCTACATGCTTCATTCTTTGCCTCCAAAGGTAGCCCTCCTCCTCCAGCTGACAGCGGCAGCGGGCACGGGGCAAAATGGGCTGCTCAGCAGCAGCAGCCCGCGGGAAGGATCCAGCACAGTCGCGGGGGGCAGCAGGAAGCCCGTGGGGGGCCTGAGCAGGGCTGCCGACGCTGGCGGCGGCAGAGGACACGGCAGCAGTGGCGGCTGAGGCTCTCCCGGGGCCGGCGAAGTGGGCTTGCCCGGCGGAGGCAGGCCGCCCTCTTCTTCCTCAACAACATCTCCTTGGACGGGCGGCCGCCGCCGCTGGGCAAGCCCTCTTCGCCGGCCCCGGGAGAACCTCAGCCGCTGCCGCGTCCTCCGCCGGCGTTGGCGGCCCCGCTTGGGCCCCCCGTGAGCTTCCTGCTGCCCCCCGCAGCTGAGCTGGGCACTTCCCACGGGCTGCTGCTGCTGGGCAGCCTGCTTTGCCCCGTGCCCGCTGCCGCTGTCAGCTGGAGGAGGGGGGCTACCTTTGGAGGCAAAGAACGAAGCATGTAGAACGCCCTTCTGTCGCCGCGCTGTTGTTGCGGCGGTAGGGTCGTTTTTTTCTTCGCGCTTCGGATGCCGCGGATTTGCCTCCGCACTTATGTCGGCGCGGATAAGGGCATCACGGTTTTGTGGTGGAACCTTGATCACTAGGTGTTGAAAATGACTTGATGGCACATAATCATTTTCAGTTAATAAAATATTCATACAATAGTTGCTATCTCTACAAAAAAGAAGAGCTAACTAATCATGAAAGAAACATTAAGTGGAAGGCCTTAATAGCCTTGGCTTCCCATAGCCAAAATGGTGTTTGGATTAATACTGTGATTGTTATTGCATGTTTTTGTTTGTGGTTATGTGAAAACAATACTATTGCTGTAATCAATATTAAAGATTAATAATTAAATATTGCAAATAAATAAGCACACACACCCAAGATTGGCACAATTTATAATAGTTTATTTTATAAAAATGATGCCAGTTTGCATATCACATTCGGCTAAGTTAAAATAAAGCTGACTATTTACAATTCAAGCTTTGTGGTTACACATTCATTGACCTAGGATGTTATTTTATCGTATTACATGGTGAATATTGTTTAATTACCCATAGCTTGTAGTCTGAACAAACAATTCTATTTGTTAAGTTGTATATTTTATGAGTAGTAATTCCTTAATATTTTGCATGACCCATTTCTTTCGTATGCTACCAATAGCAAGTTTTCTCTAGTGAAAAAGACTAGCAAATATTCTTACAAAAGATTGTCTTCTATGCTTTTGGTCTTCTGAATGGCTGTTAAGATCTGACTGTTTCAGCCGGGCTTTAGCCTAGAAAAATGGGATACTTTATACTGCAAGAAATGTTCTTGATTATTGAACTTCCCATAGCCAAGGTGTTGTTTGGATTAATATTGTGGTTGTTATTGCAATTATGTTTTTGTTTTTAATCTGGCTTGGTGTCATGTTATTTGAAGGACAGCCTCTGCCTAATTACATCTACTTGGCCAACCAAATTGGGAAGACAGTGCATTATGGGTCTATCTATTTTATTTTATTTATTTATATTCCACCTTTATTCTTTTTACAAATAACTCAAGATGTCTAACACATGCAACATACCTTCATTCTCCTCTTCCTGTACAACAACCATCATATGAAGTGGGTTGGGCTGGACAGAGTAACTATCCCCAAGTCACCCAGCTGGCTTTGGTGCCTAAGGCAGGACTTGAACTCACAGTCTCTGGCTTTCTATATTGGTGTTTTAACTACTAAACCAAACTAGCTTACAGAAGTACATCTGGTGTGTCCAAGAAAAAGGTGCCTTCTCTGTGATGGTTCATTTCCTATGGAACATCATTCCACCAGAGATATGATTGACTCCACCTTGATATTATTTCAAAAGGCCCTGAAGATATGGTTCTACTAGCAAGACTGAGAGATTCTCAGGCATTTAGGTCATGGTTGTCCCAAAAGTGTTTTTTCAAAAGGCAACTGGACCTTTTGTTTTTCCTTGAAGACCTTTCACTTCTCATCCAAGAAGCTGCTTCAGCTCTGACCTGGTCTGAGAAGTGAAAGGTCTTCAAGGGGAAAAAAAAAAAAGCGCCTGGCTGCCTTTAGAAAAAGCACTTTTGGGATTTTAGGGGCCACAGGTTGCTACAGAGCCAACCAAGTGATTGTTGTGACTGGGGGGGGGGGAGGCTTGTAGATTTTAATTTTGTAAGCCGCACAGAATCAATGTGTTAATTGGGCGCCCATATAAACCTGTTTAATAAATTGATTACTCAGGAAGGTATGTGAAGCATATTGACCTAGTAAATAAATATATAAGTCTCTTGGTTTCAGCAGCAGTATTTTTAGGAGAGAAAAAAAAATCCTTTAATCAATTTAGTTTTCATTAAATTAAGTAAAATTTTAAACATAAATAAGATAGGATCTAGAATATTTTAATAAACATGATACTGCTTCTATCCATGAAGCATGATCACATGTTGATGCAGATCAGTAATGAGATTTCATATCCCATTTAATAGATAATAAATATTAGTACACTTCCTGTATATGTTGGAAGAAATATCCAGGTCCGATTCAAGCCGGGAGAAAGACACTCGATACAAAATGGAAGGTGGAGGCTGATTGGAAAAAGAGTCCATTTATTGATGAACAGAAGCACTTGTTTGTGGTTCTGGTGCAGCTGACCACCTGGAGTTGAGGGTGGGGTGTGATATTTATACCTTCTCTCCTTTTTTAATATTTCCTAAAATATTTCTTTTAGGAGAGGGGTGGGTGCTAACTTTTCTGCGCACAATTGTTATTTAGGACAAATGTACAGATCCAAAGGAGTATTTGGGAATTTGAAACCATTGGTCTTATCTTCTGAGGTGGGAGAATAAAATATATTTAACTATGGTGAAAAACGTATATTTCTCTGATATTTCTTCCTACTTTGGGGAAATTCAATAATTAACAAGCAGTGAGAAGCAGCCTTCCTTGCTGGTTAATTTCCAAGCATGCTGAGTCTATGGTTACAGCCTTCTTAAGCCTTGCCCTACTCTGGTTATGATTTACCTAGGCTTCATTTAAAATTTCCAGTAGAAGTACTTGATTTCATTTTGGTATGACTCTTACATTTGCTGATCATAAAATTACTAAATCAATTTTAAGATAGAAAGATAGAATATAAATAGTATTTTAAAGAGCCAATTACCAAGAATATTTTGTCTCATACTATTCATACCATACATCAAGCCATGGTCTCTGTTGCTTAGTGCCCAAGTACCATTAAAGATTCACAGCAACCAAATTACTATATTAATAATTACATTACATAACACTGTCAAATTATTTACTAAGACTGTATTACTATTATTCTTCTCATCCTTCCTATTACCTATCTCCTCCCGCTTATGACTATAACCTTGTTGCTTGTATCTCTGATTTATATTATTTTATTTATTTTATTTCTAGTATGATTTGATTACTTATTAGTAACCTATGACTAGGTTACTAGCACTTACACACTAAGTGTTGTATCTTATGATTCTTGATGAATGTATTTTCTTTTTTCTTTTATGTAAACTGAGAGCATATGCACCAAAGACAAATTCATTGTGTGTCCAATCACACTTGGCTAATAAAGAATTCTATATTTTATTTGTATGGCTGTGATTTTCAGGGAAGCCTTCAGCTTTACACATAGTAACAACTGGTTTATATAATAGATACGTCTGTTATATTAGTAACATATTCAGCAATATTGAAACTCCATTTCAGTATTGTTTTGTAACTTGTATGTAGGAAACGTAACTATATAATTGACAAAATATACTTGGCAGCTAGACAGGGAAATTGGGTTGTGGTAGCAAAGTGATGAAGAATTAACAAATGATCAAGCCTTTACTTAATTTCCTCATTTGTTTCCTGAGAACTGAGATCATTAAAATTTGCTGTGAGAAAAATGAGTTCATGGATTTTAGACTTCATTTTTTCCCTTCCTGTTTTTGTCAAATCCAATTTTTTTGAATATAAAATTCAAGAAATCACTGCTCTTATCATGACTAATTGAGGTGTGTGCAAACAGTAGGAAAATGTTTTGTATCTCCTCATGCAGTTAACAGTGAACGTAAATATACATTTGACATAGTTTCCTGTAATTTTCTCCTGATTATCACAGATGGTTTGCGAGTTAAGGTAATTTCACTATTGTATGTCAAGCAATAGCTAAGCAGAGAGGGAATATTCTTTTCTCTCTTTCAGTCATATCTCTGGCTTGTTATTATTAAATCTGTCTAATTCCTTTTAACTCTTGCTTCCTGTCTATAAAAAAAATGTTTTGATAGCTTGCAAATAAATTTGCAGATTATTTCAATGACTATAGTTGGCCCATTAAAGAGTACATTAATTTAGAATTTTATGATGGTATTTTAGTAGCATGATATTTTGCTTGTATTTTGGATAAATAAGCTGGCCAAAGTGCTTATCTGTTGCTATATAGTAATGGTAGTCTTTTTGTAATTATATTATATTTCAAATTTCTGAATTCTCACCAGTGTCCACGCTCACTGGGAAATGCTGGAACTTGAATTTTGATATCAAGATCGGGAAAACCTTTGTTTTGATTAGACCCAGGTTCATCTTGTTTGTCATTCAGCTCTTAATTGTAGGCCAGAGATTTCCAAATTATAATATTTGAACAGTCTGGATATTCCTTATTACTTCAAAACCTATTTAACTCGGAAAAAAATCCCCCATAGAGATGTTATGCCACAGTATTGTTGAAAGAGAAATGAGTTACATATTCTCCATAGTGAGGGGGAGGAGTATCCAGCATGGGTTGACTTTATCCTCTCGTTGATTGGACTGAGTCATCAGAGCTCTTGGTATAAGCCTCTGGTCCACCAGGCTCCGCCCAGTTTATAGACTCAGTCCACTCAAATGGACAGTTGACCATCCTAGATCTCCAACAGGTCGAAGATATTCAAGAAAGAAAAGGAAGGAAAATTCCAGTGTCTCCCTCCTACAGCATCCCAGGCGAGCTGGCAACTCCCGGGACTGTAAGGATCGGCCAAAAGCCCCTCAGCGGGCGGCCCGCCGCCCAGGCTTCCGAGTGAGAAAAGCAACACTCAGACAGGAATTTGCCGGGTGAGCAGGAGACAGAGGGCAGAAGCCTCTGGCAGGCACGCCCGGCTGCAAGGACGCCAGCAGCGCCGGAGACTTCCCCAAGAGCCGCGGATCGTGAGAAGGGACAGGCTAGGACGGCGCGGAGCCCCCCCCCGCCCCCTGGAAGGGAGCCTTGCAAACGCGGAGCGCCCGCCCCATTGGTACGTGACCCACCTCATTGGAGGGGGCTCACGGGCAAAGCAAGGACTCCAGCGGCATGGGAAGTGAAGAAAACGGCAGCAGCGCAGCTCTTCGGAGCACAAGCCGCCCAGCCAGAATATTCAAAAGGGGCGCCTTCATCTCCTGGCAAAGGCGCCATCTTGAAGCCATAAGGGACCATGTGTTCCAAGATGGCGGCGCCCAGAGGCAACAGGAGACTGGCAGGACACAGGTACTGGCAACAACAGCCGGCAGTCCCACCAGGTTAGTGACCACCCCTCAGGCGGCCCAGAGAAGGGGGGGGAGGAAAGGCAGAGACAAAAAGAAGCACCTCTCCCCCAGCGCAGAGCTGGAAACAGGGGGGGGGGGAGGAAAGGCAGAGACAAAAAGAAGCACCTCTCCCCCAGGGCAGAGCTGAAAGCAGGGGGGGGGGTGAGTCACAAGCCTCCCAAGCCATCTAAATAAGAAAGGAGGAGGCATTAAAGACTGGAACAGATTGGCAAGAGGGCAAGTGGCCTCAAATCCATCCCATGCCAGGGAAAGAAAAGAAAGGCTCCTGGAGGCCCCACAGCAGGTGGGACTGCAGGGGAGACAACCATTTGCAGGCAAGAATCCCCTTTGACACACTAGTCCTTGGGGTCTCCCTCAGAGGTGGCAATCCCCCTCCCCCATGCTGCCTCCCTGAGATCAGCCTCTGCCACCCCCCCCCCCAGACAGGCAAGGGCCCCCAGCCAGCAAGCACCACAGGGGCCCCCAATTTTCAGACATAATGATGAAGGGCTTCCAGCAATGCCTGACATTGCTGCAGCAGCCTCAAATGCTGCCTCAGTGGCATCCTCTCCTAGGATACCTGAAGGGCTGGAAACCCAGGGGAAGGACAGCTTAGCTCCTCAGCCTTATCATGGGAGGAGAGTGAGCTGGATTGTGAGGAGGGGGAAGTCAGGGAGGATGACCTATCCAATGACATAGGCTTGCCCCCCCCCCCAAGCTGACCTTCACCGGGTGGTTCCAGCCTTTGTTATATAAATCACTCCTTTTTAAGGGTTAAGCAGCCGCCAGGCTTGGGAACAGAGCAGCAGAGGCACCGCCTCAGCAGCAGGGGTTTTTCTGCAGAAACCAGGTTTGAGGAGCAGGCCATTGAGACCGACACAGTGCCAACTCCCAGGGCCTTTCTTGAATCGGTCAAGTGCCAAGGGGCCATTCCCATGCTCACATCCACAGACAAGGCCTTTTCAATGTGGATCAAGACATGGAGGGGGTGCTATCCCACCCACCAGGGGCGCCTTGGCTTTGGCTCTGCAACACCCCTGATTCTGCCAGGGGAACCTGAGCAGGCTCTGACGTGGGAAGACAGGAAGGCGGGCCTCACCCTCCGAAGAGGCATCAGGCAGCCGCCTGGGCGGTGAAGGCCGCCATCACCGCCTCATTGTTCAACAGGTCTCCTCTGCTCTGGCTGCAGGAGCTGCAACAACGCATCCCCATTACCGAGGTCAGAGCGCACCAGGACATCAATAAGCTGGGGGCGGTCATCCAATCTGTGGCAGATGCCTCATTGTCTGCAACCAGGCCTGCCTCCAGGGCAATTGTTCCACTGTTGCATCTCGCAGGCTGCTGTGGCTGAGACAGTGGCAGGCAGAGGTTCACCACAGGAGGCGCCTGGCTTCCACTCCTTCCACAGGAGATGTCCCTTTTGGACCCGCTCTGGACCCCTATCTGGTCGAGAATAAGGACTAGAGGAAGGATCTCCCCACAGCCCCTAAGAGGGGACAGTTCAGGACGGTGCCTTACTCCAGACGGCCCTGTTCCCGGGGACAAGACTTCGGGTCCTCCTTTTGGGGTTAGGATCCCTTCAGGGGTTCAGGGGCGGGGTACTCAGGTGCCAGGCATTACGAGGAGGCTCTTCCGGCAGGCAGAGATGCCAAGATAGGCAGCAGAGGGGCAGGCAGCAGAAGCGGCCCTTCCGAGGGAGCGGAGGATGTGGCGGGGGGAATGCCCCTCCCGCAAAAACTAAGGCCAGAACCGAGTCACCCCCCCCTAAGGGGGCGGTTGGCATACTTCACCGACTGCTGCGACCGTGCCTCATCAGATAAACAGGTTCAGAACACCATGAGGCACAGTCCGGCTCTGGAACTCCTGTCTAAACCCCTGGGGTTTTCCCAGAGCTGCCCGGTTTCAAATAACCCGGCACGGAGATTACTGATGCAGCTATCCAACTCCTGCTGGACATGGAGCCATCCAGCCAGTGCCTCTAGACAGCAGGGCCAAGGGCACTACACCATCCCTTTCGGAATCCCCAAGACATCGGGGATGGAGGGCAATTCTGGATCTGAAGTGGCGGGACCGCTTCAATCGTTACAGGAGGTTCAAAATACATTCCCTCCACTCCATCTTGGAGGGAATCAGACAGGGAGACTTCCGCACTTTTATAGACCCCACAGAGGCCTATTTACACATTCCCATCACTAGGGATTACAGGAGGTTTCTCACGTTCAGCTACCTGGGGCAGCACTCCCATAACCAGGCCTTGCCCTTCGGCCGGTATCCCTCCCCGCAAGACTTCACCAAGGTAATGGCTGCCTTAGCAGCGAGCTGGAGGCAGATTCCAGTTAGGATTCTAGGCCACCTAGATGACCTCCTCATACAGTCATCCTTTGAAGGGGCATTAGGGGATCTAGATATCACCTTGCCATTCCTGAGGGAGCACGGGTTCTCGGGGAATCCGGTTAAAAGCCAATTCTACCCTTCCACTAGGCTCATTCACCTAGGGGCTCTGATAGACTCAGTGGCAGGTAAGATATTCCTGTCACCCAAAAGACAGTGCTCGCTAAGACGACTAGTCATCCAGGTAATCAAGGGAGACAGGGTGCCTTTAGCCACATGGTCTAGATGGTTAGGCACCAGGGTTTCAGCCTTTGGCATTATTCCTTGGGCCCGTCTCTACATCAGAGACCTACAAGGGTTCCCTTGCCATTCCAGCAAAGGCACAGGAGCTACTCCCAGGCCAGGGTTCTTCTCCCGGCAATAGTCCCACGCTCACCGATCGGGTGGACGTCCCCGACGATAACCAAGGGCGAATTCTTCAGAACGCCAGACCGGATGACGGTAGCCACAGGTGCCAACCTGTTCGGAGGGTGGGGGGCGCCCACCTAGAAGACCAGATAGTGCAGGGACAGTGAACCCCCCCACAGACAATATTGCACCCAAGGCCCACTTCAACAGACGGGGGGACCAAGTCGAAGGCCCTCATGAGGGAGGCCAAAAGGCCGGGTCAGTGGGCCGTATGGAATGTTCTCTTCTTAAGGGCGGAACATATAGCGGGGGGGGACAACATCAGAGCCAATGGCTCAGCCGGGCAGAAGTGGACAACTCGGAGTGGAGATTGCACCTGGTGATCTTCAGAGAGGCGATGGACCACCTCAGCCACCCGGAAGTCGAGCTATTTGCCACCACCACCCCCCAACACCCAGCTCCCAAGGTTTACGCCAGGTACCAAAGCCTGGGTTCAGAAGGGGCAATAGCAGTTAGACTTATCTACCGCTTCATAGGGCTTTCAGCCCTCTCTGGGCTGTTTGCAGAGTCAGCATGTCGCCCCCAACAACAATCCGGGTCCTCATTTTGCCCACCTTGGAAGGATGGAAGGTTCCTGGCCCCTGGCCTCGGGGACTGCTCTACGCTTACTCACCCTTGCCCCGGATTCCCAGGGTCATCCAAAAATTCTGTGGGAGGGGGCGGAGCTGGTACTGGTTGCCCCCTATTGGCCCAGGAGGCCATGGTTGGCAGACCTTCAGTCGCTATTGGGGGACAGAGTACAGAGGATTCCTCAGGATAGGCTCTCCCTCAGGCAGGGGTCACTGGAACACCCGGAACCCCTATGGCTCCAATTGACCACTTGGTGGTTGAGCGGAGCATCCTGAAGGAGGAAAGACTTTCCATCAGGGGGATAGAGCCCTTAGTGCTCAGATTTCTTCAGGCAGGCCTGGACAAGGGGTTAGACCCTAACACGTTTAGGAGACAAGTCTCGGCCATTTCTCAGCGCTTCTATGGGGTAGAGCCCAGGCACTCAGTCAACAACCTTTAGCAAGTCAGTTTCTGAAGGGGGCATCCAACCTCACACCACTCAGGATACACAGGTGCCCCTCCTGGGTCTTGCATAGAGGGCTGGATGCTTTAAGGGGGCCCATTTGAACCATTGCGAACAATGTCTCTAAAGTTTTAACCCTTAAGGTGGTGCTCCTAGTGGCCATCAAATCTGCCAGGCGGACATCACAGCTGCAGGGCCTGTCCATGGAGGACGACCTATGCATCTTTCACCAGGACAGAGAGGTGCCGCGGCTGGACCCTTCTTTCATTCCTAAGGTGGATTCACGTTTCCACAAATTACAGGACCTGGGCATGCCCAATTTCTGTCTGGACCCTGCTCACCCCCTAGAAAAGAAGTGGCACATCTTAGATAGAACCTGCCCAAAGAGAAAGTCCGAGGCCCGGTTGGTCTCCTACCATCTGTGGTCTCCGGGTAAAAAGGTGACTTCCACCACAATAGGCAGGTGGTGAGGACCTGCATTGCTACAGCCTACCAATCCCAGGGCATGCAGGCACCAAGCCCCATCACAGCACATTCCACACAAAGTGCAGCCACCTTGGCATCCTGGGCTACACAGGCCTCATTGGCGGAGACATGTAGGGCAGCCGCAGGGTCTTCTTCCTCACCCTTCGTGAGGAACTACAAGCTGGACACCTTTGCCTCGGTGGAGGCTTTGTTTGAGCGCAGGGTACTACAGGCTGTCCACAGGGCAAGGGAGACATCTCACCAGGCTTAATTTGGCCAGGGGTCTTCAACTTATTACCCACCCTAGGGACGTTGGCTTTGGTACGTCCCATGCTGGATACTCCTCCCCCTCACTATGGAGAAAGGGCGTTGGTACTTACCTGATACGCCTCTTCTCATAGTGGGGGGGGAGTATCCAGACCCCCCCTGTCATGGTAGGGTAACATTTACTAGGTTGTAGGTTGTAATAACATGACCAAAGTAGGATTCAATAAAAAGTAGAAACCTTAACAAGGTCTGGAGTGGATGGTTCAACGAGTCGGATAGAGTTCTTCGTCTACAAACTGGGCGGAGCCTGGTGGACCAGAGGCTTATACCAAGAGCTCTGATGACTCAGTCCAATCAACGAGAGGATAAAGTCAACCCATGCTGGATACTCCCCCCCCACTATGAGAAGAGGCGTATCAGGTAAGTACCAACGCCCTTTTTACTCAACCTGTTCAAAAATTAGCACTGTACATTGAACTATGTAATATCTGAAGTAGCCTTTTGGAGCTGCTGTATTACAACACTGTTTCTACTATTAAAGAATGGTACAGATTTCTGTATCTGGGGCATGTGGTTACCAAAATTAAAATAAGCAATGCGTCATTATAGAGTTCAGACAGACTCTATATCCAGTGCTCTGTGTTTGTGTTGTGTGTGTTTAATTAAAGTTTGTTTGTTTGTTCAATTTCTATGGCCTCCCAACTCAACCAAGTGACTGGATGGCTTACAGCTCTAAAAATATAAAACTATGAAAACATTAAAATAAACCATACACAAAATAAGTACAAACAGTAGCTGTAATAATTAATCAGCTAATAGTAAAGCCAAGTAACTGGGCCTTTAACATGTTCTAAGCCCCAGGCCCCAATAAAATAGCTGTGTTTTTAAAGCTTTACAAAAAGCCAACAGGATTGGGGGTATTTTAATCTCTGAGGGGAGAATATTCCACAAAGTAGGGGCTACATGTAAATATATAGTTATTACTATTTTTTAGCTACAAAACTACTCTGGAAATAAGTCACAGTGTTGTGGACCAGGCAAATTAGCACTACTAATATGATGTCTATTTATATGCAGGACCTATAATACTCTCATAGTTATTTAAAGTTACAGTATGTTTAACATTCTAAATTGGAAGCTAATAAATTGTACTGGTTGTTTTTCTGTTATCTTTGTCCTCAGTTTGTGGCAAGTGTTTGGTTGACTTCATTATTAGCAACTCTAGGAAAAGACTAAAAAAAGTTGATATAAACCTCCTACCTACATCTTTAATAATATTTGTGTGACACATCCAGCCTTGCACTGCCAGTTTGACACTCCTGTTCTATAACAAATCTGTAATTTTTGTTGAAAGAGAGTGACTGGCTCTAAGTCATCCTGATTTCAGGGTTTTTTTTCCCTTGCATTATTTTTGTTTGTACATACACTTACCCATGAAGGCCAGCTGGATGTCCCTGGGCCAGTTCCCTCTCTTAGCCCAATTCAACCTTATTAAGTAGTTTTGGTTTTGCATTTTACAACTAAATGAAGGAATAAATAAATGAATAAAATTTTAAATTCTGTGTTTTAAATGGCTCTCCTTCCTCAAGATCTGATTTTATCCTTGTGGTTGTTTGTAAATACATCAACCATGGTATATTTGAGCCTTCAGTAAGTAGTGTTTTTAGTCTATTTGTAGAATCTGAGTGAACTATATCTGCATATGTAATTACATTTTTCTTGCTGTAATTATCTTTGACATGAAAAACATTTGAAGGAGAAGCTAGAGTGGTCCAAAGTCCTCTTTTCTGATGAGAGCGACTTTAGTGCCAAAAGCACTAAAACCTGGTTCAATGACCGTGGGATTACTGTGCTTGATTGGCCTCTCCATTCTTCCTCCATACTCTGGGTCCTTGGTTTCCAAATGAGATGCAAAAGTTGCTCTCATCAGAAAAGAGGACTTTGGACCACTGTGCTTCATTAAAACCAAAGTCAACGCAGCTGTCTACCAGGAGATTTTGGAGCACTTCATGCTTCCTTCCGCAGACGAGCTTTATGAGGACTTCATTTTCCAGCTGCCCACACTGCCAAAAGCACTATAACCTGGTTCAATGCCTGTGGGATTAGTGTGGTTGATTGGCCAGCAAACTCGCCTGACCTGAACCCCATAGAGAATCTATGGGGCATTGCCAAGAGAAAGATGAGAGACATGAGACCGATCAATGCAGAAGAGCTGAAGGCCGCTATTTTTTTTTATAAATTTTTATTTTTATTACACAGACAACACATACATACAACAATAAAAAAACAAAACAAAAAAGACAAAAAAAGCATCATCACATATAGCATGTCGTTTGGTTACAGGTGTTTTAACATCCATATTCTCAAATAACATTTACCATCACAGAGTTTTCATCTAGTATAACTAAATACCTCACTTTCATTGTACAGTATATGTTCAATTACGATTAGTACTATTTTTTCCCAATAAATCATAGTTCCCTTACATTCTTGATTATCTATTTGATGACAGTATACCTTTATATAATCCCCATATGAAAAAAAAGATTTTTTTAATATTTATATATCACTATTTTCCATTATACATAATTCCACCAATCAACTATCAAGTATGCTTATGTTCATTGTTATCCTTGTACCTCATACCTTCAAACAGAAATCTTATTCCTTCATTTTTCAACAAAATATTCTAAATAGTCGCTGCATATATATACCAATTTTTAATTATTCCCTTATTAAAATTATTTATCAACAAGATATTGTAATATGTTCTTAAGGTTATACATTATATCACCAACCCGCTATCAAGTATACATAAAATCGTTGTTATCCTTTTTAAAGCAAAAAATTCTAAAGTATTCAATTCATAGATGTATCAGTTTTTCATTGTATCATCGTTAATTTATTTCACAGCATATTTGTGTTATCATTTAACTCCTTCAGTGAAAACATGAGTAAAAGATTTTTCATTTCCAAGTTTTTTTCCTCCAGCCACTGATAAAACAAGTCCCATATCTTATAAAATTGTTCGTCCTCTTGTTCTCTAATTTCAAGTGTCAATTTACTCATTTCAGTCCATTATTTTCCGAATAACTTCTTTCTGTTTTGGTATTGTTTCGTTTTTCCAGTTTTTTGTATAAACGATTCTGGCTGCTGTTAACACATTTACAATCAGATATTTTAAGTCTTTGTTATAGATTTCTGGTATGATTCCCAATAAAAAGACCTCTGGTTTAAAGTCTGTTTGTGTGTCGTTTTCTCCAACCACATGTGGATTTTAGTCCAGTATCTTTTAGCTTCAATGCAAGTCCACCACATGTGGTAATATGAGCCTAGTATCTGATGACATTTCTAACACTTTTCTGATTTATTCTTGGACATTCTTGCAATTCTCGTTGGGGGTAGATGCCACCTGTAAAACATCTTATACAAATTTTCTCTATATGCAGTAGACATTGTCATTTTATAGTTATATAGTTATATTATATAGAAGGCCGCTATTGAAGCATCCTGGTCTTCCATAACACCTCAGCAATGCCACAGGCTGATAGCTTCCATGCCACGCTGCGTTGAGGCAGTAATTGCTGCAAAAGGGGCCCAAACCAAGTACTGAGTACATATGCATGCTTATACTTTTCAGAGGTCCGATATTGTTCCATGTACAATCCTTGTTTTATTGATTGCATGCAATATTCTAATTTTCTGAGATGATGGATTTGGGGTTTTCATGAGCTGTACTCCATAATCATCACAATTATGACAAATCACGGCTTGAACTATCTTGCTTTGCATGTAATGAGTCTTATCTCATATATTAGTTTCACCTTTTAAGTTGCATTACTGAAATAAATGAACTTTTGCACGATATTCTAATTTTTTGAGTTTCACCTTTTGAAGGGCAAGGTCCACTTCTCTGTGTACAATGTTTGTGTGACTCTTCTTCTGCTACATATGAATTTGCAGGTAGTCCTTGCTTAACAAAGATGATCAGGACCGGAATTTTCATTGCTAACCACAGCGCTCCT
Source organism: Thamnophis sirtalis (assembly GCF_051295495.1). NCBI lineage: Eukaryota > Metazoa > Chordata > Lepidosauria > Squamata > Natricidae > Thamnophis > Thamnophis sirtalis. The sequence goes on along the minus strand of NW_028261381.1, from coordinate 44,230,743 downwards.
AAAGTGTGATGTCATTTGATACATTGCTTAGCAGTAGCAATCTGGCAGTCACTGTTAAGTGAGAATTGCTGTTTGTTAAGCAACAACCTCGCATGACTGTGACTTGTGACATCCTGCTGTCTTCCAACAAGCAAAATCAGTGGAGAAGCCAATAGGAAGTTACAACTCCCAGGCAGCTCATAAGCCGATTGTGTGAATGGTATAGAGACACCTAGACAGCATCTGGGCAGGGGAGGGGTGCTGCTGCACAGGCAGGAGACTGCTGATTTGTGAGTGCTGACATGACCGGATGAGCGGGCGGGGGGGCATGCGCTGTGGAGTGCGAATGGAGGGTATGTCAGGCTGGCATGTCCTACAAAGTATGAGAATCCTGTAGTAGTAGGCTCTTAAGGAGGAAAAGCAGCAGGGGCAACTTGCAACCTTCCCTGGTGGCTTACCCATTGACTTTCCTTGTGGGAAGACAGCAGAAAAGATTGCAAATGGTTATAATATGAATCCAGGACACTGCAACCCTTGTAACTGCAAGCTAGTTGTCAAGTATCTGAATTGCAATCAGGTATCTGCAGGGGATGCTGTAATAGTCAAAACTTTGAGGACCTTTGAAACTTTGAGAACTCTCAAGTATCACTCGTTTAACACCATCACCATTTCTAACTGTTGCTGAATGAGTTTTTGTTAACCAAGGACTACCTGTACTAACAGTTTCTTGTCGTTTTTGCAAAATTCTCTCTGAAATTCTGATTGGTGGCATTTGAAATAGTTTCTCTTGGGTAGTACATTCATGTTGATAATTGCAAAAGATCCTAACCAAGAAACCTTTAGGCTCCTCCCTCTCTCAAGCTCTCTCTATGAATTTTAAAACCTGTTGCTTCTTTATCACCTTGTAATTTTTCGGCCAATATTTCTAATGCAGCAATTAATGTTAATAAGGGAGTGAATTGATATCCTTGCCTTGTTTTTCTTTACTAGTTTCGTGCCCATTTGGATTTCATGTCATGGTGTCCTGCTTTCTAGTCCAGTCTCATTTTTGTAAAATATTTGAGTGGTTCATTTACTTTTGCTTGGTGCCTGATGAAAGGAAACAAAACACAAAATACTAAAAGACTGCTGTGTCTTAATCATTTAAATCAGAATTAACAAGAAAGTTTGTCTTGTTCTTCAAAGAAGGTTGAATAAAATTATAATTAAATGGATCACTTAAAATATGCTTGAGAAAATAGGCTGCTTCTGTTATAAATAGCACATTTTAACAACTTTGTAATTTTTAAACAGTTATTACATATTTTTGCTGGAAATTGGCTCAAAGAGGGGTTTTCTGATTGAGTAGAGGAGGTAGCTAGAGCAGTTTTCCATCTTGGTATTCTGTTGTTCTATTGAGGCTGTGGTTGCAGTTAGTGTCCCTCAGGACTTTTTAACAATATCGCTATGGTTATTATGCCCAAGACATTTTATATTTGTTTTGAATAGAAACTAACAAGGAGGAAGTTGATTTAATAAAGTGAGGTTATTTAATTGTATTCTGCCAAGTGGTGTTCTCTGCTACTTTATCCATTTCTGCCTTGAATAAAACAAAGTTTGAATAGTGAGAACAGAGCAAAGGTGTACATATGCTTTAAATAAAACTATTTATGTGGTTCTGATATGAGAGGAGATAGATGTAAAATCATAAATTAAAACCCAACAAATGTGCAGGAATTATCAGCTTTGTTTATTAAAGTGAAAAGACGCACAGCTGCCCATTTTAAACACCAGGGGCCTTACACAGTAATAACCAGATCTTCCAAGGCTTTCCAGAAGGCTGCAAATGCCAAGGAAAGGTGTTCCAAATTAATTAATTTGTAAGTAATCAAGCAAACATGCTGCAGATATCTACAGTACATCAATTTGACCTATGACTTTTTTTCTGACCAGAAAGAGGATAGTTACTTAGGACTGGAAGAAAAATTAGAATATAAGGGTATCTTCCACTTTGTGGAAAACAGAACATTTTTTTTCCTTTTCTGTTTCTATAAAGGTAAAGGTTCCCCTCACACATGTATTAGTCGTTTCCAACTCCAGGGGGCGGTGCTCATCTCCGTTTCAAAGCCGAAGAGCCAGCGCTGTCCAAAGACATTTCTGTGGTCATGTGGCCGGCATGACTAAATGCCGAAGGCGCACAGAATGCTGTTACCTTCCCACCAAAGTGGTTCCTATTTTTCTACTTGCATTTTTTTACGTGCTTTTGAACTGCTAGGTTGGCAGAAGCTGGGACAAGTAACGGGAGCTCACTCCGTTATGCGGAGTTAGGGATTCAAACCACCAAACTGCTGACTTTTCTGAGCGACAAGTTCAATGTCTGAGCCCTTTCTATTTCTATAGTCATTTCTGAAAACACATAAGTGTTTCAGTTATACTGAATTATAGTTACTGAACAGTTTGGTTTTTTCCCCCTAACATCTAATTCTTCTCCACAAAAAGCACGAGATGGTTTGGTAATTATAAAAAATGTTATTTGGTTCTTTCAAGTTCTAACCCATTGTTTTTGAAAGACTTATGGTTGAGAGCTACTGGCTTGAAAAACAACATTAGAAGAACTAGTTAGTCGTGTTACATTCTTCTTAGAACATAAGCAAGTGCTTGGGGGCATACCAGATGTTCTGAGAGTTGTATTTTACTTGTGCTTGCCAATGAAATAAGATATAGTAAGCATGGATCTTTGTCAACTTGAATAACAAATGTGATCTTTTTTTTAATGAAACATTAAAAATATTAACTGCTGGCATTTTGTCTGGATTTTAATTACTTTTTCTGGAGAAAATTGCTGCGCATAAACATATTTCTCATTCCTGTTAGAAAGTAGACCCTCTTAATATAAGTTAATATAGAGAAATTCATGGAGAGAATTTTTTTTTCTGTTTGTGTCCCTAACTGAGCTTTAAAAGTTATTTTGGATGGGACGCAGGGTAGCTATTAGGGGGAAACTGATTCTAACTCTTCTGTAAATTTATTTTAAGATTAAAACCAGAGTTTTCAGAATCCATGTCAGCTTTGAATGCTAGAAAAAGATTTCCAAAATATAAATGGAAGCACAGAAAATTTAAATATAATTACTAGAATTTCTGAGTATAAGTAGCCTACACATACATGGAAAGAAGGCAGCCAAATAAAGTGGTTGAGGAACATATTAGTAAATGAAGTGCAGCTGTACATATTGATTAAATAAAAGTGCCTGGGCTATTTCAACATTTTGGTGACTCAAAGTATAGCAGGTTTCACATAGCTAAGGCATAATTTATGTTAATTTGACACACCTAAGCCAATCTCTCACTCCTACCTGGAACACAGCAGTACCAATTTTATTGTTATTAATTTCCAAAAGTGTATACAGAATTCTAAATCCTAATTGAAGCTTTCCAGATTTGTATGTATCTGTATATTTAATATATCTCAATACACTTTTCTATGCAGATACAGTTCATATTTATTGTTATAAATATATGCGTGTGTATGTACATAAATGCAAAAACAGTAAATGTTTTATTTAAAATTAAGGCAAGGGGAATAAAAAGACAACCATTCATATAGGTAAAACCTAGGTAAAAATATTAGTTTTTGTCAGGGTTCCAAGTAATACTCCTAACGAAAGAAGACTCAGAGGCTTGAGTTTCCTCAAAGTTCCATTTTATTAGAGATGTCAAATTGGCACATCTGGGAAAACCCAAATCTGAAAGTTTCCAAGGTTTTCCCCACCCAAATGAAGTCCCTGCCCAGCACCCATATGTCTATCACATGATCCAATCAGGCACCGTCCAAAACTTGGAGATGCCTCCCAGTCACACCATCACAGCTTCAGGGTAAGGTATCCTTGACACTCTGAGAAAGGAATGTTATTTTGACTATATACCACCCATACTCCATATAATCCCCTCTCCCATTTTCCAACAGTAGAAATTGTGGCACGCCTGAAGGCCCAATGTAAAAGATGGCTTCCAGGTCTGACAGTTTTCAGTATAAGGCTAAAAGTTGTCATAAGAACCACCCATACGTTCTTTCAAGACAGCAAGCACTAGTGCCCAGGATAGCCATGTGGGAATAACTGCTGCACAAATTGGCAGGAGAATTTATTTTGTTGGGGAATTACCCACAAAATTTGTAACAAAGTATGCAATCTGTGTAGATGCCTTATGCAGTGATCATCTTAATATCACTTAAAGTACTACTGATGCCTTGTTCACTGAACATTGAAGTCTTTTATAACACTGAGCTAAAACAATTACAATGACACTGCTGACTTTGCAGGGATAACTGCATCACAATAAACTCGGCTGTTTCAGAAACATTGCAGAGATACAACAAATGCAGAGCTGCCACTCACAGTGTGGAAGATAGTTAAAAGGTTGCTTTGAAGACCTGTGGAAACTGCTGGTCACATGTATCCTGCAGTTCTCTCTGTCATTATGTGCTCTCAGATCTCTTCACTTAGAATAAACTAACTCTCTAGTATGTGGCCCTCACAATTAAGAACTTGACATTAAATTGGTACTATTGCAATATGCTTAATTAACCTGAACTTTAATATACACTGCACACTCCCTTATTTAGACCTCTACATAAATCTAATGTTTTTCTTTTCTTTTTTTTTACAAGCATAGTGGGAAAGAGAATTAATAGTATAATTGCAGAAGATAAATTATACACTGGTGTAAGATTCAGAATTCAAAGAACATGAGATCTCATCTCTCAAAAAAGACAAATGGTGAAAAAAAAGTCAGATTTGTGTAGATATAAGAGATACATTGTATAAAATCTGTAACAGAATTTTTTTGTCATCCAGAGTTTTGGCTTAGTGTTCACTACAAGAGAAAAAGCTACCTGGTAAACCAAATGTGTTGCAATCACTGCCAAAATCTCGTAGGGTGGTAAAATGTTATCTAAACTTGGAGTACAAACCCTGAGATAACCATACCTTTCATTCTTATAAAATCTAAGGTGAAGATTTAGTTGTTTAGAAAGAGATGCTTTAAAGATAAGACTGATATTTCATACTCTTATGGTACATAATGCTTAGATTTGTATCTTTGCCAAACCATGATGTGTTCAGTTGTGACTTATTACATAAACCACAATTATTTTAAAAAATCCTAAACCACTGGAAATCATAATACATACAGTATACTTAGTGACAAAAATTACATTGCATTTTTCAGTGACTGAAACCCATCTACAGATTTAGTTCTTTTCCTTCGTAGAAATAAATGTGTGCTTTATAGTGGAGGTGTCAAATTTGTGGTGTCACGTTGCTGTCGTGTGATGTTTTGTGATGTTTTGCTTCTTTGCATAGCTGGCATGGCTGTGGCCTGTGCATTTTGCATCCGCCCATGGGCCGCCAGTTTGACACTCCTGCTTTATAGCATATTTTTGTCACTGCTTCAGAAACAGCCAGAGTGTTCATTTATTCTGTCTCATTTACCAGCTCACAACAGTTCACAGTATAGATCTAAAACAATAACAATAAATTTGATAATCTAATACATTTTACTACATCAGATCTATTAATCTTCATAAATTGATCCATAGCTGGTGAATATTCATAGCTCCAATCTTAAAATATTTGAGCAGTAATTTTAAGTAATATGTAATATATTGGGTGGTTGTGGAAGGAAGCTTGGATATAAAAATAGCAATAGCAATAGCAATAGCAGTAGACTTATATACCGCTTCATAGGGCTTTCAGCCCTCTCTAAGCGGTTTACAGAGAGTCAGCATATTGCCCCCAACAATCTGGGTCCTCATTTTACCCACCTCGGAAGGATGGAAGGCTGAGTCAACCCTGAGCCAGTGAGATTTGAACCGCTGAACTGCTGATCTAGCAGTAGCCTGCAGTGCTGCATTTAACCACTGCGCCACCTTGGCTCTTGTTTTTTAGCTTCTTAAAAAAAGCAAATCAAGAATGGAATAGTCTGAGCTTCTAGGGAGACAGAAATCCATAAATGCACTGAAGCTACTAAGAAAGTTGACCCTTCTAGTAATTTTCAGGTGAACCTCTTTATGGCTTTGCAGGATTCAAAGCATTAAAGGATTTATGTATCAGGCTTCTTTAATTTGAACAAGAACAAAATGGGAAGCTATTATAGTGTTGACGGAATAAATGTTTTATGCTGTCATTGGGAAGCACTCAACAGAAGTCTGGATGACACATTCTGGACCCAATGTAACTTCTAAGTTTCTTTCAAGGATAACCTGCTTTACAGTAATTTAATCAGTCCTTGCACGGACAATAATAGCCTGATTAGAGCTAACCAAGAAGAGGGGTAGTTGTAAGTCATAAAGAGGTTAGGACTTCTCTATCCCAATCAAATATCTCCAACTAGTAATTTGTCTGGTTTCAGTTTCAAGTTTTATACCTTCGGCCAAAATTCAGGATCAACCAGGAGTCAGCCCAAGACTTATTTGATAAACATGGAAAGGAGTAGACTTGGGTGGTCCTCTACCTATAGATGGTATTCAATCTCCAAATCCCTAAAGATCACTTCTAGCAACTTTTTACAGATGTTAGAAAATATGGAGTGGTAGTTTGTGACATCCTGTAACTCAAAAGTTGTAAAGTGGAATAATAATCACTTGAATTACAATCTGAAGCCTTTTGTCCAGGAAGGAGTAGAACCTCAAGAGATATATTTCCATCCCCTAACTTTCCATGACATGGTGGATGGTATCAAAAGCTGCATAGAGATTGAAGAGTAATTGCATATCACATAAGCAAAGCCTTCTTACATTGTCATGTCACCATATGGCTGTCAGATGAGATCATTCCTCACCCAGAAGGAAGTGCAGGAAATGGTTAGTTTAAAATGTTTTTATTTGGCTTTGAAAACTTTTAATGCACCAGCCCTCTCTGTAATTTTAAGATGTATCCAAAAATAAAAAAAGTTCTCTAAAATTAGTAAATGTGTAGGACTCTGCTAAGTGGACTTAATAAAATTAAGACAAGCAATGAATGTATTTTTTTATTTGTAGTACAGTAGTATGAAAATCTGCAATATAGAAGATTAATAATAAATTGATAAAAGCCATACTAAGACAAGATTCTCAATCCATAATTTCAAAACATTCTGATTCATAAAATTTTTGTCCAACATCCTTCCACATTATCTGAGAAGCATAAATTTTCCTGTAGATACAGCGGAAGGGGCTACAGCTGGGTTTAGTCACAGCCTGATTGGTCCAGAGACTGAGGGAATTTTCTTAAGTATCCTTCCTTCCCTATTGGCTCCCAGTTTCCCTCAGTCTTTGGTCCAAGCACTAGCTGTGGCTCCAGTAAGGTATCTATTGACAATTATATTTCTAATTTGGTTGATTGGATATTCTAAATTCTCTAAAATTTCGACTGCTGGCCATAGAGTCTGCTCTGTCAGCCTCATAAGGGGATAGGAGTGCTCTGGTCTCCAACCCCCGGGCCTGAAGGGGAGTTTGCCCAGTCCCTGGGTGTGCAGGGGTGGCAAGCTCCTGGTGCAGTCGAGCAGATTGAAGGCTGCTGCTGGTAGCCTTTGATTAGCATGCTACTTTTGGCTCGTTTTCTTTCTTAATTGCCGATACACGAGCCTCGCCGCGGCTTTAACACCTCGCCGTGGCTTCGAAGTCTATTGCATTAAAGGAGCTCAGCGCTGCTGCTAGAGCCTTGCCTACCTTTAAAGTTTGCCGCGGCTTCAATTCTACCGGTGTTGAGAGGCGCACCTCAGATCGTTAAGACCAGCTTCAATCTGCGCGCCGCGGCTTGCAAATTAACGCCGTGGTGTGGAAGAAGAAAAATTGAACTGTCTTGTCGCTGAAGGAGTCGCAAGTGGGCTTGGCTCGCCGCGAGGCTACAACCTCAGAGTCACTTATGCCGGGCACATTCCCCTGATTACACAAGGCGCAGTGGCCATTTTGGGGTGACCTTGTGGTCGGTGGCCATTTTGTACGGCAGCGGCCTGCATCGTGGCCATTGATCAGGGCCAGCAGGCGGCCTTTCCTCCGGCCTACATCGTGGCCAGTAATCGAGGCCGATAGGTGTCTTCTCTTCTGTGCAACTGCCTGCAGCGCAGCCATAAATCGAGGCCGGCAGGCTTGCTGCAGCTTAATCCAGGCACAGACCACATGAGTGAGGCATGGCCTCCACAGCCCCTGAACCAGTGCAGGCCCAAGGTGAAATGACAGAGGAAGGCCAGAGCAGGCTCAGGACCAGGGAAGGGGTCTCCAGGCCTGCAGCTGAACAGCGCCCTTCCTGAGCGGCTGCAAGGGATGAGTCAAGGAGACAGAAAGCCTTAGAGAAACAGGTGGCCAGTGCAGAGAGGCTAGCACAAGTTGTTAGATCTCAATCCCCAGCTAGATCCAGATCTCCAATTGGGCCCAGCTCTCACCATTCTGGCTCGCCCCCCCAGGGGCTTCAGCCTTTCTTCCCCTTCCATCTCCCCTGCAATACCTCGCAGGTAAGTGGCTTCTCCTTCACTTCCGGTCTTACCAAGATTGTATAGGAAGGGGGGAAAGGATCTAGGGGAAGGGGGATCTCGGGACTAACCTCCCGGCTTCACAGTTTGCCCCCTAGGGGGGGCCGTCCCAGGATCCTTCCGAGAAGGACCTAGAGGACCTTGAGCTTCTGCCTGAAAGCATCAGGAGGCTCATTTCTTCCGCCATCTCTAAGGGCATTGCTTCAGGCCTTTCCCAACGGGAATGATCCTCTCGAGGGGTGGCAAATTCCCATTCTGGCTCCAGGCTTCCCCTTCGGTGGTTAGTGAGGGCTCTATTCTAGGGGAGGTTGCTCATCCAGACCTGGGGTTCTCGGAGGATGAGGGCTCTGTTCCTCCTGATCCCCGGGCATTCCCAGGCCTCTTTCCTCCCCCAGCCTTCAAGCCTCTTCTAAATAAGGCTAAAAAGACTACTCAGATTGGTATGGGGGCTCCTCCAGTGTCCCAACACAGGGATCCCAACCTGGCTATGTTTATTAATCCCAATACGGATAGGGCAGAAGTGCCAGCCCCTCTTTTATTCCTAGAGGTGGTTAAGAACCAGTGGGCTCAACCTTCCTCTTTGCCTAACCCTGGGAGTAATGATTGGAGCTTCTACAATATGGAGCAGGCCTTCTCCCAGGCCCTACAACTTCCAACAGCAGACACCCCCATTGCTTTTCTTGCTAATGCATCTACCATGGTCTCAGGGCATGCGGCCGACAAGCTAAAGCCCAAGGACAAGCGTGCAGAACTTATTCTCCATAAGAATTTCAACGCTTCGGCCTGGGCCATTAAGTCGGCTGCTGCAGTCTCTTACTTTAATCGCACGATGGTTATATGGCTTCACCAATTACAGGACCGCATTCCAATCCAAGATGAGCGTCTTCACCAAGACGTCACCAAAATTATCTCAGCCACCCAGTTTTCTGCAGACGCCACTCTAGATTCCATCAAGTTCACATCTAGGGCATTGTCCACCTAAGTAACATCAAGGCGCCTCTTGTGGCTTCGCAATTGGCAAATAGACAACAAGTCCAAATGGAATTTGGCAGCGGCCCCTTTCATCCGCCCCAATCTCTTCGGGGCTTTGCTTGACCTGATCCTTGTGGAAAACAAGGACAAGAAGAAGGTCCTTCCCTCTAACACCAAGAAGTCGGAGTCCCATCCGGCTTCTTACCGAAGACCTTCTTTCCGGCCTCCTGACCATGACTATCGCCAGCAGTGATATGCTCCTATAGATATGACAGACAGAGTCACCTTCCCTTTTATCAGGATAGGGGTATTTATTTTATTTATTTATTTATTTTATTATTAAAATTTATATGCCGCCCAATCCCGAAGGACTCCAGGCGGTTTACAAAAGAAAAAGAGAAAGAAAAAATAAGAAAAAAAAGACAGTTTAAAATCACAACATTCATTCATTCTAACTGGGTCTGGACCTCAACAATGAGGTCAACAGCCCCAGGCCTGCCGGAACAACCAGGTTTTAACAGCTTTCCTGAAGGCCATGAGAGTGGGTATGGTCCAGATCTCTGGGGGTAGTTGATTTCAGAGGGTCGGAGCAGCCACAGAGAAAGCTGTCCTCCGGGGGCCCGCCAGCCGATACTGTCTGGCTGATGGCATCCAAAGGAGGCCCAATCTGTGGGATCTTACTGGCCGCTGGGAGGTATGTGGCAGTAGGCGGTCCCGCAGGTATGCTGGCCCTAAGCCATGTAGGGCTTTAAAGGTAATAATCAACACCTTGAATTGCGTCCGGAGACCAATTGGTAGCCAGTGCAGCTCGCGGAGGACAGATGTAACGTGGGTGTACCTCGGTACACCCAATATCGCTGCATTCTGGACTAGCTGCAGTCTCCAAATGCTTTTCAAGGGTAGCCCCATGTAGAGTGCATTGCAATAATCCAGCCTTGAGGTGACAAGGGTAGATATCAGGGTCCGTCTAAACAGCCCTTTCGTGGAGGGGGCGGCCACCCTTTCTGCAGAAAGAAATGACTCCAATCCGAGTGAGCCCATAGGTGGCTGTCTGGCGTTCTTCACGGATCAGTGGGACCAGATAACATTGGATGCCTGGGTCAGGTCAACCATCAGGGACGGCCTCTGCCTGGAGTTTCTCTCCCTTCCCCAGACGCTCTTCAGGACCTTCCCCCCGTCCAGAAATCTGGAACAACACCGCCTAATGAGACTAGCCATCCAACATCTGCTGGACATTCAGGCAGTAGAACCGGTCCCACCAGAGGTGTACGGGTCGGGTCTATACTCCAACCTCTTTGTTGTCCCGAAGAGCTCGGGGGGATGGAGAGCAATCTTGGACCTAAAGCGCCTCAATTCTTATCTGGTTTACTGGCGCTTCAAAATGTCATCTCTCAGGTCCATTCTCCTGGGGATCTGGCGGGGCAATTTCATGGCATCTGTAGATTTGATGGAAGCATATCTGCATATCCCAATCAGACCGGCCCATCGCAGATTCCTTCGCTTCTCCCATGAGGGACACCAGTTCCAATACAGGGCTCTCCCATTCGGTCTAGCCTCTGCTCCCCGCACGTTCATGAAGGTCCTGGCAGCATTGGCGGCTCACCTGTGATCCCTCCCGGTGAGACTCCGTTGCTATCTTGACGATGTGCTCGTTATGGCCCAATCTCGCACACTGGCAATTCACGACTTGAACCTGACCATCAGAACGTTACAGTCCTTAGGATTTTCCATAAACTTTCCCAAGAGCCATCTCTCTCCCTCGATGAAGATCCTTCATCTGGGCACAGTGATAGACTCTATTGTGAGACTTGTTTGACTTTTCCCAGAACATCTCACAAATCTGCAATCCTTGGCATGACACATCTGCGCAAATCGGTCAGTTTCCATCCTGATCTTGGCCCGTTTGCTGGGCAAGATGGTATCATGCATAGGGATAGTTCCCTGGGCCCGTCTCCATTCTCGGACACTCCAATGGACGCTCATCCCCTACTAATGCCACCGCATGAGCAATTCTCTGCGTTCAGTCGCCCTATCACCAGAGCTTCGCTAGTCCCTGACGTGGTTGTTGTTCCTGGCCTTGAGTCGCGGATCCGAACTGTGGGAACCAAATCGCATCTCGATCATGACAGACGCAAGCCCGGCTGGGGGGCCTTGATGGAATCCAGGCTGGGTCGTTGGACAATATCAGACCTGTGCCACAATATAAATTGGCTGGAGCTGAAGGCAGCTTGCCTGGCCCTCCTTCACTTTCGGAACTCAATTGCCATTTACCACATGCTCCTCCTGACGGACAATGTCGCCACAAAGGCCCACATAAACTGTCAGGGGGGGACTCATTCCAAGGGTCTCTGGCTGGAAGCTCAGAAACTCGAACTCTGGGTGAAGAAGAACCTGGCGTCAATAACATCAGAACACATCTCAGGCGTAGTCAACCATCAGGCTGATTGGCTGAGTTGGCAACAGTCAACCACAGCGAATGGCAGCTGATTCCAGAACTATTCCACAGAATCTACCACCACTTTGGTGAACCGTTGGTGGACTTGTTCGCGAGCCCGACCAATGCTTAACTGCCCCAGTTCTTCTCCCGCTTCCCGGCACGCAACACAGAAAGGACAGATGCCCTCAGAAGTCCATGGCCCCCGGGCCTTCTTTATGCCTTTCCCCCTCTCCCTCTAATCCAGGGGGCTCTGAGGAAGGTAGTGATAGAGAGGGCACACATCATCCCGGTGGCCCCTTATTAGCCGAGACAGCCTTGGTTTGCAGACCTTATCCAACTATCCATCTCTTCCCCCGTGGAGGATTCCTCAGGAGGAGATCACCCTATGACAGGGTCTCCTGTTACATCTGGAGTCCCAGTGGCTCCAACTGACCACCTGGCACTTGAGCGGCGCCTCCTGAGAGATGCTAACCTGGAAAGGTCATTTCCACCATTGAGGCTTCCAGGCGCCTTTGGACCACACGGATTTATAATTCGTTTGTCTCCTGGTGCGGAAGGTTTCATCTACCTCCGACCAACGCCTCAGTTGCACAAGTCCTTGAGTTCCTTTAACACGTCCTAGACCAAAGTCTCTCTCATAACACCTTACGGAGACAGGTGGCTGCCCTCTCATCTGTTCTGGCAGGGGATGGCTGATTCTCCTTGGCCCAGGTCCCGCTAGTTAAACGGTTTCTAAAAGGGGCAGCAAACCTGTGCATAGGTTTCCAACGTGGGATCTCTCCGTAGTCTTAAGAGCTCTCACGGGGGCCCCCTTTGAACCATTGAGGACAGTACACCTCAGGTATCTAACTCTAAAGGTGACATTTCTTGTGGCTGTTACTTTGGCTTGATGTATATCTGAGGTAGGCGCCCTGTCGTCTAAGGAGGACCTATGCCAATTCCACCAAGACAGGGTCGTCCTGCAAATAGACCCGACATTCCTCCCGAAGGTCAATTCCCTGTTTCACAAATCCCAGGAGGTCATCCTCCCTAATTTCTGTCCCTCTCCCTCCCATAAGAGGGAACTTCTTTGGTACAGGCTTGATGTCTGCTGTGCTTTGCGCATTTATCTCAGGTTCACATCTTCCTTTCGTCGATCAGAGGCCCTCTTCCTGTCCTTTCAGCCCAGCACCCTGGGGACTAGGGTCTCTTAGGCAGACGGTTAAGACAGGCCATCATGGCGGCCTACGAAGCCTTATGTGAAGTTCTGCCTCCGGGAATTATGGCCTACTCCACTTGGAGTACAGCTACCATGGCCGCGTGCACCACTAGGGCCCCTCTAGAGGACATCTGTAGGGGCCTCTCCAACGCCCTTTATTCAACACTATCAATTAGATCGTTTCGCTTCAGTTGACGTGTCCTTTAGCCGTTGGGTTCTCCAGCAGGTGGCGACCTTCCCTCTCCCAGGGTCTACATCCCGCCCTGGGACTTAGCTTGGGTATGTCCCAGCTGTAGCCCCTCTCGCCGTATCTACAGGAAAAAGAACGTTGGTCCTTACCTGAATGTTTCTTTTCTGTAGAGAGGCGGGAGGGGTTACATCCCACCCTAGTGTTCTAGTTAGTTTGGATGAGGGGTGGTCGCATGTGTGTGTGCATTGCCTTTTTTCCTTACATACTATCTTGCAGCTTTTTCCATTCAACTTCATGGAAACTGGGAGCCAATAGGGAAGGAAGGATACTTAAGAAAATTCCCTCAGTCTCTGGACCAATCAGGCTGTGACTAAACCCAGCTGTAGCCCCTCCTGCCTCTCTACAGAAAAGAAACGTTCAGGTAAGGACCAACATTCTTTCTCAATTTTTCTGAAACTTCAATTCTGTTGAACATCTGATCACCAAGAAGTCACGAATATGTTGGACATTACTAATTGTTCCATGACTTCTGAATCATTGTTCCAATTATTTTGAATGCCATTTTTGTCTATGTTGAGTTATTGTAAGTAATTTCCTGTTTCTAAACTATTTTACTGCTCAACTATTAATTTTCTGCAGCAGGATGTGTGGTCTTTGAAATGTAAGTAACAGATAAAATTTTACCTAAAAGTTTCAAACACTAGAGAAACATAGTAAACTGTGTTGATGATATAGTAAATTAGCCAATGTATAATTCTATGAATATACAGAATATTTAAACAAGAATTACAACAAAAAATCCATGATTTCCAGGAGGATTTCCAGGGAAAAGAGTTTTTATTTTTTCCCCTGAACCAATGTTTCTTAAAATGCTATCCCCTAATTCTTGTTGGGATTTTAGACTCCACCACAACTGCAGCTACAATTCCAGTTGGCAGGCATTAATGTAAGGAAAACATATGGGTGGTGGTGTAGGTATCTCATAGGGCTTTTCAGCCACTCCAATCACAGCCAACTCTTAAGGACATACAGTTCCTACCTCTGTAACTCAGATTGTATCAGAAACCAAAATCCATATCAATTATATGTCTAGAATGGAATTGATAACCACAAAGCCAACCATACTTTCAACCATTAATTACTTAACATTTTCCTAATGCCGAAGGGAAATGTTATTCCAAAGAAAGATTGTCATAAAATTCATTGTGAAGGTAATAGTTTTTCAGCTATGGGGCATGGAGAGAGCGTGCTCTACTTGACTTGCAATAAAGGTCGTCCTGCAGATATTCAAACATGCAGGGTGTTAAAGGTGATGTCCAGCAGCTTAAATGACTTATCCTTGTGTTAATTATCAAATCCTGCAATATTCTTTAACAGAGGACTCTGAATTTTTATCTCTCCTCCAAACTGTCTGGAATTGCTTTTTTATAAAAGAACACTGCAGATCTGTGCCCCCACCCCACATAAGGTTACCAGCCCTTTCAGAGATTAAGCAACAGTCCCAAGTTTTTCTTTTGAAAACCGTCAGTTTCACATATATGGTTTTGCAAGAGAGAGATGACTTGAATGTGCAGTTGAGCAACACATGTTTGTATTATGTAAGAAACAAACTCTGTTCAATCAAAATAAGATGCCTTGATGTTTACTAAGGGAATATATACTACAGGGAATATTAAAAATGGGTGTGCATGTCTTGCTGTATACTGTAATATGCCGTAATGCTGTTTTGGTAAAGTAGGCAACAACCATTTTGTGTCACTGAGGTCTTTTTCTTGCTATATCTATTTGTTTACAATATTTTCGTATTGAGTTGGCAGTTGCTTCTGCGCTGCTGCTGCTGCTGTTTTTCTTGTTCTAATATATCAGGGATGCAAAGACAATTTCAGACCGTGGAATGGTTTGGGGGAGGAGAAGTGAAATTGTATATGTGCTTCACAGTTGAAATATTACAGCTGGCAAGATAAATTTCAGATTCCAAAATTACCTAAAAGCACTACTGGAGGAGAATATTTTGAAATGTACTGTATGTTTAACTCCAGGAGGTTTTTGAAATAATTTGTGTTTATTCAGAAACAATTTGGTGGGGAAAATGCATATTTCCAATGAAAGGGTCTTGCTTTTTAAAGAAGAAATATCCTGAAGTCAGCAGCTTTGTATAGTTCAACTTCTCTTTTGATGTTCTTTCCCCATGGTGGTAAAAGTTTTTATTCTGCATCTTATTTTGATGGTACAGACTTCTTTATTTTTCCCTATGAGCTATAAATACTAAATTACAAAATCAGTTATGGTCACATCTACTCAGTTGTGTCTTAAAGAAAGCTTTTTTACATATTTAAATTCTGTTTCATTGTACAGTAGTGTGATTATGGGAAAGAGAGAGATTATGTATAATTTAAGGTAACTAAGCTTTCAGGAATGTAAGTGAAATGGAATAGGATAGATATCTGATCTCAGGTAAATACTTGCAAGAATAAAATAAATGCAAAATGCTACGTGTTATTTTAACTAAATATGAAAAATGAAGAATCTGGTTTATAGATGGATAAGTTGAAAGTATGTAAATAAAGCTATTGTAAGTTTATTTTTAAAGTATTATTTCATAGGTTTAGAAAATTTTGACTCTTCATGTTGGTTGAAATACCATAGTCTGCATTAATTTTTAGTAAGAAGGATTTTAACTTCATATAAGATAAGAAGCAAAAATTTTAGAGCCTAAAATACAGACTTAACCATCATTCATCACAAATCTCATTTAATCGTAGGATTCAAGCATGGCTTGGCTTCTGAGAAAAGAAGGCTAACATACCAGCAAGAAAAAAGTTAAAAAATTGATCTTGTACAGATGGTTCTTATAACTGCATTTGAGACTAGGATTCCCACTGCTAAGCAATGCAGTTATAAAGTGCAAGTACCATGTGGCCGCTTAACAACCCACTTATAATGATAGAAGAGAAGATGAGAACAGAATAACAGAGTTGGAAGGGACCTTGGAGGTCTTCTAGTCCAACCCCCTGCTTAGGCAGGAAACCCTATACCATTTCAGGCAAATGATTGATCAGTTGAAAGTACTGTGTGCTTGCAATTAAAGTGAGATGAGCTCAATAAAGAAAGCAAAAATCTGCTAGTGAAAATACTCTTCAGATTACTGATGAATAAGAAGATATAGCAGGCATATTGTCTGTGTGTTTGTATTTCTAAACCACTATCTTGAATTACTGAAATGAAGATTTATTTTTATACCAATATGTCTTTCTCTACATTATGGAAATTTCTCCTGTTTCCATTGGCTATTTTCTCTATAATATAATTTTTGTTGCTATTTTAACATTCTATTGAGTACTCAATAGAAAATACCACTTTATGCCAACCAAAATCTGCTCTTATACATGGATTTATAAATGCCAAATCCTTCCTGTTCTTAAATTCCTCTTTTGCATTGAAAAAAATGAAAGACTGTCAAAGGTTAGTTAAGGTTTTTTTATACTAATTTGGAAGGGATTAAATAGGATTACAAATCTTTATCATATTGAGCTGCCCATGCAATCAGAGTGAAAGGAAGAAGTTCCTTTCATGGGTAGCTACTCTCAAGGTACCCAGTTGTGTGTTACAACACCCCTACTCTTTGGTTTGTTTTTCTTTGTTGTATTATCTTTTGGGTCAGGGAAAGTGCATGTTTTTAGGATGAGGTTCTTCTACACAACCACAAGACATAGAAATAACCAGGCATAATGTTTCCTCAAGTTTAAAAGATCTCTATCCTGCTACAACAAATGTTCATAATGAGAATTAACAGGATGCTCAGAAATATAGGAATAAAATGTTAAGTAATCTGAATTCTTGTACCCAGGAAATAAGAGGGGTTTGTGCCTTTTATTTTGCTCCCACTCTGCTCTGATTATATGCTACTTGGGCTGAGTGCCCATAATGAAAATTCCTTAATTTGTCAACACACAAATTCAACCACAATTCCAACTGAGAAACTTGATATTTTACACCAACACAAATCTCCAAATTCTAGGAAATTCCTAGAAGTGGAGCATTCACATAACTCATCCAACAGCAGAAACACAAAGTAAATCTCATTTACATAATGAGGTTTGTAGCATTTGAAAGATGCAACCAAAAGTCAAAGATACAACCAGAGGTGGCATTCTGCCCGTTCGCCCTGGTTCAGGAGAACCAGTAGTGGCAGTGGTGGGAGGTTCTGGCCACCCACCCAGATGTCATCACAGATGCTATGCACATGCACAGAAAGTTCTGCGCATGTGCACAAACGCCCTTTATGGGTGCTCCCGGTTCTGAACCAGTAGTGAAGGTGATAGCATTTCATGCCTGGAAACAACCCAGAATACATCCTTCCTAGCAACAACAGCCAAATAAGCAGGAAACAAAAAGAGATAATCAGTTAGGATTAGGAATAATTCCTTGATCAAGTCAAGGAAGAAACCACACCCCAGTCAAAACTGTCAGGGCAAAGTATGGTACATTCCTGTGTGCTGATGAGTGGAATTGAGATTGATATCTCATATATTTGCTCCATGTGATTGATACAAAAATTGTATCTGTATGTCTGTCTATGTGTAAACACCCACATAGCATTTTTATTGGTATTTGTATCTAGAAAACATTCTAGTTTAAATGATTTTCATTTTCAGTGGGATGAATTCAGATCTTTTTCAGAAGTAAATAATATTTCTCAACATCATTGGATTTTAATAAGAGCCATATACAGGTAATCCTTGATTTACGACCACAATTGAGCCCAAAATTTCTGTTACTAAATGTGACATTTGTTAAGTGGGTTTTGCTCCATTTTACTACCTTTCTTGCCAAAGTTGTTAAGTGAATCACTGCAGTTGTTAAATTAAGTGAATTTGGCTTTCCCATTGACTTTGCTTGTCAGAAGGTCATAAAAGATGATCACGATTCCAGGACACTGTAAAGGTCATAAATGTGAATCAGTTGGCAATGGTCTGAATTTTGATCACATGACCAAGGGGATGCTGCAATGGTCATAAATGTGGAAAATGGTCATAAGTCACTATTTTCAGTGATGTAACTTTGAACGGTCATTAAATGAATTGTTGTACCGCGGAGTATAAGAGGGTGAAAATTTGGGTGCGTCTTATATACTGAATGTATACTGGTCCCAACCCTTTGGCCTCTGCTTCCCAGCAATTTATCTCTTTGCAGCAAACTGAGGCTTCAATAAGATATAGCAATCCCTGCAGCCTGTAACAGCTGATGATTGGGAGAAATTGAAAATGAAACTTGCTGTTTGCTGGTGGCAAATTGCTGCGAGGCAGATTTTTTTTCTTGTGCTAATCAGGCTGTTTGCTGCAATGAGGTAAGTGAACTATAAATGCCTATAGAATGTTCAAATTATTAGACTTATTTTTTTAAAGACTGTTTTTTTATTATTCTAGACAACTTAACAAAATGAAGAAGCTTTTTAAAATAAATGCTTGATCTGAAGAGGCCCCATGCTATTATTTTAAAAAGTGCTATTCTTTTAAATAGCAGAGAATAACTATACTTCCAGAAAGCACATCAATTTTAATAGCATCTGTACAAGTATAGTCTGAGATATAACACTACAAACACTGTTTGTTGCAAGGAGGCAAATTGCTGAGAGGCAGATATTTTTCCCTTGTTTTCCTCCCTAAAATCTACCGTAGGTGCGTCTTATACTTCAGAGCGTCTTATACTCCAGAAAATATGGTAAGTCGAGGACTAACTGTAGGAATTGTATCAAATCTTTTAAGCTGAAATTCTATACATTTTTAATGAAAATAATATCACTGATGCCATTGAATTTAAAGACAATATGCTTTATGTTAATGTGAGAGGACATAATGGAATATAACTACAGGATCAAAAGAATTTAATTAGGATTCTGAATTCTATAGTGTTTTATTTTGTGTAAATCAATTTTGACTATATAGGACAGTTGATGCATATGCATAATCGGGTATTATTTTTGTTATTGATTGGAAATTAATACAATAAACCCATTGATTACCATTGATAGAATGTTTTCTAGAATAATAGGATGCCTTTGTTCTTTGCATACCTCAGTGATACAGGTTTTTTTTTTAAATCTCACTATATATTGTAGCTATTACATTATTTCACTTGTATTCATCTGCGTTAAGGAGAAGAGTCACAAAAGATAGATGTCTAAATGGGAGTGTTTTGAGATTTTAAATACACTTGCAAAGTAGCGTCACAGATTTTGGAAGTTATTTAAAGAATGTGGTGGGTGGCAAGATTTTGTAGTAATGATAATCTTGTTTCTGAATGGTGGCAAAATATGCAATTTTACATATTTTCTAACTCACTTCAATGGAGAATGTGACATACTGATTATCCAGGCCAATTAATGGCTCCAGGTATATATAGTTGAATTATTAGCTTTATTTCCAGACAGATGTCATACTCTGCAGAATTTATACAAGTAAAACACTTCATATGTCAGTTTGACGAGAGAGTCATAAAATGCAATGGGTGGAAGAGACCTTAGAAATAATCTAATACAGGGGTGTCAAACTCGTGGCCTACAGGCTGGATGTGCCACGTGCTGGTCATGCCCACCCCCAGTTTAGCAAAGGGGAAAAATGTTGTGATACAACATGTGATGCCATGGTGATGCAAGTTTGACATCCCTGATCTAATCCAACCCCATCTAGGGAACCATGACTATAGCACTCTTACTAGATGGCCACTGAGCCTTTGTTTAAATATCTCCAATAAAGAACAGTCCATCATCACTTGAGAAATTCTGTTCTATTATCGAACAGCTATGCCACATGAAACCTTTCGTGATGTCCATTCGAAATCTATTCCTTGTAACTTTTAGCCATGGTTGCTTTCCATTTCTTCTGGAACAACTCTGAACAATTCTTCCCCATCTGCTACATGACCATACTTCAGATACTTGAAGCATTTATGTCTTCCCCAAAGTCTTTTAGGCTAAGCATGCCCAACACCATCAATCATTCCACAAAAGATTTTCTCTCCAGGCCCTATATTGTTTTTCGCTCTCTTCTGGAAATTCTTCGGGACTCTGTTCTGAGATGTTTTCTTTTTTATCTTTCTGGTTGAAGAACACAATATTGTTATGATATTATACCCCTGGTTTCCTCATTTCCAGGGAAGTAATAGGGGACTGAAGATGGCTCCTTAATAGCAGAGCCAATGGCTACAGAAGAAAAGGCCTGCTGCCTAGGTCCCACCAAATGTAGATCCTTACAATCAGAAACTGTAACATGCACTCTCCACTGGATGTCGTGAGGCAGGCAGGTAAAAGGTGGGGAGATGGTCCCTCAAAACAACCAGCACTATGCCATGCAGGACTTTAAAGGTCAATACTTGTCTAGAAGGAGGAAAGTTATTTCTCTACCTTCTGTACCCTCTCATTCTTACAGTGGGATGGTTAGTGTGCAATACTGCAAGCTAATTCTCTGCCAGCAGTTCAATTCTGACAGGGCTCAGGGTTGATTCAGTCTTCCATCCTTCCAAGATTGGTAAAAGAAGACCCAGATTGTTGGAGGCAATAGGCCCGTGATGGCGAATCTTTGGCATGCGTGCCATAGGTGGCATGCAGAGCCCTCTCTGTGGGCACATGTGCCTTCGTCATCTGGTCTTCCAGGTTCTGTCACACGCATGCATGCCGGACAGCTGGTCCAGTGCGCATGCACACTGGCCAACTGCTCTCTTCTGGGTTCCGGTGCACATGCCCAAAGAGAGCGACCCAGAAGAGAGCAGCTGGACAGCGTGCATGCATATGATGGAACCCGGAAGAGCAGCAGGTGACAGCGTGCATACCCCAGAGAGTTGGTCTCTTCCGGGTTTCTCTCTGTGGGCATATGCCCCTGAACCCAGAATAGAACAGCTGGCTGGTGCACATACCCACAGGGAGCTGCTCTCTGTGGGTATGTATGCCGGAACTCAGAAAAGAGCAGCTGGCTGGTGCGCATGTGTGCAAGACCAGCTGTCCAGCATGCATGCGCATAACAGAACCCAGCAGCTGGCTTCCACGTGTATGCGCTTCGGCCAGCTGCTCTCTTCTGGGTTCCAACACTCCAGTTTCAACACTCTGTGCCGAAAAGGTTAACCATCACTGCAATAGGCTGACTTTGTAAACAGAAAGGCCTGTAAAGCACTGTGAAACGGTATATAATAAGTGCTATAGTTATTTTCTTTTTTCACTTTTTTTTTTACTTTTGAAATGTTTCTTAGCTTGCTTTAAATCTTTTATCTTTGCACTTGTAAACTTTAATAAAGTTCCTTTTTAAAAAACATGATACTCTAGCCAGGAAAGTAGGGACCAGTATATCTTTTTCAGCTGTTGGATTTCCTTGTTTTCATCTTCCATGGTGGCGTCCAGACATTTGTGTAAAATAAAGGCCAACTTTTCCTGTAGATACGGTGGGAGGGGCTACAGCAGGGTTTAGTCACAGCCTGTTTAAAAGTGTCTTTTTCTTTTTCTAGATTTTATTTTCTTTTAATCTGATTTGGGGGAGTTTTTTCAGACACAGTATATGAGCATGGTGGTGTAATGAATTAAGTACCACATTATCGTGTCATGTAATATCATATTATAGAGCGAGACAGTATGGATTTGGATTTTGTGTCAATATTTAGAATAATATTTGATATCCTTACATTTTCAGCAGCAGCCAACTTTTAAAAGTACTACAGAATCTTTTTTTCTTGTTCAGAAGTAAATGTTAACATAACCTTTGAATTCATTCTATGCAGTCTCTTTATTAGGCACATTCTCAAGGTTGTACAATAACAGTAGCCACAAAACCATTTTTGTTTTACAAGATAACACAATCTGTTGATTTCTCTCTCTCTTCTTGAAAATGATGGGGATTGCATATTTTGAATACAATGGAAAATGTAATGGACCATAGTGTATAATCTGGATGTGCCACATCTTATGAACAGAAATCAACAATACCTTTCAGTTAAACTTCGTATCATATTGGAATAGAGGTTTTATTTTCAGTTGCTGGAAGTACGTGGAAGTAAAGCTTAGGTTGCTGTTTTTATTGTTATTCTTGTATACCATAGTCTTTATTTTCTTAAACAGAAATAAAATAAAAATCAATAAAATAAAAGATGATGGGAGTAGGAGGACCTTGTCTTTTATTTGGAGTACACATAGTCTTCTACTTATGACCATAATTGAGCCCAGAATTTATGTTGCTAAGTAAGGAATTTGTTACGTGAGTTTTGCCCCATTTTACAACTTTTCCTGCCATATTTGTTAAGTGAATCACTGCAGTTATTAAATTAGTAACATGGTTGTTAAGTGAATGTGGCTTTCCCATTGACTACATGTCAGAAGGTCACAAAAGATTATCGCATGACCCCAGGACACTGCAACCGTCATAAATATGAGTCAGTTGTCAAGCATCCGAATGTAAATCACGTGACCACAGGGATGCTGCCGCAGTCATAAGTGTGAAAATTGGTCATGTCACATTTTTCAGTGCTGTTGAACTTTGGTCATTAAATGAACTGTTGTAAGTTGAGGAATACCTTTATAGTCCACTTATGAATTGTGCCTAATAAGAGAAGGTGCAGTTTTGCTTATATTAAAATAGATACAGAGGTGGACAGTGTTATTGATCTATTTAAAAATATGCAGTGATGTATTTTTAAAATGTTTTTCAGAAGAGAATTTAGACTTGTGCCACTTTCCTTTCTCTTTGTTTAAAAAAGCTTGTTTATATGTTTGTGCAGATGTACATGTTTATAAAAGCATATAGTTGGAGACTGATGAATAAATTATCTTTCAGTTTAGAAGATGTTTTTTGCAACTGTAAAATAAACTTTAAAGGTGATTAATGATTATTTTGTTCTACAAAATCAGTGTGGTCAAGACAGAGAGTTGGGCTTTCCAACCACCTTCACCTCTGAGCCAAGGTGGCGCAGTGGTTAAATGCAGCACTGCAGGCTACTGCTAGATCAGCAGTTCAGCGGTTCAAATCTCACCGGCTCAGGGTTGACTCAGCCTTCCATCCTTCCGAGGTGGGTAAAATGAGGACCCAGATTGTTGGGGGCAATATGCTGACTCTCTGTAAACCGCTTAGAGAGGCCTGAAAGGCCTATGAAGCGGTATATAAGTCTACTGCTATTGCTATTACCTCAAAAGCAAAAATTACGATTTCGTTCAAACCTTGTTATTCATTTCTATGAGTCATTAATGCTTAGATGCAGAGCCAGTTCCTGTAAGTTACTGAGACATGTTAACATATACATTTTAATACTCATATTTATTGGGAGAAAGTTACAAAGCTGATCATTTATAAAAGGTGACATCAATAGCTTCTTTGGCTACTGATTATTGCTTTGAAAAATGTAGAAGCAGATTTCTTAAAACACCCATAAATATGTTTTGGACTGGAAGGCATTTTGGTAAAAATTGAATTAAAAAATGTAATTTTTTTACATTTATGAGTAATGCTTGTTTATGATCATTAGGAACGGTCTTTCTTCAAGGCCGCATATTTTGTTAGTGCTGTATTCATAATAAATTCTAATGTTGCACCAATGGAAGCTGTTGAGAAAGGGATATTTTCTGTAATGGTCTATGTACCTGCAGAGTGAAATCGCTCTTCTGCTAGTGGGAATACATGGAAATGAACAGGACTGGGCTATAAATGTTAAATGAGGTTGCAGAATTTTGCACTTAAAGAAGCAGAGGCTCTGTTATATTCTGTTAATGGACTGTTCTTTGGCCTGAGAGGAGCTGAAAATAAATGTAAGCTTCTTGTTAAGTGCTGGTTGAATCAATACATTTGACATTTGTTCAGAACATCTCTGCAGACACTAGAAGGTAAGTAGTATACAGAGGGCATGATGAGATTAGAGGATCTGATCAATAGTATCCTGAAGGAATTGAATGAAGCAACCTAAGTATGGGTAGAAAGTGTCCAAATCGCCACTGTAAAATGATTGGCTATTATGGGTACCCTCGCTTGTTTGTTTTTTCTAGAAGATTTTCTAGATAGGTTTGCATGTTGGGTGAGATTTTAAAGCAGTGTAATTTTAGAATAACAGAACAAAAAATAATGAACAGTATTAATTTCAAGTAACTGTCTCCAAATCAAGTATTTTTCTTGAAAATGTTTTGGATTCAATTGTAGTGGTTGTCTAAGACAATTGTACCATTGATTTCTGTATGCTCAGATGCATTGGGCTTAATGCACAGCTTTTTCATTGTAGTATTGACAACTGAATGACTGAAAGTTGAAGACCTTTCTTCATAAGAAATAAATTTAAAATGAAGATAACTCTGCAGCTCAAGTGTGATTTCAGCGCATCTACTTTTGGTTAGAAATTTTTAATGACCAAAAATTTACTTCAAGTTGAATCAAGTTTCTGATGACTTCATGTGTACAGCCATGTAGTATTTTTGACAGGAGTATAGAAGTGATGTTCCATTACCTTTGTTGTGAGCATGGTTTTTTTAAGTTCTCAGTCTAGCCTACAACCTTGATATTTTCTGGAGGTCTCCCTTTCAGTATTAATCGGACCCAACTTAGAATGATTTCTTGTCTCAGACCAAGGTTGCTGCCACCTGTTAAAACCAAGGATTATAATAACTTATTGAAAAATCGGGTTTTATATTTCTTTTTTGCTATTGCGTTCGCAGGAAGCCCTGTTTTTTACAGAATATAATAAGGCATTTGAATGAGGTGAATTATAAATTGAAAATCCAAATGTTTCATGAGCAGCTTTGAAACCCTAAGTGGGACATAAGTATTCATGTCCTATCTTCCTTGCAGCAACAATATCAATTAAATGATTGATCTATGGTCTGTATTCAGATATTTTTATTAACATAATAGATGCTTGATCCATTCAGAGAACATAATCTGCCCTCATTCTGTTGAATGATGATATCATTGTCCAGAGAACAATGTGCAAGAATCATAAAAAAATCTGATTAGTTCCCAAGCAGTGATTATAATGCACTGTATAATATTGTATCACTCTGAATAAGTGGGGTCTCTTGAGTTTCCTCCTTGGAACAGCACTTGAATGGCTCTTAACAAAACAAGTTATTAATTTTCCCACTAGTTCATTTACATCATGTTTCCCCCCCCTTTTTAAAGAATGTTTTGTGGTTTTCCTCTTTTTTAGAGAAAAAAATAACAAAGCTTGTTGTTCAGATCCTTGTTCAGAAATTTACTATTTTTTCTCGGAAGTTAAATGGGTTTTGCCTTATTGTTATACACGAAGACACACTGGTTGAATGAAACCTACATGCAGTATAAAAAAAAAGAAGGGGAAATGAGTTGGTCTTGATTATAATTTTTTTTAAAAAAATTCATTATCATATTCACACAGCAGTAATGTTAGATATTTATGTACCAGTGTTTGAACAATTTCTAAATATGCTCAGACTTGTCTTCCGTATAATTGCTGTTGATCACATTCGTTTGGTCTCTTAGGTCTTATCCAGGTGGCCCTGCAAAAATTCCTGTAACTCTATGTTTTCTGTTTTCTTCTCCTGCAACTGTTCCTTATATCTTGTCAACACATGAATAAAGAAGAAAGATGATAGATATGTCTTTGCTGTTAGACAGTGTAAGTGGTTATTACAAAAAAAGAAAATCCATAGAAGTCATATGCCCTGCTATTTTCCTCCTGCAGTGAAAAGTAGATCATCTGGATGTTATTCAACTTAATTTATAAATGTTGCCCATTATAGTCTAAAGATTCAGCATATTAGAATTGTACCTCATATCTGCTTAGATCAATGGCACAGTACCCCCTGCAAAATATTTGGCTGTTCTGCAGTCTCATACCAGTTTTTCTTTGAAACTGTATGAAATGCTATTCAAGGCCATTTCTCCTGTGCTTTGTTTTCTGCTGGTAGCTGCCCATCATACCCTTTGTTTCCCAGCTCATGTTTCATACTCACTCAGCTAGCTTCTGAAAATATCTGTGATCAGCAGTTGGGGAGGATGAAACAAGGAAAAAGTAGGTTTGGTTCATGCTATGTTGGATATGGCTTGCAATTCACACAGATTGTGCAGTGGCAGGATTCCAAAAGTATTAAGAGTTTTCAAAGAAAACACGGGTTATTTTTAAATTATAAAGTTTTATCAACAGATTTCGGCTTAAAGAGTAAGTACTATTTGCTGAAAAAGGAATTGGAAAGTGTCTCAGAGGTCTTCTGGTCCATTCCCCCTATCCTGAGCATGATTTCTCTGATCATCTCAGACATATGGATGTCGAACCTTTATTTGAAAACTTACAGTAATAGAGCACCCAATTTTCTAAGAATTAGGCTGTTCTTCTGCATAATAGTCTCACAGGCAGGAAATTACTAATTTTGAATCCACATCCTCTTGTAAAAGTTCTTCAAGTATTGAGAGACTGCTATCATGTCTCCCTTCAGCCTTTTCTTTGTTTTAGGCCAGGGGTGTCAAACTCAGGTCACAGTGGCCTCACTTGATGTATCGGGACTTCCCCCCCTTCATTAAACTGGGCATGGGCATGACTAGCGCATCAAACTCCCACACGCTGGGCCAGAGGTTTAACAGCCCTGTTTTAGGCTAAGTGTACACAATGATTTTAACTGTTTTTTTCATATAATTTAGCATTCAGGCCTCTCACCATCTTTGTTGCTCTTTTCAGTACTCTTTCCAGGCTCTCAGGATTTTTCTAGTATTGTGATGATAACAGCTGGATACAATATTCAAGGAGAGATCTGACCTGACAGCGTAGAAAAGATTATCGTTTCCCATGATCTCAACATTATACGTCTGTTGATAGAACCCAAGATTGCATGAGATGTTTTTTTTAGCAATGTTTAATTATGAAAATCCTTTTGAACAATGAGTCAGTTTTCTGAATTGTTACTGCTGAGTCAATTATGGCCTGTTTTGTACCTGTCCACCTGAGTGTGGAAACCTACATTTCTCCCCCTTGAATTGCATTTTGTTGAAAAATATCAGTGTTTATGGCTGTCAAGATCCTTTTGAACCTTCATCCTGTTTTCTGAATTGTTAGTAACTATGCAGATTTGCTGAATATCCCTTCTATCTCCTTGTCTTAAGTTATAAATCAAAATTTTGAAGATCAGTGGGCTCATGACACTGGATCTGAGGTACCCCACTATGTATCTCTCTCTCTATGAATACATAGCTCCACTAAAGACTATATATGGGGTAGGGTTATTCAGGCAGCTGTATATAAAGGACACCTCAGCCATCTGATTACGAAGAGTTCATCTACATCTTCTGTTTGGTTAGGTGGTCTTTGGCACACTCCCACAACAGTTCATTGTTGTTATTTCTTTCTCCTTTAATAGTCTCTCAGACTTTCAGCAAGATTTTTACCCTTGTCAAATCTACTGACCACCATCTCTTTAATCTTCTTCATGTGGAACAAATGCCACTATGAGAAAAAGACTAGAAATTATACCAAAGGCCTATGAGGATATAGAGGGGAAAGAGTTTGGACCACAAGTTGTGTTTTTGTCCATAATACCAACTGAAGGCCCAATAAAGGAGCAAAGGAGTCTCAATGTCACTCATTGGTTCAAATTGTCATAAAATTGAACTTTAGATTCTTGGACCATAGTCTATACCAGTGATGGCTAACCTTTTTTGGCTCTTGTGCCAAAAGCGGAGAGAGCGCAGGGGAGGGGGTCGTGCGCTGGCATGCCACACCCTTAATGCTATGCTAACCCCCCCCTGGGTTTTGGTGCACTTTTTTCACCCTCCCCAGGCTCCAGAGGCTTTCTAGGAGCCTGAGGAGGGTGAAAACAGTCTCCCTTGCCCCCCCCCAGAGGCCCTCCCGAGGCTTCAGGAGCTTCCCTGAAGCCTCCGGAGAGCGAAAAACGGCCCCACGGACAAACCGGAAGTCACTTCGCATGCATAGCATTATGGGTGCGGCACGCCTGCGTATGACCAGAAGTCACCGTTCCCGAATTTCTGGGTTCTCCATAGGGCTGTTTTTCACGGTCTGGAGGCTTCACCCTCCCCAGGCTCCTAGAAAGGTAGACTGGAACATCTTGCGAAGAGTCAACTCCGCCTTCCTATCATCGGTCTTTCCTGGTCCTGGTCCTGGTCATCTGGCTGCGGAGCTAAGGAAGGCCTGATTGAATCCCTGTCCTCCATGGCATCCCTGCACTGGAAGGGTCCCTTAAATAAAGTCCCTACTCTACCATGGAAAGAGAAGGGAAAGGGTTATCCCCTGCAAATTCCCTAACATACTCTGGAGAGCCCACCCTGGAAGGTGGTCTGGATGCAGGCCTAATGGGTGATCTGGATCTCAAGGGAGAACTAGGCCTGCCCCTCTGCTCCACCCTGGACACCTGTTTTTCCAGGGCCCTGTGTCTCCTTTCTTTGTCCTCTGAAGGGCCTTAGATGGCTTCTCAGCAGCCAGGGTCTTTTGCTGCCTTGCAGAGGTTGTAGGCCTGTACCTGCCACTGGAGGTTCCCTCCCCAGGAGACAAAGTGGGGAAGCAGGTCTCTCCTCACCATCTGCCATCCTTAAGCAGCCTCCCTGCCCAGCACATAGCGTCAGGGCCTCTCCTAGCTCAGCACCCCTGACCTCAGCAGCCTCAAAGTCCCCCCAGGTCACTCACAGGCTCCACGTGTCTTCAGCCACCGGTAGACCTTTCCGGCCCCTTTTGCAAGTTGCGCGGCTGCCAGCGGTGCCACACGGTCTGCCGTGCGTCTCCTGGAGTCCCGCTCCGCTCCGAAGCCTCCTGGCTCGTCCTGGGCATGCAGAAGCCTGCCGCCGCCAACGCTGCAGAAGGGATTGCCCCCCAAGGAATCAGGGATGAATGCGAGGCCCGGTAAAAGCCTCTGACTCATTCACAAAATGGCCACAAGAATGGGTCCAGCCTCTAACAGCCTCCAGACCAAAGCCCAAGGTCCTTACCAGGAGCAAGACACACCAAGGATGGCTTCACTAGAGTTGGAGGAAGGCAGATGGCCAAAGGTAGGGAGGAAGAGAAGGCAGGATGGGTCTGGATTGAGTAATGATGTCTAAGCAACTCGTCCTTCTTAGGCCAGAGAGAGTTGAAACTGGGAGCCAGAAGCAAGGAGCACAGAGGTGTGGCTTCAGTTTAACTCTGTCTCGAAGCCAATTGGACATCATAATACTCCTGTCTAATCCTGCAAATTCTTCCAGAAAATATTTTATTTGCTTGTGCTGTGACCACTATTTTGGTTTTATTGTAGTTCTCCTGAACTATATATTAATGAACTGAAAATGTTGATATCTTGTATAAGCATGTTTCCCTGAAATGTAAAATTCTGTGATAGCAATTTGCATGGATTTTGTTTGGTGGGGGGAGCTCCCTGCTCCTTCAGTTACTTTGATTGCTAACAAGGAAGATAGCAAAAGGTACAGAATTTTATACTGTATAATCCCTGGAATCTCTGTCTTTGTGGTATTAGTGGAAAATATGTTTCTGTAAAGTAAACTGATGACATTCTTAACAATATATTGTTTTAGTTTAACTCAAAACATTGACCTTGGCTTTAATTATTGTACTTAAAAGTACAATGCACATTGCACTGGAACCATAATACCATTTTAGTGACTGATGTTACTGTTAGGTACCAATTAAAATCTATTTCAGAAATAGATTCTTGAGCTGAATGAATCACTAGCTAGGGTAATTTAAATAAGGTTTATAGAGGAAAATGAACTGTAGAAAAAGAAATTTTACTGGAGAAAGCTATTGATGAAAATTAAGTGGAAAGATGAGGAAAAATTGAAAGTGCCCTGTGATCAATATTAGCATTATTAATGAATGCTAGTGGTTTAATGGATAGAGTAGTGCTGATGCTCCTCACAAAACCAATTTTTATGAAAAGAAAATAGATGCTAGCAGTGGATAAGTTTGCAACTTTGGGCAAGATTCATGCAGAATGGAGAGTGAAAGCAGCATGCTTTGTTCACATTGAGATTTGTCCTCTAATATTGTACTACTTATCTTTACTATGACCTGATTGTGTCAGCTTCCCAGAAGCTATTGTTGTTGGTAAATATGGCAACAGCTATGCAATGTTAATGAGACAGGAAAATAGACCTGTTTTCCTGTTGCAACTTCAGCAGATCAGCATTGTTTTTACATTTTTAAGATAACATGTCTTGATGCATCATAAAAGAAAAGCAAGTGAGTAGACTTCTATAGAGAAAAGTGACTAATTAGCATAAGATTTCAAAATGTATTGATTGCTAATGCAAATCAATAATTAATCTTTGTGCCAAAACTTTGAATAGATTCATGATTCTGAATTGTCATACATGCATCTTTTTAGTTTTCAGATATTTGTTACCAGACTAGGAAGAAACTGGATATAATTATTGCAGCTTTAGGCCTCACATATACAACCCTAAAGCACCAACAATGTTTTTTTAATTTATTGAATATCTATACCCTTCTTCAGGAGAAATTCATGCTTTTATCCCATAGTTGGAAATATTGAATTATAACTAAGTTATCTCTAATACGAGTATCACAAGAGATAAGATTGTATTTTAGTTGCGTCTATATTATCACTGCTGATGACAAATGAACTTTTTTTACCCATAGTAATTCTTTCATATATATTAGTACTTCTGATTATAGATGTGTAGATGTGGGAGGGGAGGTCTTCACAATTAAAAATAATTTACAGACATAATACTGTGTTGAAACCTATTTCAATACAATGACAACTGAATCTAAAATAGCAAAATGTTTTACAAATAAGTTTCCGTAATCTGTTTCATTGATCTAGATCAGTGATTCTTAACCTTTTCTTCACCATAGATCCCATTTAAATATTTTTGTGACCCTTCACCATGTCCATGGACTCCCAAGACTCAAATCTTAACTCAAGATTTAAATCATATTTCTTCAAGCTTTCTTGATCCCCTGTGACAACATTGCATCCCCCCAGGGGTCCGCGGACCACGGATTGAGAAATACTGGTCTGGAACATAGACCTAAATGATTTGGGTTGTAGATCAACACATCAGGATATGGAGGAAAGCAGGTTTCATAGAATATATGAGAGAAAGAAGAGAAGATGTGATAGCTCTGATACTCTTACGACAAAATAATTCTTGGGGAACCATCTCATAACTGACTGGCTAGTTGCTAATATACATTATATATTAAATTTCTTCAGTTCTTGTGTTGGAAGATTAATTTTCTTGATATGGACTATTTACAACATTTTGGCAAATTACAGTTCACAGCATTGCAAGCTTTCATGTCCTGTAGTGAGAGACATGACACAAATAAATAGTTCAATTTTTGGATAGCCACAGGCTCTTCACACTTAACTTAATATTACCATTTAATTGGTATTTTGATTTTGAAATCATCCTTAGTCTTAGCATTGAATTCTATGTGGGGTAATTTTGAAACTTTGAACTGTTACCTTTTCTCTACTGTATGGAACTTTCCATATTTCCATTATTTCAGATGTGCATTTTAAAAATTCCTATGTTCATTTCAGTAAACAAAAAAAAAAGTTAACATTTCCCCTTTTCACTAATTTCATCTTTACGCTAATTGACAAGCTTGCCCATTAGGATAGAGGCACTATGTTTATAGATTTTAAAAAGGGAGAATAATTTTAAATAAAATGTAGTGGTATTGAACAGTGATCAATATTAAGTGAGAACTGTAAATTGACCATAAAGGATTGTAGATTGAAGAAGATATTCAGGTGCTAATGAGTAATTTGACAAACTAGTTGTGAACCTAAACTCTAGACCACGGGTGTCAAACTCATGGTGTCATGTTGCTGTCACATGAACGTTTTACAACATTTTTCCCTTTGTGGAGCTGCGGTGGACGTGGGCTGCATATGATGCATCTGGCCTGTGGGCCACCAATTTGATACACCTGCTCTAGAGGGTAAACAACAGTAACAAATTCAACAAGGTACCCTTGTATACAAAGCCAGGGAGAGAAAGTGCCAGAATCTCTGAAGTGGTTGACAATACTTCTCATCTGTTCTATTCTGCCTGTTGAAAAATATATGTCAGGAAAAAAATCTTTTTTTTAAAAGTAGAAATAGGCTTCAACTGTCTTGAGGGAATCAGATAGATTTTTTTTTCTCTCTCTCTTTCTCTCAATTCGCCCTCAGGCAATAGGCATTTTTAAAAATAACTTTTTATTAAAAGGAGATTTTACAAAGTTTTTAAAACTGCAAACATAGGAGAATAGAAAAACAAAAAGATTATTAAAGGATAAAGGGAAAAGCAAACAACAAAACAATAAAAAATCTAAAGAAGCAACTTTCAATCTTCATTGCAGCAGTTACAAACATAGCAATTACCATCTCCATCCTCCCATATTGCATGTTTATTTTATTTATTATTAAATTTATATTGCCGCTTATTCACCCATGGCAACTCAAGGTGGCTTACAGAATATAAAAACCACATCTAAAAACAGTAAAACTAATAAAAAATCAAATCAATTAATGTAATAAAATCACCCTCCCACCTCTCACCCTACCAACAGCTGATCACATGAGCCATTTAATGGGCTCCATCCCACTCTGGGTACCCCAGACCTGCTGGCAGCACCAGGTCTTCAGTGTCTTCCAGAAGAGAATTAGAGTGGGCGCCGTTCTAATCTCTGGGGGAATGATGTTCCAGAGAGAGGGAACCATCACGGAGAAAACCCTTGTTCTGGGTCCCACCAGATGTATCTCCCTCGGGGATGGAACCCACAATACTCCAGGCTTCCCCGCTCTGATGGTCGGGTAGATGTGACCAGCAAGAGACAGTCCCTCAGATAACCTGGTCCCAAGCCATGAAGCGCTTTAAAGGTGACAACCAGCACCTTGAATTGCACCTGTGCAAATCAGCAAAAAATGCAGCTCCCGCAGGACAAGTGATACATGTGCACACCAGGGTCTGCACAACCATAGTTTCCTTCTTCCTATAAACATACCTTTTTAATCAATAAATCCCAAAATCAGCAGTTCATTTTTATTCATTTACAGTAAGATTCTACAAAGTGTTTCCACTGTTTTCCAGTGGAAGAGAGGGAGGGGTCACGTGTGGGTATTCTCAAAGCCTGATTGGTCCAAAGACTGAGAGAAAATTTCTTAAATAGTCCTTCCTTCCATTCCTGCCCAGTTTCCTCTCAGTCTCTAGGTCCAAGCACTGTTTGAGATTGTTGTTAGGTAGGAAAGTTTCGTTTTTGATCAATCTGATTTTTAAATTCGCCCCCCCTTTCATAGGGCACAGGAAATCGTCCTGGCTGATTTTTCTCCGGGCCCTTCTAGTGATAGGGAAAGGCTCTGGCACCGTTTGGACGTTCGTCGTGCTTTGCACATTTATCTCAGGCGGACCGTGTGGGTTTGCAGGTCGGAGGCTTTATTTGTCTCTTTCCAGCCTGGGACGTTGGGAGCCAGGATTTCTTCGGCTACCATTGGCGGTTGGCTGCGGCAGGCCATTGTGGAGGCCTACGAGGTGGCAGGTCATCCTGCCCATCGGGGATAACAGCTCACTCCACTAGAAGTGCCGCAACCACAGCGGCGTGGGCTACTAGGGCTCGTTTTGAGGACATTTGTCGGGCCGCCACTTGGGCGTCCCCGACTCCTTTCATCCGGCACTATCGTCTGGATGCATTCGCCTCGGCGGATGCTTCCTTTGGTCGGAGGGTCCTACAGAGGGTGGCGGCTGATACTCCCCTTGGGCCATAGTTGTTTGCTTTTCCCTCCCTGGGACTAAGCTTGGGTATGTCCCACGGGTGACCCCTCCCTCTCTTCCACTCGAAAAAGAACATTGGTCTTACCTGAACGTGTCTTTTCAGGGGAAGAGAGGGAGGGGTCATGACCCACCCTAAGTTAGATTGTTGGGGCCAAGGGGAGGGCCGGGAAGTTCCCAGGGGTTTTGTTGTTGTATTTGTTTTCAGTACCATTGTTCGCCATTGAGGAAACTGGGCAGGAATGGAAGGAAGGAGTATTTAAGAAGTTTTCTCTCAGTCTTTGGACCAATCAGGCTTTCAGAATACCCACACATGACCCCTCTCTCTCTTCCCCTGAAAAGATACGTTCAGGTAAGACCAACATTCTTTTTATAAAAGTTACTGCAATTCCTTCCTTGAGCCAACATCAATTTAGCTAATTCTGGAAACTCAGCCATCTTCTCAATCCATTCCTCTTCCGTAGTCTTCCATCTTCATGTTGCACTTACCATATATAAAACCAATTGTTTATGAGCCTTTTCTAGTTGAGTGTCCATAAATCATAATAAAAGAAGATCCAGTTTCACATGAATGTTAATTTTTAAAACTCTCTGCATCACCATATGTATTTATATCCAGTATCTCTTCACATTTTCTCAAGTCCATTATAAAATGTCCCTTCATATTTTTCACATTTCTAACAGGGATTAGAAATATCTTTATACATCTTAGATAATTTCTGTAGTGTCATATATTAATGGTACATCATTTTTAAACAAATCTCTCTTAAATTATAAGACAATGTGAATTTCAGACCTTTAAACAACATTTTCCCCATTAAACCTCGTGAATATTACAACCAAAATTCTTAACCCATTTTACCATACACTATTTAACGTATTCTTTTTCTGTTTCATATCTCAACAAAAGTTTGTATATTTTAGCAACACATATTCATCATAATTCATGTTTAAATTCCATTTTATCACATTCTGTTCCTGGTTTTTTTAAATCTATATTAAAACTTTGTCTTAATTGTGCATATGTGAACCATTAAAAACTAAATCCCTTACATTCAGTTGTTCTCCTGACTTCCCTATTTTCCTATGCTAGTAAATCTTTATATGATAACCTTTGTCTGCTTCTCTTTTTCCATAAAATGCTTCTTGAACTGAAGCCAATAAAGGTATTTCGGAGCATAGCCTGGGTTTGTATTCCATAGTCATTGTAATGCACTCCTAGTAAAATTACAATATCAAACCATCAGTAACTAGATCATCCAAATCTCAGACTATGACCTTCTAAATCTAAAAATCTTTTATTTCTTAATAACAGCTGTTCTTTTGTCCAAACCGCAGGCAGGAAAATACAATTTAAAATAATCTAATCCCAGTCCTCCTCTTCCCTTTACAGTTTGAAGGATCTTGTAATTAACTTTTTTTTTATCCTGCCATATGCATTCTGTTGGGTTTTTTTGCCATTGTTTAAATGGTACATCAGTTCTGAAAACAGGTATTGTCTTAAATAAGAGCATTCTAAATAACTCATTCATTTTTACCATAGAATGTTTTTTCTCAACGGCAATTATAATTTTTCCATCTTAATAAATCCTTCTTAATTTTGTTCCATTCAACATAATTATTAGCTAAAGTTTTCACTTTCTCTCAATATGAAGACCAGTTTTCACAGATAATTCTTTTTGGTCTTCCACTTTAATATTCTTTGTCAGTATCTTTGTTTCTC
Source organism: Thamnophis sirtalis (assembly GCF_051295495.1). NCBI lineage: Eukaryota > Metazoa > Chordata > Lepidosauria > Squamata > Natricidae > Thamnophis > Thamnophis sirtalis. The sequence goes on along the minus strand of NW_028261381.1, from coordinate 44,195,047 downwards.
CTTATTAATTTTAAATTTACACTAAATTCTCTTAGTTTTTTCATTAATTTGTTCTATTTCTCTTAAAAGACTTCTCCAAAACAAAAACTAAATTCTTGGCAAATGTCCTTAGTTTTTTTAACTTTTTACCTTTCATTTCAGCAATTATTTCATCTTATGTCTTAAAAACTTCAAGAATCAGAATGAATAACAACAGAGAAACTAGACATCCCTTTCTTGTTGCTTTCTGGCTTGGTCAATTCCCCATTTTCCTGGACGCTGCTTGGAGAGTCCAAGCATGGGTTAAAATAAGCCAATCTGCCCAGGACTGAATTGAAACTTTTAGCCATGCCTCTGGTGCTGACCAGTCTCCAGTTTTTTTCAATTCAGTCAGCCTAGTGGACATGCTTCAAGTTTCTCTTCATTCCTTGGTCCAAAGTCCTCTTTTCTGATGAGAGCAACTTTTGCATTTCATTTGGAAACCAAGGCCCCAGAGTATGGAAGAAGAATGGAGAGGCCAATCAAGCACAGTAATCCCACGGTCATTGAACCAGTTTTTGGTGCTTTTGGCAAAAGTTGCTCTCATCAGAAAAGAGGATTTTGGACCAAGGAGCAACAGGACTTTGGACCATTGTGCTTCATTAAGACCAGGGTCAACGCAGTTGTCTACCAGGAGATTTTGGAGCGCTTCATGCTTCCTTCCGCAGACGAGCTTTATGGGGATGCTGACTTCATTTTCCAGCTGCCCACACTGCCACAAGCACCAAAAACTGGTTCAATGATTATGGGATTACTGTGCTTGATCGGCCAGCAAACTCGCCTGACCTGAACCCCATAGAGAATCTATGGGGCATTGCCAAGAGAAAAATGAGAGATATCAGACCGATCAATGCAGAAGAGCTGGAGGCCATTATTGAAGCATCCTGGTGTTCCATAACACCTCAGCAGTGCCACAGGCTGATAACTTCCATGCCATGGCGCATTGAGGCAGTAATTGCTGCAAAAGGGGCCCAAACCAAGTACTGAGTACATATGCATGCTTATACTTTTCAGAGGTCTGATATTGTTCTATGTACAATCCTTGTTTCATTGATTGCATGTAATCTAATTTTCTGAGATGGTGGATGTGGGGTTTTCATGAGCTATAAGCCATAATCATCACAATTATGACAAATCATGGCTTGAACTATCTTGCTTTGCATGTAATGAGTCTTATCTCATATATTAGTTTCACCTATTAAATTGCATTACTGAAATAAATGAACTTTTGCACGATATTCTAATTTTTCGAGTTTTACCTGTATTTTAAGAATATTAGCTTTTGATTCTGGAGAACTGCTTTCTATGTTCTTGAACAGAGAACCATCATAACTATATCTGACATCTTTGCTTGTATTATTCTATGTAAAGCAACATGCATTGAAAGCAAAGAAGTCTCCAGAATAAGCATCTTATTATAAGAGTGGTAACAACTGCAGCATTTGTTTTGAAGATAAGCTTTGACCCCTGAGATGTAATATGCTGTTGCATGTAAATTTTGATCTCCTCCTTTTGAAAAACCATTTATTTCCTTTTTGAAAAAAACCTTCAACACTATTATTTTGCTGTTTGATTGCAAACCACAGGACTTAAAGGCATAAGAAATTTGAGGACTAAGCTGCAGGTCTCTCTGCATTTAATTGAAGGCTGTGTAGGAAATGTTGACTTTTAGAGAGAATTCTGTAATATCTGTTCCTGCATGTAAAGTTTCAGCCAAGCAGTAATGAATAGCTTGTGCTGAGTATTGCCGTCACCCATCTTGTCACAGTACAATAACACTTAGAAGTGATAGATCTGCCTATCCTCTGTGTTGCTGAACTGATTTACTATTTCTAGTGTCCAATTCTAGTCTAATGCTTTCTGCGTAGTCTGGGTTTATCTAGTCTAGGGCCAGGGTGGGTTTCAGCTAGTATGCACCAGTATGCACGTACTGCTTCGTGAAATTTAGCATGCCTTCCCGTACCTGAGCTTCCAGAGGCCCCATACCGGAACGCTCCCTCCCCTGGCCTGCACCCCCCCCCCGTTCTCTCACTTCCCACACACGCACATCTAGTTGCCGCTCATTCGCTTCTCCCCCCTCCCCCCCGTGTGCCGATCCACTTCCTTTGCCAGAGCGGAGGATTGGGAGAAGCCCATGTGGCGCATGCTCCCTTCTCTTTGATAGCCACCTGGTTTCCAATGGGGGTGGGGAAAAATCCATGTGTTTTCCTTCCTCTGCATGGATTCCCCCATTGGAAATGAGGCTGCTATCAAAGAGAAGGGAGCAGCGTGCCAGTGGGCTTGTCCAACAGCCGAAGAAGGAATGGGAGGTGAGGATTTGGCTGTTGTGAGAAGCCCACATGGCGTGCGCTCCCTTGTCTTTGACAGCTGCCTGGTTTCCAATGGGGGTGGGGAAGAAATCCATGTGCTTTCCCTCCTTCTGCATGGATTTCCCCCCCCCATTGGAAATGGGATGACTGTCAAAGAGAAGGGAGCAGTGCGCGCCAAGTGGGCTTGTCCAACAGCCAAATCTTTGCCTCCTGTTCCTTCTTCGGCTGTTGGACAAACGAGAGAGGTGGGGGGAGAGGGAGAAAGAGAGAAAGTAAGAGAAATGAAGGAAGAAGAAGTGGGAGAGATACACAGAAGGAAGGAAGGAATGGAGGTAGGAAGGGAGAGTGAGAGAAAAGAGAGAGACAAAGAGAGAAAGAGAGAAAGAAGGAAAGAGAATGAAAGAAAAAATTTGGAGAGAGATGAAAGAAAGAAAGAAAAAAGAGAAAGAGATAAAAGGAAGGAAGAGAGAGAGAAAAAGAAAGAAAGAAGAAAGAAAGAAAGAACTTACGACCAAAATTGAGCCCAAAATTTTGGTTGCTATGTAAGAGTGTTGTTAAGTGAGTTTCCCCACATATTCCAATTGCCCATGCCCACCTAGTCACACGACTGCCAAGCCACACCCACCCGGTCACATGACTGCCGAGACACTTCCACAAAACAAGCCACACCTACAGAATAGGTTCTAAAAAAATTTGAAACCCACCACTGGACCAGGGTAGGGCATTGTGGGATGTAGCACCAAATGCATAGCAAACATATGGTCTCTTTTTTAATTATTATTTTTTATTATTCAGGACAGAGCAGAGAAAATTTATTTTAAAACAATAACACAATAGCCAATTTTTCTGGAACCTTTTAAGTCGGGATCCCCAACCGCTGGTCCATGGACTAGCACCAGTCTGCAAATGCCAGAAATTGGACCACGCAAGCAAGCAAAGCCCCATCCATACACGCAGGATCCAGGCAGCGCACAGTACCACAGCTTGTGCGTGACGCATCTGGCCCCCACCAGTTTGACACTCCTGCTTTAGATGATAATTGTATTGCTCTGGAACATTTAAAATCACTATAGGTAGTCCTCTATTACGACTAACGTTTCTGTTGCAAAGCAAGACAATTGCCCCAATTTTATCACCTTTCTTGCCAGAGTTGCTAAGTGAATCACTGCAGCTGTTAAGTTAGTAGCAAGGTTGTTAAGTGAATCTGGATTCCCCATTGAGTTTGCTTGTCAGAAGGTTGCAAAATGTAATCACATGATCCCACTACACTGCAACAATCATGATTCAGTACCCAAGCGTTTAATTTTTGATCATGTGGCCAAGATCAAATGGTCATAAGTGAGCAATGGGCATAAATGTGCAAAATGGTCATAAGTCTTTTCCCCCAGTGCCGTTGTAATTTTGAACAGTCACTAAATGAATTGTTATAAGATATGTATCTGTACCATATACATTATTAGATTATCATTTAAATAATAAGCAGTTAAACATTCCAAGTCATTTTCAGGAGCATTTTAGTTGCTGTACAAAATCACAGGGAGCTTCCAAATCCTATCAGTGATGGTAGCACTTGTCCAGGTCAAACTGCCCATCCTATACCAACTTTACATCAGTTATGTAACACTATTGCTAGATTATGTGAGATCCATCCTATTTAAGGATACAAAATTGGAAAAAAAAACATTATTCACTTGCTGTCCATGCAATTTAATTATATAGTACTTTGGAGACACTAGAACACATTGTCCTTTGAGCAAGAGATTACTAGTGGGTCTTATTTAACTGTTCCTTTAATGATATCAGTTTTCCCAAGCACTTCATTATATAATGAAGTAAGGTATGAGACAGCATACTTTGATGTAACTCATTATGCTTCTTTCAAATAATAAATTGATGAAGATTTCCTAATCTGTATGCTATTTGATTTCTATGTTTTTAGTACTCTGTATTTCATTTTTGTACTTCCTAAATTCTTACAACAGTAAACCTATTACTTGAGGATTTTATGTGTTTGATCCTATGTTGTTTATTTCATCAGATTCACAATGCATCATAATTGGAAACGCTCATATACAGTTATAAGTAGTGAAATTGGTGTTGCTGAATTGTGGAAAAGTACAATTTATGGTGATGATTACATTACTAACAATGGCCATTTCCAAAAAAACCAGAGATATTTGACATCCTGACCATAATAAGCTACCATAACAAATAAACATAGCATAAATTTTTATTTATTTAACTCCGCAAACTTACATCACTTCAAAGCTTTAGTTGACTACATTACACCTTTAATGAATTATAGTTAAGAGATTCAGTTATATTATTCAATTATTTGATGGTTGATTTTTCTATGTCAGATTGGTGTAAAACTTTGTCTACTTGTTTTATGTAGCATGCATTAAATAATTGATGAGAGATAATATATTTTCTGTTGAAAAATACAATAGGTGTATAACCTTTTAGGAGTCCCTGCAGATTTTACTTCACTAACCGTTGCTGACTATAGGGGTGGTGCTTTAAAATAGGTTTTAATTTTAATTTAATTGTTCATAAGTAGCTCAGCAGAGTATGAAGATCAGTTTGGTGCATCAGATTAGAAACCAAATTCTAACCCCACTTTGGGCACAAAGCCAGCTGGTGACCTTGGGCCAGTTACTTTGTCTTATCCCTAGGAAGGAGGCATTGGCAAACTACTGATGAAAAATCTCAGGAACTTTTAGGTAGTGTCCAAGGAAAAAAAAGTAGATTATATAAGTAAAATAAAAGCAGCCATAATTTTTTGACATGCTATAGGTTATCAAAGTTTAAAACAAGGGTCATCTAGAGTAAATGTCCATCTTATAATACCATGTTTCCCGAAAATAAGACAGGGTCTTACTTTCCTTTGACCCCCAAAATAAGCACTTGGCCTTATTTTCGGGGAGGTCTTAATATTTTTGAGATGCAGGAGGCAGCGAGTGTGGTCACTTCATGGTTGCTGCCGTGTTGCAATATTTTCGGGGAGGACTTATTTTGGAGGGAGGGCTTATATTAGTGCATGTGCTCAAAATCCCGATTGGGCTTATTATCCGGGGAAGTCTTATTTTTGGAAAAACAGGGTAATATAAACATCCTTATATTAATAAATAAAAGATATAGGACAACTTCACAGGGACCTAAGAAAAAGAAGCATTCTTAGTGCTTTTCTAAACTTAAAGAGATCTGATTTCAAATATAATTATAGTGGGAGTTAATTCCAAAAATGAGGCCTGTCAGCAGTGACTCTCAAAGCTTTGTAGCACATTACATATTAAATACTTTTGCTATCTTAATCCAGGGAGACCTTGGTGTTTTCTGAGCTTAGTTGTTTGTTTCCAGACATTTCATTATCTGATGGAGTAACATGATATGACCTGTGTGGTGTGATGTGATATTATATGCATGCATGCATGCATGCATGCATACATACATACATACATACATACATATATACATACATACATACATACATCCTATGGATTCAGAATCCAATGGATTCTGATAGAAACAGAAAATTAATGGACTATTTCCCTGTTCTGCACCATATGATCATAATATATGTTACTGTATAATTTTTTTAACTAAAGAGGAAATCTGTGGGAAATTATTAAAAGCTAAGGCACATCAGGGGTGTGATCATGATAAATTTCTTGTCGAGCCTTTAGAAAGACATGCATTTCATATATGTGAGTGAAACCACATTGTGGGATATATTGTAAAGTAGAAGACAAATGTTTGGCAAATTTTAATATCTAAATCAGGGGTCTCCAAACTTGTCCACAAGTCTTAAAGCTGCCAAGTTTGGAGACCCCTGATCTAAATCAAAGCACAGCTAATGCTGAACAGCTTGTTATTGTAGTTTTTGAATGAAATGTATTGCGCCTTTAAATTCGCATTTCATTTTGGTTTTAAAGATTGAAAATATTGCTGCTCCACCAACCTGTACCACTAACAGCATAAAAATAAAGAAAATTTAGTAATTTAAGCATTGTGGAAAGTGAGGCATATGCTGATTGAAATGCCTTTATATTGTCATCCTAGTTTTGATTTTAAAAGCAAATCACTCAATTAACTTTGATTAACTGCAAATTTAAACCACACTAAGAATGATAAAAAAATAGCTTGCAGCTCCATTTGTAGTCTGAAATCATGCTACAGTGCAGCCATACAAATAATTATAATATAAAATAGATGCCGAAGAACCTAGTAAATTCTGTTGAATAAGAAATGAAGTCTAAATGTTCACCAAATTTAAACACCACTTTATAGACCTTGCCATAAACATGGTGGTGGTATTAAGAGTAAATAACAAGCAGTTTGGGAGCTGAGCAATTATGACAATAAGATTTAAGAAGACAAGAATGATCAAAATCGTAGAATAATACAAAGGATGCAAAAACTTGCCTATTAATGAATGGGTGCATTAATGTCTTTGTTAGATACAATGCAGAGTTTAATTGTAAGAAAGCTCTAAGTTGGAGCACTTTTTCAGAATTTTATTTAAGAGTGATTATGATGGTCTCCTGCTGATCATCCAGATGAAACTCTCTGGTCTTTTGTTGCTAATCTGATTAGAGACTTAAATTAAGAGTCAGTTTAAAGTGGTTCCTCACGTTATATAACCGGCAATAAAAATGTCATTTCTATTCTGAGCTAACTTTCCAAATATATCATGAGCCAAAACTAAAAAACACTCAGTGCAATTTACCCAAAGGCAAGCTTTTTTTCAACAGGAAAAGATATAAATAAAATGCACTGACCCTCCTACCTTTATCCCAATTGTCTTTTTCCAGCTGTTCTATTGGATATTCTGCAGATCACTTCTATACTTCAGGTAGATTATGTAAGAGGAGTTTTAGTCACCTTTTGTTTTTTTTGTTTTAAAAAAAAGACATTTGTAATGTTTGTTTATAAAAGACTTCTCCACCCTGTGGTCTTCAACTTTGCGTACTGTAGACTCAGGCATGGCCAGATTAAGGAATTTTTTGAGCTGAGGCCCACACACTTGAAGGGGTCCCAAATCAGATAAAACTCTTAGAAAAATATCGATAGCATCTTTTAATTCCTGGATAGGGAATCTTTGACCCAGCTGATCTTGCTGAACTATAACCTCCCTCCGGCATCCTTCACAATTGCACATGTGAGTCCTGAGAGAAATGTTTCAGAAATATCTTAAAAGAAAAAAGCTTTTTTAAAAGTTACAGCTGTATTCCAGAGAAATTTCAGGGACTTTGCTAGGGAGTTACAATTTTTTTCAGTGTGTAATGGGGGTCAGAGGAGCTACTGCTGCAGTACTAATCGCTTTGATCTGACCCTATAGTATTTTCATTACTATATATTTGGGCACTGGCGATTGTCACCTGTTTTGCTTTGTAATTTCTTGGGTGAACTGACTCTGGGACTTTAGTGACAGTATGGTTGGATATGTATGCCCCACCCAGTCTGGGGTTTGGGTCTAATGAGCAAAATGTAAGATTATTAATCCCCATGCTCTGAATTATAGCTTTGCAAATTCTTTTCAGTATATTCTATATTCTGGGCAATGTTTTCTGTTTTGTAGGTTGCGCCTCTTTAAGTTAAGCTTTTGCAACCCTACAGCTAAATGACTGCTCTACCTAAAATCCTCACTACTACTCCACATTAACTTGAATCACATCCAGATGTTAAAATTCAAATGGAAATAAAACTGATTTAGCTTTACTTGTTATGGAGATGTTTTAACCTAGATGAGGGAGAGCACCTGAGAAAGGTATAGCCTCTCACTTAGCTACTTTATCTGGGAATATTTCTTCAAACAGCAGCCAAACCAGTTTATATTTAGTGTAGGGGTCATCTAATGTGAAATGGTCTTTTATTATCCTGGACTTAAAGGACAGTCATTAAAGTTGTATCATCTACCAAAAGCAGGGCATTTTTTACTTTAAAAGTCAGGACGGTTATGAACACAATAGGACAAGTGCTTTGTGATGGATTCCATTTTGTAGGGCTCAGCGGTATAAGAAAATGCATTTAGCAGAAAATTGGAGAGAAATCAAAATGCATAGTGCAGCATAATGCATATTGTCTATACGTTAGATGATTGATCAATACAATTCCCAAAAATGAGATGGGTTTTTTCTTATTGTAAGTGAAAATTATTAGTTGAAGATACTATATTTTATTTCATTTCGTGTTTAGATGTCTGAGTCCCAAATGACCTGATGTCTTACAACTAAAAACCAATTCATTAAAAGAAAAATATTTCAAACCAGGAGGTTCAAAAGTTGAAAAAGCAAAATTTTAAAAAAATCAAACCAAAATACAACAAAACCATAAGGAGGCTCCATATTTGCCCTGTTCTTGAGGCCTAGAGAAAATTGGGTTTCCCCCAATTTTTTTCTAAGCTCCAGGTCTTCAACAATTTTCTAGTAACATGAGGAATATGGATACTCCACACAACGGAAGGCAGACAGCAAGAGATAGACTGCCCCTCAGATAACTAGGGCCTACTTCATGAAGGGGATTAAAGGCAATGACTATCATCTGAAATTGTATTTAGAAGTCAACAGGCAGCTTCCGCAGCTTTTCTCCATTGTGCTGGGCAGAGAAGCCAAGCTATGGGTTCCTCTGCTCTTCTGATCCTAGACTGAGTCAATCAGATCTTTGGTCACGCTTCCTCAGGCTGCACATGTCCCATTTTTTGACTCAGCCTTCGATGGAAAGATACACAGAAGAGGTGCTGGAGAAGATTTTAAAGACAAAAAGCATAAAAAAACAATCTTCAAAAAAAGGTTTCTCTTAGCCATACCTATTAGTGATGATCTGTTTATCACAGCAGAGAGGGTTTTGTTTTTGTTTTTGGCTTGGACAGCAGTGGAAATTGGGGATCTGCAACCCAGAAATTGACTTATAGGTTCACCTAGAGATTCACTGGACAGCCATATGAATTCATTTAAATAAACAAATAATATACCCAAATGACTCCACAGACCATTGTAGCTATTTTCATTTATGATATGAATGTATAATTTTCCTGAAATGTAGGTATATTATATATTTTTGTAATTATATTTCACACTTCAGAAGTGTACATTCAGTCTATAAAGTAAAGCTTAGAAAAAAATTTCGTAAATTGGGGGAAACCCAAGATTCATTCCGACTTATATTTAGAGAAGTGTCAATGAGATTTTTAAATATTATTAAAACTGAAATTTAAGAAAGAATATTAAGGAAAAATTCTTTTATTATAATTGTTTTTCCTTTTGAAAGGTTTGCTGAAAACCTTTTTTTGATATGCCATTGTTCTTAACAAAACTTCAGATTTTTACAATGAAAGTGAAATTAAATTGAATGCTTTGCAGTCATATCCTTCTAAAAATATGCCACTGTGTTCCTATCATGTGAAAAAGCTCTGCGCAAATGAAAACATTAAATTGATTTCAAGTTCTTGAAAGATAGATTCTACAATTAGTGATACACATCTTTTGATGCCATTCCAAATGCGGTCTTGACTCTTGATATTCTTACTCATGTCATAAAATAGGGAGTTGCAACAACTGCCAATTCACTGAGGAAATATATTGTGCTACTCAGAGGTGGGGAGTGAGTTAAATAAACAAATATAAAGCCAGCTGGGAAGGAAAGGATTTTATTTCTTTAAATCACCATGTGCTTCTTTTCTCTTTCAGCAGCAGGATGGAATTGAATGGAGAAAGCATGCTGACTAACAAGCCAGAATTTGTAACTTCAAAATTGTGATTTGTGTAGCCTGCCCTGGGAGTTTGAGCTGCAGAATCTTTCCAAGGGACTCCAGAAGTGTTTAAACAGCCATGGCACTCTTCACTCCATGGAAATTGTCCTCTCAGAAACTTGGCTTCTTTCTGGTGACTTTTGGCTTTATTTGGGGAATGATGCTCCTGCATTTTACTATTCAACAGAAGACTCAGCATGAAAGCAGTTCAGTGCTTCGTGAACAAATACTGGATCTCAGTAAAAGATACATAAAAGCATTAGCAGAAGAAAATAGAAATATAGTGGATGGACCTTATGTTGGGACAATGACTGCATATGGTGAGTAGGTTTGCGTAGATTCCTACACTGAACCTGCAATATTTCATGCCTTATTCAGTATCTGGCTAGTCAACTCATCAGCCTATATAGCTGGGGTTTAGATCTTCCTTCTTTCTCAAAAATAAACAATATTTCCTTTTAAAACTTATTTCCAGAGGATTTATAAAGTTATTTACAAAGGATTTTAAAAAGCATGGTGGTCCAGTGGTTAGAATGCAGTACTGCAAGCTGATTCATTGCTCACGTCAGCAGTTCAATTCTCACCAGCTCAAGGTTGACTCAGCCTTCCATCATTTCGAGGTCGGTAAAATGATGGCCCAGATTGTTGGGGGAAATATGCTGACACTGTAAACCACTTAGAGAGGGCTGTAAATCACTGTGAAGCAGCATATAAATCTAAATGCTAGTGCTATTGCTAAACCAGCTAGACACATAAAAAGTTGGTCTAGAGTACCTAGGAATCTAGACCAACTCTTCTGATTTAAGTTTATTTATATTATAACTTAATGAAGTATTGCCATGAGCATATGTATATGTTAATAATGGCTTGTATATCAATAGCATGTGTAGAACCCTAGACACAATCCCCAATTTTAATAAAGTGGGATTAAAACCAGCATCTGCCTCCTGAAACAATCGTGTCAATTGATTCTGGTAGAATAATGTGGTCCTAGAAATTGACTTAGACCTGAATACCTATTAAAAGCAAGCCCACAATACAAATGGGATACATTCCTGGCAATGTATGTCAGCTTATAAGTGGGGGCACTGCGTTTTAAAACAACTTGAGCTACCTGATGGTCTTTAAAGGCTGTCCTGTGGAGAGCAGTATTCCAGCTCGGCGGTGATGAAGACATAAATTATACTATGGCTAAGTCCTGGTTGCAGATACCTCTGGAACTGGCACATGAGCAAGGGTTGTGTAAAAGCCCAGATGGCCACTATGTTTATCATCTGCCTAATAAAATGAGCTTTCAAAGAAGATTCAAGTTGAGGTCTCCTACTTCAGGCCTTAACAAAAAGTGCTACAATGCATTAAAATAATAATTTTAATATAAAATTAAAAACTTTATATAGTAAAAACAATAGGGTTAGAGATTTTCCAAAATTCTGTGAGGTCATTTTCAATTGTCATTATAACTAAAACCATTTTACCTAAAATTTGCAAGAAGCAATATCCAACCTTTCATATTTGGTGCAAGGGCAGCTTCCCTCTTGTTTTGTAAGCAGGCTTTCAGAATTTAAAGAAATAATGGCATCCAATCTCCCAAAATGTAAAGAGATAAATCAGGATGGTATCCCATCTCCCAGACAAAGGAAAAATGTGTTTCAACCATTGGTTTCTACCCATCTCTCTTGTTCTGAAGAAAAAAAATAGAATAGCTGCAACCAGAGCAAATATGGCAGATTCCTAGGAATTCTAAATGTTAAAGTTGCCCCTCAAGCAAACAAGAATTCTACTCTTTCTGGATGAAGCATTGGTTTTCTTCCTTTGGATTATGGATGTTTACAGCAGCCTGAATAGCGCATTCGCATCATTGTAGCTCATAGCAGCTGTTTATATTTATAATGTATACACAAGATTTCCCTAAGTTTGATTTTAGACTTTTGAAATTAAGGAAAATTGTGTGTTGCAGTAATTATATCTCTTTGTTCAGGGATGAATTTCAGTATGGAATTAAAAGCGGGGGGGGGGGGACAGTACAAGCTAGTAAATGCTCAAGATTTAGACGGTAACCAACTTACTTTTAGAGAATTATCAGTAAGAAAGAGCAAGACAAATTTGCCTCCAGTTCCTTAAATGTTGGTTTAAGTGGTTGTCCATAACAGGAAAGAAGAATCTTGCAGACTCTTGTGGATATGATATTTCATTTGTTTGCTATTTTTATAAATACATTTCAAAGTTTGGGAGACTTATATTTAAAAGCTGGCAGTGAGCAGTATGAGCTCAGCCTTTCCACTACATTAAAAAAAGGTTAAGATTTAATTTTGGCCAGAGAACTGCTGCTTTTAAAAAAAAATCTTCCCTTTCCCAACCATATTGTGTAATAGCAGATACATGATTAAATATGGTGCTAGGACAGCAGCTAAAAATACATCACATAAACGGCAGGAAACATTATCTGTTTAACTTCTTCCCCAATTGCTTTTAGTTACCTGCTTATTTAGTGAATGTAAAAACAAATAAATGTGATACAACAGTAGTATACATTACATGTTTATACTATACTGACTTTCCCTAATTACAGATAGTCCTGAACTTACAAACATTCATTTAGTGACCGTTCAAAATTACGACACTGAAAAAAGCAACTTGCAACCATTCATCACACTTGCAACTGTTGCAACATCCCCATAGTCACATGATCAAAATTTGGATGTTGGCAGCTGGCTCATATTTATGACACTTGCAGTGTCTTGGGGTCATATGATCACCTTTTTTGTGACCTTCTGACAAGCAAAGTCAATGGGGAAGCCAAATCCACTTAACAACCATGTTACTAACCTAACCCTTGCAATGATTCACCTAATAACCGTAGCAAGAAAGGTTGTAAAATGTAGCAATTGTAACTTTATAACTGTCTTGTTTAGCAATGAAGATTTTGGGCTCAATTATGGTCATGAATCAAGTATTACCTGTGTATTCGAAAACCTTGGTTAAGACAATACAGTCTTTTAAGTAAGAATGACATTTAAGAGAAGGCTAATACGCAGTATATATTTCCTGGGGAAAGCCCCTCTTTCAAATACGGGGTTTGACATCATAAACACATATTTTGGTTCTGCTCCTCCAGACGATTATAATCTTTTAAATACACTGGTCTCAGACTGTTCATAGTTTTATCAGTAAAATTCAGCACCTACACTTCGGTTTCATACCAGTTGAAAGATAATTATTGATCCAAACTAAGATTATGTCTTCTGCAAAGCACACGTCTGCTAAAAATCATGACCTGGATGACTAAGAATCTCCATAGATACCAGCTAACATTTTAGGTCAGGGGGTTTCCACCTTCACAAGGTCCCTATATGGATTTTAACTCTCAGAATTCTCCATAGTGATCATTCTGGCTGTGGAATTCTGGGAGTTGAAGTTCACAATCCTGGAAGATTGGGTAATGGTCACATTTTGCTCTGCCTGACTTCTCTGAATGCTTTTCTGAATGGGTTTCTATAAGGATATCTTATGTTTGTATCATTCATTCATCCATTCATTCACATGCTGCCCATTGCTCATTGTCAAGTGACTGGGTAGCTATATCTGCTTTTTTTCAGGAAGTGACATAGGTAGCCTATCTGATGTTGGCATCAATATTAAGTTTTAGTTTGTTAATCTATAAACAGTCCCATTCTAACCAGAGGCAGGGCAGAATTTTTACCATCTCTTTGAAATTTGTTGAATTGGAGGACTTCCAATTTACTGTATGTTCTGCTCTAAATCTCAGGTGATATTTCCCCATTGTTTCATGCAGAGCCTAAACATTTATAGGAGTAATCTCCCCAAATAAATAAAAGATGAAACAATTCTTTTTTCCTGAATGTTAGGACACGTTGCCTCCCATAAAGATGCCAGTGTTAACCAAATATGTCAAGAAGCTTTTAGAATGAATAGGAATGTACTGTACTCATTTTGTCCAGTTCCTGTAAAAGTTATTTTACCAAAATTGGTGTAACATCAAAACATTTCTGCTATTTTAAAGACTTATTTGGTATGGTATGTTTGCCATCTTGAGTTACACCTGAAATTAAGGGTGGGATTAAAATATAAAAAATAATCAAAACATTTCTGCTGTTCTAAAGACCTACTTAATACAGCATTTAGAATCTGTAAAGAACTGCAGAGATGACCTTAGAGAAATTATATGATAATTGTTAGTAGACATCAGTGTAACTCAAGAAAAAAAGTATAAGAAAGAAATATAAGATCATTCTGCTTTATTGTTAGTTAAGCCTTAAAATTTTTACGACCAGAGTTGAGCTCAAAATTTATGTTGTTAAGCAAAACAGTTTCTGAGTGAGTTTTGCCCTGTAGTACAATCTTTTGCCATCATTATTAAGTGAGTCACTGCAGTTGTTAAGTTAGCAACATGGTTGTTAAGTGAATCTGGCTTCTCCCTTGACTTTGCTTGTCAGAAGGTGGCAAAAGATGATCACATGACCCTGCAACACTGTAACCATCATAAATATGTACCAGTGCCAAGCACCTGAATACACAATGTCATCATGGGAATACTTCAACGGTCATAAGCATAAAAAATGGTCATAAGACTTTTTTTTTTAGTCCCATTGTAACTTCAAATGGTGACTAAACAAATAGTTGTAAGTCAAGGCTACCTGTTCTATGGGTTATTTCAATAAAGTAGAATTCTGGAATTCTAACATCTCTATTACCTGACCTGGCCTATGTCAAAGGGCTGGCAGACTCCAACCAGATGCCAATGGATAGTTCCCAAGCAGGAAATGAATAGAGCATTTGCACTATAAGCAATGACCTCTTCATCCAGATTCTGTCTGATTATCCTTAGGAACTTTGAAATAAGCCAGTGATGGAGTTTATAATATATAAGAAGCTTTCATTTTACACATTATGGATAGCACAAAACTAAAGTATGAGCAATAAAAAAAGGAACTTAATCGTTTGAGCAAATAGTAAGGGCTTATCCATTATTGAGGTAAGAATTGGAGAGTAGGGCATTACATGGATTTATTTAAATCAATACACATCATTTCCATGATGTCACTATATAAATTGGTGCAGACAACATTTGTATAATGAAATTGTGATGCAAACTGCAGTGGAAATATGCTCTGCTGCAGAAGAAATCTGTTGCATTGAAGCCTAGTAAAATTAGGTTTCACTGGATAATTTTTTACAAAACTGCCATCTCTTCAAGATGCTAATAAAGGATTCAGGTTCTGCAAGTAATTTCCAAATAAGAAATTATATTTAAAAGATCCATAGTCTGTCAAATAACAGAAGTAGTTCCTGGATAAAATCATTTTGTTAACACACTGCATTCAACAAAGTTCTGAAAGTGTAGGAGGATGTTAGAAGAATTTTGAAATAATGTCCTTTCTAGTATTAAGGAGTTGGAGGATGCATTACAAACAATGAAGTTTAATTACTGTTTAAATATCCTCTTGTATTCTCCCTACATATTTTATTTTGCTCTCTGCATCTATAAAAGAGTTTAGGAATTAGTTGGACACACACAGATAATAGCAGAACCAATAGCAATAGCACTTAGACTTATATATCGTTTCATAGTGCTTTATAGCACTCTCTGAGTGTTTTACAAAGGTCAACATATTGCCCCCAACAATCTGGGACCTCTTTTTACTGACCTTAGAAGGATGGAAGTCTGAGTCAACCTTAAACCAGTGAGGATCGAACTACTGGCAGTCAGTAGAATTAGCTTTCAATGCCGCATTCTAACCACTGTGCCACAACTGCTCTAGAAGCAGGTAGGTTATTTTAATAGCGGAACAATCTTTAGTTGAAATAGTTCAATACCACAGTATGAGTATTGCATGAAGAAAGGTCCACATTCTGTCCTAATAGTTTGATTTATCAAACTTAGGAGAAAATCATATTCATAATTGTATATAAAGCAAAGACAGCCCTTTTATCTTTTTATCTATCAGTTTTAAAAATAATTTTATTTAATTCCTAATATTTGTTATCTGTGGATGCTATTTATCATCTTTATATTTTTGTGTAGTCTATTTACTTCTTTAATTAATTAATTTAATAAATAAAAGTTTCCCTTAAGTTCATTTAATGACCGTTCGAATTTACAATGGCACTGAAAAAAAGTGTCTTATGTGTCTTTGGAAAGAAAGGTCATAAAATGGGGCAAAATTCACTTAACAATTGTCTCACTTAAGAACAGAAATTTGGGCTTGATTAAGGTAGTAAGCTGAGGACTACATGTAATGAAATGTTACCTAATAAATGTTACCTAAGAACAAGAAGTATTGCTTTCTGCTGCGGCTTAAGATAATTTTAAATAAATTTGCTTCTCCTTTATTGGAAAAAAGAAGAATTGCGGGAGGGAGGGAATAAATATATTCATATATTATACTGAGCCATAATCATTCATAGGAGGGGTGAAATCTTCCCGGTTTGGCCCGGTCCTGCCCAATCTGGTAGGAACGATTTTCCTTCGTTCTGAGAACCAGTAGTGAAAAAAATAGATTCCAACGATTGCGTGAGCCACGCAATCATTGGAAGCTTTCCCCCTGCTTTTTAAAGCATATTTTTCCCTGCCGGTCGCCAGAACTGGCAGGGAAACAATGCTTTAAAAAAATTTTTAAAAAGCTTCCAACAATCGTGCGGTTCACAGCTGAGCTGCGTGATCGTCGGAAGCTATTTTTTTCACTTTTTAAAGCATTTTTTCCCTGCCAATTTGGGTGAACTGGCAGGAAAAAAATGCTTTAAGGGGGGGGTGGCCACGCCCACCCAGTCACATGACCTCCACCACCAAGCCACGCTCATAGAACTGGGGGGGGGGGAGATTAGATTTCACCATTGATTCATAGTCCAACTTGGAAAAAATGCTTTCCTGCTCCTTAATGAGATCAGTGCTTCTTTATATAAACTGTCCTGGATGTTCCTCTTGCTATTGGTGTTCACTTTCTAACCTTTCTGTTTATTTTGCCAGAAGGCGCCTGCCTCTTTTTAAAAACTAAGTGGCTCCCCTTGTTTTCTCTCAACAATTGTTCTTTATTTCCCCCATCCCATCTTATCATCACGAAATCTTACTTATTTGGCAACAAGGAAAGACTGCAACATCCCTGAATAGGCCTGCCTACAGATCAGGGCTGAACCTTCTTTCCTATCTCCCTAAGTATCTTCTTCTCCTTCTCTGTCTGCAGTGGAAGCCGCTCTTTAGAACAAATGCCCAATTGTTGCTTTGTCCCTTTTGTCTCATTTCCTGAGAAGATTCTGTGACCGTTGTGTATGCATTTGTTTGAAAGGTGGAGGTCACGGTCCCTGGAAGCAGGCCGCTTGCACTGCTTTTGTCATCTGTGTAACATTAGTGCTTGTTTTGTAAGGCATGGTAGAGCCTCCATGATACCGTGTACCAAGACTCACATTCTGATTCACCTGCTAAATATTGCAGATTGGTCAGAATTTGTGCTAAATTGTCCTTGAAGAGAACACACTTAAAGACTCTTGATGTGCCACGTTTCTCTTCACAAGGATCCATAATGTATTCTTTTTGAACCTGAAAAGAAATTTCAGTAAGATAGCAGATGCTTAAAAGCTGTTCTGGAAGCAAAGGTTTTCTGCCTTAATTCTGTACGGCAAGGGAAACCAAATGTATTATTGAAAATGACACCCCGTCTATATTTTAACTTCATTTGCCTTGTGGTTTCTTTAGCTATAATTTTGTTAGCTATAATTGTCAAACTCTTGGTTCTGCAGAAGTTTTCAGTAAGAGGGAACGTGGCGAGAAATTTTGCTTGTTAGAAACATCTCCTTTGGGAAATTGCATTTATTGTCAACACAAGTTTCTGTAGGGGAAAAAATCATTTCAAAAATGAAATGAACTCATTTTTGTCAAAAGCTTTTAAGAAAATCAGACACACGATCTCTACTATTGCCATCATCCCTGTTATTGTAATGCACAGTGGCACTGTACAGGTAACCCTCACTTAACAATAATTGCTACTAAATTGCTACTAAATACAGTCATAAAAGACAAAGATATATGATCCAGCTGCTTAGTGGTGGCAGTTCTGGCAAGTCTCATGTTGCCGTCATTAAGCAGGGACCATACATGTTGTAAAGAGAGGACCTCACGTTATTACATTTTCCAAGTTTATGTTGACTTCCCCATTGGCTTTGCTTGTGAAAAGTCAAAAGGCAAGGGTACAAATTACAATCACGTGACCACGGGATGCTGTTGCAGTTGGTAAATCTGGGCCTGTTGCTGAGCACCCAGATTGTAATCATAAGGCCACAGGGTTACTGTGATGAAAGGAATTCAAGGACTGCTTTAACTACCACTGATTCAGCACCATCACAAATTTGAACAGTTGCTGAATGAGTTGCTGAATGAATCGGTTAAATGGCCACCTGTATTATTATCCACAGGGACGCGATGGCTCAGTGGCTAAGCTTCTGATCTGAGCTTGTCAATCAGAAACTTCAGCGATTTGAATCCCTAGAGCCGCATAACAGAGTGAGCTCCTGTTACTTGTCCCAGCTTCTGCCAACCTATCCGTTCAAAAACGTGTAAAAATGCAAGTAGAAAAATAGGGACCACCTTGGTGGGAAGATAACAGCGTTCCGTGTGCCTTCGACGTATAGTCATGCCAGCCACAAGACCACGGAGACATCTTTGGATAGCGCTGGCTCTTCGGCTTTGAAGCGGAGATGAGCACCACCCACTAGAGTCAGGAATGTGTGCGAGGGGAACTTTACCTTGTTACCATCCACTGAATTTCTTTTTATTTAATTACTATATACAATTAAAGGATCACAAACTGGTAGTTCACTTGAAAATATATGAGTTAAAAAGGTGATTAATAAAAGTTTTATGTTCAGAGGCATATGAAGTAACTTGTCTACTAGGGCTGTGTAAAGCCTTTGAAAGAGGTTCATCATTATTATGAGAGCATAAATAAAGCCCTTTTGAATTATAAAAGCAGCCGCATCTTCTGTATTTTTAGCTGACCTTCACTTTGCTTTGAACAAAGCCAAGCAAAGTGAACGCATGTTTAGAGACGGCTGGAGCCTGTGCAAAACAACTGCATGCATGAAAAATAAGAAGCTGTTTTTAATTAGTAGAAAAGAAGTGCTTCATATATACTCCTGCACATTCTGAAAAACCTCCTCCAAAAACTTTACACATCCCTCTTATGCACATATCTGTAGTAGTCCTGCTACATAGTAGAGTGAAACAAGTCACTACAGTTAGCATGATGAATGGTTTGGTGTTCGATTGTATAGTAAGAAATGGTACTATATTTGGTTTCGCTTCAAATAGCAAAGCTATGATTTTTGTCATGATACATTCATAAGAGCCAAGGTGGCGCAGTGGTTAAATGCAGCACTGCAGGCTACTGCTAGATCAGCAGGTCAGCGGTTCAAATCTCACCGGCTCAGGGTTGACTCAGCCTTCCATCCTTCCGAGGTGGGTAAAATGAGGACCCAGATTGTTGGGGGCAATATGCTGACTCTCTGTAAACCGCTTAGAGAGGCCTGAAAGGCCTATGAAGCGGTATATAAGTCTACTGCTATTATTCATGTCATAATACATCAACATATAAAAAACACAGGTTGTCATAAATGCTAATTCTGTATGCACATGATATATCTTTATACTTACATTACTTAAGCAAATAAAGTGAATTGGGGACTTCTAATAATTCACTTCAATGATATGTAGTATCATTGCTTTGAACCATTTAAAATATTGATTAGCTATTTGTTTTATATTTTCTTTTTTAATACTAATTGATTTCCTTTCCTTTCCTGATTTAGATTTGAAGAAAACTCTTGCGGTCTTACTGGATAATATATTGCAGCGTATTGGGAAGCTTGAGTCTAAGGTTGAGAACCTTGTAATCAATGGCACAGGTGCAAATTCTACAAACAGTACCACCACTGCAATTCCTAGTTTGGGGACAGCTGAAAAGCTGAATGTTGCAGGTAGGTCTGAAAACTCTTCGTTTCTGCCCTTTAATTTTGAACTATATAGCACAATATAAAATAGTCTAAAATAGATTTTATTATTATTATTATTATTATACAATTGTATCACAGCGGCCAGTTGCTTCGCCGGATTTGGCATTGGTTACTAGTCAGGCCCCACCCAGGGGCCTAGGACGTCGTAACGTATTTTTGTAATATGCGTCCAGATCCAAGCAGTGCGGCTTTTTGCATTTGACTGATGGTGATTTTGTCAATTTTTAACTGTTTTAAATGTAATTCCAGCGCTTTTGGAATAGCACCCAGTGTGCCAATTACCACTGGAATTACCACTGCTGGTTTGTGCCATAGTCGTTGAATTTCGATTTTTAAGTCCTGGTATTTTGTGATTTTTTCATATTCCTTCTCGGCGACCCTGGTATTGCGATGTCTATGATTGTGACCTTATTTTTCTCAACCAGTGTGTTGTCTGGTGTATTATGCACCAGTATTTTGTCCGTTTGTATACGGAAATCCCACAAGATCTTGACCATCTGATTTTTGGTGACTTTTTCAGCTGATGTTCCCACCAGTTTGTTGCTGTTTTAATAATATAATTTTTGCACAAATTCCAATGGATCATTTGTGCTACTGAATTGTGCCGCAATTTATAATCAGTCTGCGCAGTTTTTTTACAGCAGCTGAGTATGTGATCAACAGTTTCATCAGCTTCTTTGGAAAGTCTGCATTTGGCATCATCAGAGGATTTTTCGATTTTGGCCTTAATGGCATTGGTGTGGATAGCTTGTTCTTGCGCAGCCAGGATTAGTGACTCTGTTTCTTTCTTTAATGTACCTGTTGTTAACCATAACCAAGTTTGTTCACTGTCCACTTTATCTTTTATTTTTTCCAGAAATTGGCCATGCAGTGCTTTGTTCTGCCAACTCTCCATTCTTGATTTTATCACATCTTTTCTGTATTCTTGTTTCGTCTGTTGGGCCTTCAGTAGATTTTTGTTCTTTACTTCAATTAATAGATGTTCTTGACTTTCTTTTAAATAATCAGCCAGATTATTATTATTATTATTATTATTATTATTATTGTTGTTGTTGTTGTTGTTGTACAATTGTATCACAGCGGCCAGTTGTTTCGCCGGATTTGGCATTGGTTACTAGTCGGGCCCCACCCAGGGGCCTAGGACGTCATAACGTATTTTCGTAATATGCGTGCAGATCCAAGCAGTGCGGCTTTTTGCATTTGACTGATGGTGATTTTGTCAATTTTTAACTGTTTTAAATGTAATTCCAGTGCTTTTGGAATAGCACCCAGTGTGCCAATTACCACTGGAATTACCACTGCTGGTTTGTGCCATAGTCGTTGAATTTCGATTTTTAAGTCCTGGTATCTTGCGATTTTTTCATGTTCCTTCTCGGCGACCCTGCTATCACCTGGTATTGCGATGTCTATGATTGTGACCTTATTTTTCTCAACCAGTGTGATGTCTGGTGTATTATGCGCCAGTATTTTGTCGGTTTGTATACGGAAATCCCACAAGATCTTGACCATCTGATTTTCGGTGACTTTTTCAGGCTGATGTTCCCACCAGTTTGTTGCTGTTTTAATATTATAATTTTTGCACAAATTCCAATGGATCATTTGTGCTACTGAATTGTGCCGCAATTTATAATCAGTCTGCGCGATTTTTTTACAGCAGCTGAGTATGTGATCAACAGTTTCATCAGCTTCTTTGCAAAGTCTGCAATTGGCATCATCAGAGGATTTTTCGATTTTGGCCTTAATGGCATTTGTGCGGATAGCTTGTTCTTGCGCAGCCAGGATTAGTGACTCTGTTTCTTTCTTTAATGTACCTGTTTTTAACCATAACCAAGTTTGTTCACTGTCCACTTTATCTTTTATTTTTTCCAGAAATTGACCATGCAGTGCTTTGTTCTGCCAACTCTCCATTCTTGATTTTATCACATCTTTTCTGTATTCTTGTTTTGTCTGTTGGGCCTTCAGTAGATTTTTGTTCTTTACTTCGATTAATAGATGTTCTTGGGTGTCTTTTAAATAATCAGCCAGTGCATGTTTTTCTTCTTCAACTGTTTGCTTCACTTGTAATAATCCTCTGCCACCTGATTTTCGGGGCAGATAGAGTCTATCAGTATCACCACGTGGATGTAAACTGTAGTGCATTGTCATTAGTTTCCTGGTTTTTCGGTCCAAAAGGTCCAAATCAGCTTGTGTCCAGTTAACTATGCCAGCTGTGTATCTTATAACTGGTATTGCCCAGGTATTTATGGCCTTGATTGTATTTCCACCATTCAATTTAGATTTCAAAATTTTCCTAACTCTGTTGGTGTACTCTCGCCTGACAATAGTTTTTACTTCTCCATGCTTGATGTTATCCAACTGCAGAATGCCTAAGTATTTGTAGGCTTCATTTTCTTTGCATTTAATTAGTTGGCCATTGGGCATTTCAATTCCCTCAGATTCAGTGATTTTGCCCCTTTTTATGGATACAGTGGCGCATTTTTCCATGCCAAACTGCATTGAAATATCGGTGCTGAATACTCGGACTGTATTTGTCAATGATTGGATTTCTATTTCTGACTTGCCATAGAGTTTCAAATCATCCATATATAGTAAATGCGAAATTTTTTCAGCTTTTTTGGCTGTTTGGTAGCCTAATTTCATTTTTTTTAAGATTACTGATAGTGGGATCATTGCGATGATGAAGAGAAGAGGTGAAAGTGAATCACCCTGGAAAATTCCTCGCTTGATATTAACCATTCCGTAGCTTTCATTCCCTACTGCCAACTCAGTTCTCCATTGTTTCATTGCCTTTTCAGTAAAGGATGTAATATTTTTGCTAATGCCAGTTGTTTCTAAGCATTTTATGATCCAACTATGTGGCAGTGAGTCAAATGCCTTTTTGTAATCAATCCAGACCATATTCAAGTTCGTTTTTCTGTTCTTACAATTTTCTAATATCATTTTATCAATTAGAAGCTGATCTTTTGTGCCCCTGCTCCTTCTTTTGTTGCCTTTTTGCTCTACTGGCAAGATGTTGTTTGTTTCCAAATAATCCATCATGTTATCTGCAATAATCCCTGTGAGTAATTTGAAGGTTGTTGGTAAGCATGTTATTGGTCTATAGTTTTCAGGTGTTGTTCCTTTAGTTGGATCTTTCTGAATCAAGTATGTTTTTCCAGTTGTCAACCATTCATCAATTTGGCCCTTTTGTAAAATTTCATTCAGTTGCCTGGCCAATATTGCATGCAAACTGGTCAGATATTTGAGCCAGAAACCATGTAATTGGTCCTTTCCAGGTGATGTCCAATTCTTTACCTTTTTAACTCGATTTTTGATCATCTCAGTTGTTATTTCTAATACTTGCATTTGTTTGTTGCCAATGCTTTTCTCAAAGTCATGTATCCACTTTGCTTCCTTGTTGTAGTCCTTTGCATTTTCCCACAATTCTTTCCAGAATTCAACTGTGGCCTGCTTTTCTGGTTTTTCACTTTTGGTGTCACCATTCACATTAAGGCTTTGATAAAAACGCAGTTGGTCTGATCGAAATTGCTGATTTTGTTTATATTGGATGATTCGTGCCTCATATCTTTCAATTTTTCTAGCTGTTGCTGTTATCTGCTGTTTTACAATCTCTACAGCTTCATTGATGTTTCTTGTATCCAATCTATATCTTCTGATTAGCCGATCTATGATTTTGTTGTTTTTAAGCCGTTGCTCATGCATGTTCTTTAAGTTACTAGCATCTGCCCTTAATTTTTTGATTTTTTGTTCTAGACGGATTTTCCACTTTGGCTTTGATGCTTTTTCTGTTGTGTGACTAGGTACTTTAATTTTAATGCCTAGTTCATTAGTGACTATTACAGCTGCGCTGTACATTAACTGGTTTGTTTCCAAGATGGATCCCGGTTCAATTGTTGAAAACACTGCATTAACCATTTTCATGATAGGGGCCAAAATTTTCTTAGGCACAGTTTTTAGTGATGGTAAACGTTGCCTTTCCTCATTAAGCAGAAAATGCTCCATGATCTTATCCTTCAATTCTTTTTGTTTTTGAGTTAGTTCATCAGTTGGTTCAGTGATAACTGGTTCTAGTGGTGGTGATGTTATTTCCTCCCTGAGAGCTTCTTCTGGGAGTTCTACTATAGTGTCTTTAGTTGTGTCTTGAATATCAGTTATTTCCGCTTGTGATATTGTTTTTTGGGTTTTGCAATTTGCCTGAATTTCCTCATGTTCAACTTCACTAAACACTTTATTCCGTATAATAAATCGCCTTTGATCTGCTAGTCGTTGTTCACTAACATTTGAATCTGGATATTGTTGTTTCCATAATTCATACATTCGCTTTAAATATCCTCTTTTTTCTGGCTCTGAGTTGTAGTAACAGGCCATTATGGCACGGTTTTCATCTGCACTATATTTTTGTCGTTTTGTTGGCTGGTCCACTTGTAGCCCACTTGTCGACGGATGTCCAGGGACCCCAACATCCGCCGCGGCCCTTGTTAACCCGCGCGACGACCGATGCGGTATGGAATTCTTATTCGTTTTTTTCACCATATTGTATGGGTTGGCGGGGGGTTTTTTACGGGACCAGATGCCAACCTGATCCCAACCTTCCTCCTTTCTCATCCGGGCTTGGGACCGGCAACGGCGGAGTTGTTATTATTATTATTATTATTATTATTATTATTATTATTATTATTATTATTTTAAAGATTCAGGGGAGGAGAGAGGAGTGGAGGCAAACTAAGGATAGTTCCTCAATTAACAACCATCAAAATTACAATAAAACAGAAGGAAGGGAGTTATGACCTGTGACCAAAGTTACAGCTGCTGCAGCACCTCACAGTCACATGATAAAAATTAGGATTTTGGGTAGCAGGAATCTGATGCCAACCAGATCAACCTTCTCTGTGATGATCAAGTTAAAAATAAGGGGGGGGGTATTTACTAAGATTGACCTGACCTTTAAAAGCAATAGCCTAAAACCTGGACCACTGTTGTTCTGCTGACCAGGTAAATAAGTTGAGCCCAGGGAGCCAGAACATGAAACAGGTTAAAACATTGGGATTGTGTTCCCTTTGAGTGGCTCTCCCCTTCTCCCAACCATTATATCTCCCCGTATCCAACACTGCTGAGAAATAGTACCCAACCCTATTCATCCCTCCAGTTTTTTCATACCCCATCCTCAACCTCTCCTCTCAAGCTAAAATGCATCCCCACGCCAAGCAATATACATTTCAGAGAGTAGAAAACCTGACACGTGCTATAGCAACAGCTCTCGGCATCTCCAAGTCACCATGCCACCCTAATCATATCTTCATCTAACAGGAATACCCCATACTAATGAATCAGTAGAACGAATTAATCAGAACAATTAAATCAATGGAGTGGCTTGCTTTTAGAAGTTATGGGTGCTCCAAAACTGGAGGTTTTTAAGAAGAGATTGGGAAACCATTTGTGTGAAATAGTACAGGGTCTCCTGCTTGAGCAGGGAGTTGGACTAGAAGACTGTTCGGACCCAGGCTTCCTGAGACAGTAAAAAGCACACGCTTAGTCCCAAAAACCCTCTTTTTATTTCAATGGCTGTGAATTATGTTCATTCACATCCCGTAATGAGTCACAAATAGTTTGTAAAGAGTCTGCCAAAGTCTTTCAGAATAAAATTGATAAGCACCCTCCCTTGAAACACTGCCAAAGACCTAATTGGCAATTAGCTTTGCAAGGCCACACGGAGAATAGAGTCAAAACAGAGTTTCAGAATTTAAACCAACCAGAACGAGAAAGTTGCTTCCTGCAAATGTTAATGTGCCTTTACTTCTCCTTTATGTCTTAAGAGAAGGGCCAATCATCTCCAAGCCTTATTCCCGAGTCGCCCCTTTTGTCTTAACTGTTCTTGCTTTCTGGCAGCTCTGCGCATGTGCGCACTGGTAACAGGCTCCCCCTGTTCCTCTGCCTTGCTGATGTCCGGCTCTGGAGGCAACACATAACTCCAGATGGCCCTGCCCCCCTGTCTGCCTCAAACACAAAGCCCTCATCTGAGCCTTCCCCAGACTCCAGAACTAGCCCATGTTCCTCCCCAACTTTCTCACTGTCCAACTCTGCTGCCAGTTCCGCAGGCCGCCTGCGGACCACAACAAAGACTTCCAAGGCACTTCCAACTCTGTTATTCTATTAATTGGTTTTACCTATGCTACAGGGAGCCCCTTCACCAGTTCTCACCCAGAGTATCTGAGTACATTCACCTCACTTTCATTCCACAGTCCCAAGATCCTCAGAGAAATCTCTTCATAGTACAAAAACACGTTATTTAAAACAAAATAGTCCAGGATTGGCTTCACACATAGCTGAGAAGATGAAGTGGCCATGCAAAACCTTCAGCAGTTGACGAAGCCAAACACATTTCCTAAAATGTCGCTGCTCAGCCACTGTCCATCCACCATATGGTGCAACTTAATGTAGACACTGTCTCCACCAGCTCCAAGAGTCTATTGCTTCCATTGTCTAAAGTATAGACCAAAAGTCCAGCCAGCAACCTACACCAATAGATCTCTTGATGGAGGACAGGAGAGCTTAATTTCTTTGCTGTCTCCATTACTGGGAGGTTTTTGGTGCTCTCTAAGTTTGCTTGTTCTCTTGCAGATATTTCATTACCCAACTAGGTAACATCATCAATGCTACTAAGGTGTGGGATTTGCTGTAGGTTTATATTCTAGTGGCTTACCCCGTCAGTATTGGTGGGGTGGTCTTAGAGATTCTTTGGTTGGGCTGTTTACTGTTGGCTTCTTCGATCGTTTCTTGATTGGAATATTGATTACTTGATTGTTGGTCTGATATTCATCTTGCAGCTAATCTATGCTGATCTGGGTGCTGATTACTGGTGAAGAGGTGCTTAGGTCTTTTTGTTCCATTTTTAACTAGTTGGTAGCCTGTTTTACATACTCTATAGATGTTGTCAATGTCTATATGTCTATTGATGGCTGATTTGTCAAATGCTAGGCTTCTATTCCCTGGCATTTTTTGGACTTGGTTTGGTCTAGGATGGTCACATTTTCCCAACCATTTTAAGCTATGGTTAAATCTATGTGTTGCATTTATCTTTACCATCTTGGATATTGATATAGTATATGAAAATGAATCCTGGGCTAAATATTTTCTAATTTAAAATGAAGACATTCAATCAATCAGAAAAGCGCTGGAAGGAACCTTGGAGCTCTTCTATTCCAACTGCCTGCTCAAGCGGAGACCCTATGCCATTTCAGACATAATGAAACATTAAAAGGAAATACCTCATATCTATATTTCATGACAACAAAATGTTCTAAAATATTAATTTAAATAATAGTTTTAAGGTAAAGGATATGCTTGCTTGCTTCAGTTTATTTTTGGATGGCCAACCTTAACCCTTTAGAGTTATACAAAAATTGTAAGCTTTTTATAAGCAAACTATGAGCAAATCCTATCTTCAGGTTTGGAATTAAGCCAATGTAAAGATTTTTTTTAAAAAAAATCATTTACCTGTCAATGTAGTCTATTAGTTCTTGGGCTTAAATTCAGAACATATGTTTTATAAGCATTTGCTTCTGAGAGACTTTTGGAAGTCAAATATTTATCTTTGGTTTAAAGGCATAACA
Source organism: Thamnophis sirtalis (assembly GCF_051295495.1). Classification (NCBI taxonomy): domain Eukaryota; kingdom Metazoa; phylum Chordata; class Lepidosauria; order Squamata; family Natricidae; genus Thamnophis; species Thamnophis sirtalis. The sequence continues at coordinate 44,167,340 of NW_028261381.1, read as the reverse complement.
ATGCCTCTAAGTAAAGATTTATACTGCTTGTTTGAAGTTGAATTTCCAACTAAAATATTACAGCCATTTTTATTGTACATTCTGAAATACAAACATTTGCTTTCTTTTTTGATGTTGTTCAATAGTCTTTATCTATCCTATATTAAGTGGCAGATGCTCCTTTTAGGCAGTAGTTGTTCAAAACTTCTCAAGCCAAAAGATGAAACTATATTATGAAATGCCTTCCAATGTAATGTGAACCTGGCAGCTGTGTGGTATTGCTTAAAAAAGTAATAAGGGCGTAATGAATGAGTAACATTTTCTGTTTTGCATTGTATTCCCTCAGGGCTATCTGTTCTGAGCTACATCCTGACAGCTGTTACAGCTGTATGATTATTTAATTTATATCCTGCCTTTCATGTAATATATAAATGTGGTGGGGAAATATGTTTTATTCTCTCAGCAACTTTGTAGGTTGGTGTAAGAGATAGGACATATTGTAGTGACTCATGAGTTTCATGATTGGGTGGGCACTTGGGAGTGGCTATCCCTTGTTACAATCCAACATCTGAACCACTATGTCACATTGGCCACTGTCTTTATTTGCTTTTCCTTTCCAACATATGTGACACGGGGTAAGATAACTCCTTCCTTGCATATTCTTTTTTTTCTCCACTCTTCTTATCCCTCCTGTTATCTGTAATGGAATCAGGCCAGAATGACAGTATTAAGATCAATCATATTCCCATACTTCATGTGCATTCATTGAATACTGGGTAAGGTAAAAAGTACCCCTGTCCAATTGGGTCCAACTTTGGAACGCTGTGCTTATCTCTGTTTCTTGGCCGATGGAGTCAGCATTGTTCAGTGACATTTTCCATGGTTATGTGGCCAGCATGAATGGTACCAAAAGTGCGTGGAACTCTGTTAAGTGGTACCTATTTATCTTCTTGCATTTGCATGCTTTTGAAGTGCTAGGTGAGAAGGAGCTGAGGCAAGTAATGGGAGCTCACCCCATTGCACAGCACTCGGGTCTCGAACCCCAGCTGTCAGTTTTCCAGCTGACAACCTCAGGATCTTTAACCACTGAGCCAACACGCCGCCTGGGCTGGGACCAAATCATAAATCCAATGAATAAGAAGCTCTGCTTGTGGCAGGTTTATTTTCTGCAGTGTGTGATATAATGGAACAGGCTAAAGAATACTAATTTAAAAAATTCAGGGAAGGAAAAAAGACATGGAACTTTGAATCCCAGAGTAACTTTAATGGGAATTTATGTTTTGTGATGTGGAAGCAAACTGAGACAGTAAACAGAAAAGTATCCTATTTATTTTTTCTGCTTTGGCAGGGCTTAGCCACACCCCTACTACAGCAGCAGAAAGGAGTAGAGTTGTCCATTATATTTCTAGGAGTTTTTGAAGATTTGCAATACACAGTCAGGAATTGACATTTGTGATTTCCCTCTTCCTGGTGTTCCTTTTTGGGGGTTTATTTTCTTGAAAGTTTATAAATGGTATAAGTTAATTCAAGGAGAATCTTGATAATTTATCAATTAGTGGTAGAAGTGAATGGACAGAGAGGCAGCATAGGAAATGGGAAAAAGGAAAATCTATTGTTCCTCCCAGCTTGTGGCAGAAAACCAGTTTGGAAGAAAAAGGAGGAAACTCTAAAAGGAGTAATTGTTTTTAAAATGATGAATGAAAATAATGTTAATTGTATTACAGGATATTGATTTTAGAGTTTTAGACCCACCAAGTGGCAGCCTGGGCCATTAAGGCGTCTTCCTCTGCCTCGTTCTTTAACAGGGCTTCCATTATTTGGCTATGTGAGCTGCAGTCCAAGGTCCCGGCAGGGGACACTCTCCTCCGCCAGGACGTGATAAAAATCATCGCAGCAGCCCAATACTTTGCATTTAATGCAGCGAAGTTTGCCTCCAGGGCATTGGCCTCCAACGTCACTTCTAGGTGCTTCGTGTGGCTTCGCCACTGGCAGATTGACCAGAAGACCAAGTGGAAGCTTGCTTCTGCCCCCTTCAAGGAAACTAAATTGTTTGGGGAGGTTTTAGACCCCTTCCTGATTGAATCTAAGGATAAACGGAAGGTCCTTTCTACTCTGACCAAGAACCAGGTCGTAAGTCCACCCCCTATTTCAGGAGGCAGTCCTTTTGTTCTAATGATTCCTCCCTCTCCTCCTCCGCTGCCTCCAGATCATACAACCAATCCACCGATCGATCCCAGGACAGACAGTCCTTTCGGGATGGATAGGCAGCAGTTTAACTTCCACAAATCCAACCTTGGGGGGGGGGGCTTCTCACAGGCCCTTCCGCACATTCAAGTGACCACCAATGGTCACCTTCCATCGAGGGACGGCTTCAGCTGTTCGTATCCCAATGGGAGCAGACCCACAGGACGGCTGGGTCTTGCAGACCGTCAGGGAGGGACTGTCACTGGAGTGCCCTCCCTGACGGTCTGCAAGTTCCCCCCAAGGAACTTCATATGATGTCCCACCCCCTCTTGCCCTCTCAAGAGGGAGCTCATGAACCAGGAGATCCATCACCTCCTGGAGATCAATGCCATACAGCAGATACCATCTGACCAGGAGGGGAAGGGATTTTGCTCCATTTTCTTCCTGGTCCCCAAGAGCTCAGGGGGGTGGAGGGCCATCTTGGACCTTAAGAACCTCAACCATCACATCACTTACAGGAGGTTCAAGATGCAATCCCTGCAGACCATCTTCACAAGGGTTCGCCAAAGGGACCTCCTAACGTCCATCGACTTAAAGGAGGCGTACTTACACATCCCAATTCCGCCACAACACCAAAGGTTCCTGCTGTTCTTTTGTGCTGGTCGGCACTATCAATGCAGGACCCTGCCATTCGGCCTGTCGCACCTCAGGCGCCAAACTTTGCAGGATCTCCATATCACCATGAGGTCCCTCCAGAATCACGGGTTCTCCTTGAACCTGGAAAAAAGTCATCTCACTCCGACTACCAACCTTCTCCACTTGGGGGCAATGATAGACACTTCCAACTGGAGGGTGTCCTTCTCCCAGGACACGATAGACAGTTTAGTCTCCCTAGTATGCAAAGTTCAGGGGTCGAGGCAGGTACCTGTGCTGCTCCTTTCTCAATTACTGGGGAAGATGTTTTTGTGCATCTCAGTGGTCCCATGCATCTCAGTGGTCCCACTCTCCATCCCCCAGGAGTTGCAGTGGTTACTCCTGCCCTACCAGAGATCCGACAGAAGCAACTCTCCTATGAAGGTCCGTCTTCCCCAGGCCGTGAAAAGGTCCCTCAGAGGGTGGCAGTCTGCCACGCTTCGGAAAAATAATCTCTTCAAGGAGCCGGAGAGGGTAATCATCACGACGGACACCAGCCTCGCCAGCTGGGGTGCACACATGACACCTTTCATAACTCAGGGCAAGTGGTCTCCAGCTGAAGCGGCTTGCAACATCAACTTCCTGGAGCTGCGAGAAGCAACACTCGCCCTGTGTCATTTTCAACAGGACATTCTACATCAGCACATTCTCTTGATGGCGGACAACGTGACCACCAAGGCCCAAATAAATCGCCAGGGCGACACAAGATCCAGGAAACTCATGGGGGAGGCAGAGGCCCTGGGCAGGTGGGCAGTGTGTCACATCAAATCCATTCGCTCTGATCACATCTCGGGGGCGGACAACACCCAGGAGGACTGGCTGAGCAGGACTGCCGTAGACAATGCAGAGTGGCGGTTACACCCGATCCTGTTTCGCCTGTTGATCTGCAGATTCGGCACTCCAATGGTCGGTTTGTTTGCTACCCACGAGAACATGCAACTCCATCGGTTTTTCTCCCACTTCCAGTCGCAGGGAGTGGAGGGGACAGACGCTCTCCGCTGCAGGTGGCCCCAGGAACTGCTATATGCCTTTCCACCACTTTCCTTGTTACCACAAGTGATCCGCAAAATCATCGCAGAGAGGGCGGCGTACTGCTGGTCGCACCTCACTGGCCTTGCAAGTCCAAGATTGGTACGCCAATCTTGTCAGCTTGTCAGTGTCCAGCCAGTGGCGAATCTCTCAGGGTCAGGTCTCCCTCAGCCAACGGGCCATAGTCCATCCGGACTCCCAGTGGCTCCAGCTGGCCCTCTGGCACTTGAGAGGGACCTCCTGAGGAGGGAAGGCCTGTCGGAAGAGGTGATATGTACTGTCCAGACGGCCTTCAACGACCATGATTTACAACTCCACGTGGTCTACCTTTGCAAAATGGTGTGACAAATCTCACCTTGATCCAGTCACAGCACCCGTTTCCAATGAATTGTACTTTCTACAGGAGGGCCTCGATAGGGGGCTTGCCCCCAGCACCCTCCGATGCCAGGTAGCTGGATTATCGACTGTCTGGTCTGGGACTACAGCCCAGTCCCTCAGCAAGATACCTAGGGTTCGGTGCTTTCCCAAGGGCGCCTCCAACCTACGTCCTCCAGTAGTTCACCGGTATCCAACCTGGCAGTTATCGGTGGTCTTACAGGCTCTCACTTCAGCTCCCTTCGAGCCTCTACACACTTCTTCACTTTGACACCTCACCTTAAAGACTGTGTTTCTTGTCGCAATAACATCTGCCAGGCACATATCTGAACTGGCGATTCTATCGGTCTGAGAGGACCTTTGTATCATCTATCCGGATAGAGTTGTAATGCGCCTAGATCCTACCATCATCACAAAGATTAACACCTGGTTCCATAGGGCACAGGAGGTAATTTTACCAAACTTTTGCCCGTGCCCCAGGCACCCGAGAGAACGCATCTGGCATACGCTGGATGTCACACGGCCCTGTGGAGATACATCAAACAGACAGCTGACTTCCGCAGATCAGAGACCCTCTTTGTGTCATTCCAGCCAGGGTCCATGGGTAAGAAGGTAACATCCTCTGTGGTCGGCAGGTGGCTGAAAGCATGTATTGCAGTTGCATACGAACATCAGTCCAGGACTGTTCCTTGACACGTCACCGCTCACTCCACAAGGAGCGCTGCCACCACCGCAGCCTGGGCAACCCAGGCCACCATAGACTACATCTGCAGGGCAGCTATATGGTCATCCCTATCGCCATTTGTCAGAAACTATAGATTGGACATGTATGCATCGGCCAAAGCATCGTTCAGCAGGAGGGTCCTCCAGGGGGTTGTTTCCACGACTGAATCCCAGGACAGACATTCTTCCTGCCCTAGTGACATGTAAGTTGGGTATGTTCCATTGCTTGGACTCTCCAAGCAGTGCACAGGAAAATGACCATTGGCTTACCTGAAGGGTCCTTTTCTGTGCACTGCGGAAGAGTCCAACCCGCCCATGGTCTTTGTGTCATGGGATTTGGGACCATCATGGCATCTTGGACTTCTTTCCACTGCATCATCATATCTTCATCCCTCACTGGTTCCAGAACTCATCAAAAATCTGGCCTTAACAAGCACCAGGAAGTGTGGCCAAGGAAAAAGTCTTGGGCAATCAGGCTAATTTAACCCATTGCTTGGACTCTCCCGCAATGCACAGAAAAGGACCCTTCTGGTAAGCCAATGATCATTCTGTCCTCCTAAAAAAAACCTTGGTGATAATTATAAAGAGACTTTACACTTATTTTCTTCCATGACAGAAAAATAAGTCTTCTGCAGACTTATATTTGAATTACTTACTCTACTGAGTAACAGGCATAGAGCGCAGCCAAATTAGTGATTGTATATAGGTTTCCTGTGTTTTCTAAAATGTCAGCTGTCCAGATTAAGTTAATTAGGCACAGGCTTGTCTTAATTACTGTGATAGTCTTGGCAGTTATCATGGCTTGTATCAAGGTCTGCCTTCTCTTCTTCAAAGGCCCTTGTTCTCATAGACCTCTCCCTTTAGTATCCATAGATTTGTATTTCATAACCTGCATATCAAATATATTGATGTAGCAGTTGCCAAAAATACTAAAGTACCGTGATACTGCCTAGAAATTTGGAAGCTGCAGTTCAATCATATCTGGGTATACCAAGTTGGACTGTTGTCAATCCTCTCATAACTCTTCCATTATGAAGTAATCCATTTGTATCAGCAACTTGAACTTTTTCGTATCTATGTAGTAAATGAATTACATTTGCACTTAAGATTCAAGCATGTTACTTCTTGATTTTATTTATTCTGCTTTTATATTACATTCACTGAGCACTCACAGTGGTTTAATACCATATAATAAAAAAGCCACATAACCATAAAATAAAAGTAGCGTATGATTAAAAATGTGCATTGGACATAATCAACAACAGTTATTTTAATTGTTAAAATCTTTTTTGAACGGTTCTGTTTTCACAGTCCCAGGTTATTTGGAGATAGGTTGCTGTATGGCTTTCTATGGAGAGGTTGTTCCAAAGGGTTGGAGCCATAACTGAGAAGCATTTTGCTTCAGTCTTTCAAAATTTCCTGCAAAAGGAGCTCTTGATATTCTACACAGGATGTCCAGAATAGGTGGACAGGTACTACTTAAAAGAAATAATCCTGCAGATATCTGGGCACTAAGCCATATAAGACTTTATCGATCGAAAGCCAATACAGGTAGTTCTTGACTTTCAACAGTTCATTTTTGAATAAAGTTACAACGATGCTGAAAAAGGTGACTTACAACCATTGCAGCATAGTCACGTGATCAAAATTCAGATGCTGGGCAACTGATTCATATTTATAAAAGTTGTAGCTCGCTTAGCAACAGACATTTTGGGCTCAATTTTGGTGGTAAGACAAGGAGTACTTGTTCTTTGAATTCTATTGTGATAAAAGTGCACCAATGCATTAACATTGCATTGAAATAGGAGCTCTCACAGAGCTGACTGCTACATTTTGCATCTTCTTCCAAATAACACTATAAAGTCAGTCATGAGACATTGCAGTATGATCAGAAATAGCCAGGCATCTCCTCCAGGAATGGATGCAGCAGATAATGCCAATATGGCTTCCTATCTGGCAATAGGCATGCATTTAGGAGGCCTGCCAAGATCTGGACTTGCTCCATCAGGAAGTCTTCAGTTTATGGATTATCATCTTGTTCCTGTTGCAAGTTCAAGATAGTAGAAACACCAAGGAAGATGCATGTACATAAATTCCATTTAAAAGTGTTTTATTATAAAAATAAGTTTTTTAATTAAAAAGAAACATGACTTAACACTTTTAGTTTCACAGCTATCCTCTCTTATCTCTCTAACCCATGGTATTTTTACATAAAGCCTAAAATGTTTGATCTATTTAAGGGAAATCAGGAGCTTGAAAAGGTTATTCCAAATGTTTGGGTTGACATTCCCATCCTAAGAGAGTTTTCGTACTTCAGTAACTGTCAACAAAGCTACTATTAATAGAGCAAGCCAAAATTAGATATTACAGGGCTACAGAGAAAAGTTCTGCTGGAAAAAAAACTATTTTAAGAATAGAACTGGATGTAGAGAATTACTGCTTCTTTACCGTGGTTATTGCTACACAAGGATTGAAATAGTCTTGTCTGCTTTAGTTATTATTTGCATCCCATTTCATGTCTGAGTTCAGACCACCTACTACCTATTGGTAGTTCCTGGTGTTCCACCCCATTATATAATTTTTCAAGCATTCCTGCTAAGCAGAAGGGTACATGGCTATAAGCTAATTATGCCTACTCCAAACTTATTTCCATATGATGCAAATTAACAGAATCCATATGATACAGATTGAGCTTTATCATGTGTAACAAACACGTCAGCTAAAAACTCGCCTACAGCTCTTGAGGGCCCATCAGATTATATCAATGTCCAGTAATAAATCGTTATAATAGATTTTTTCTTATTGTCAGGCTGGGAGGCGGGGGGGGGGGGAGAAAACTGTTTATCTAAATGAACTAAATAAAATAAAGTGGTCTGACTGTCACAGTGGGGTCAACTTCCCATTACCTCACTGTAAAATTTCTGCCCAGTCAATACCAATACAAGAGTGTGGCACAAAGTATACATTGGTTTACAGTCTTGTTTGTTGTCATGCCAACCTTGAATTCCTGAGTTATTCTGGTTAAAGTTATCATAACATGAAAGTTGCTATGAAAAATTGTTAGCCTGGGAATCTTCAGCACGTCCAACAGGTTGCCAAAATTTTGGAATCCCATCTGAGTTGAATAACAAAATGAGAGAAAGTTTTACATCCTATGGTTCTCACTAATATCAATTTCTGTCTGATTTTACACATGTAATGAAGTGTTTTAAATGCATGTATTGGGTTGGAAAACCCCATTTTAATTTTAACAGGTTTAGAGCCTTTATCTACTTTTCTTACTAAAATTGTCGTTCAGACCTTTGCCTTCTGTTAGCTAATTGAATGATAACTGTATTTTAGTTTAACGAATAGGTTAATTGTATTTCTGGTTAAAAAGTTAGTTGTGCTTAATTATAAATGATGAACAATTATTTCCATTAATTCTTAATAACCTCTCATGTCTGAGCACATTTGATGCACATTCCATTTATTATTCCCTGGTTTCATGGCCCTTTTCCAATTTCCCAGCAGAGAGATGAGGAAGAAGACAGCGCTGCATTTTCAGAACTCCATTAGTACCTCAGCGATGATTCATCCTCACAGTCAGCTGAGGTGGAAAAAATGCTAATATATTCTCATGTGTTTAATATTACGTATTACATTGTGTTAATTTTTCTTCTTCAGATCTCATTAATGGAGCCCAGGAACAGTGTGAATTGCCTCCTATGGATGGTTTTCCTCACTGTGAGGGCAAAATAAAAGTAAGCTTCATCTATTACACCATTTATTTGTCTGTATGTATTTATTCTGCAACAGAAAATGTTCTAATGCTCCCATTTTATCTGACAATTTGTTAATTGATCAAAAGACCAGGGATCAAAAAAAAAACCCATAATGTTCTCTTAGCATGTGACATACTACTATGTGAGTATGATAACTGAAGCAAAGTGTCTAATAATTCTTAAGGGGTCAAGTAATTGATAAGGTATTGATCCAGATGCCAAAAATAATATATAAACTACTTTTTTATGAAGAAATTGAGTAGTAAAATGTTTCAGATTGCAGTTATATTTGAAGGACAAAAAGAGCTCTTCTGTGAGGAGATGGGCATCTAAGAATTTTGATATAAATATATAAATAAAATATTAGAAGTTTTCAGTATCTTTTACTGAGATAAACCTGTTTGGATGAACTCAATATAAACAATGTAAACTTCCTGCCACTGATGTGTGTCATGCTCACAGTGGTGAACTTTATATTTATGGGAAAGTTTCTTTGACCAGCATTTCCCTATAAATGATAGTTATCTTTCCCTGATAACTGAAGTTTGCCTTGACCTTGTTGATTTAAAATGCTATTACAGCAGCTTCCTGAGAATTAATTAATTGTGTACTTAATATTGCAGTCTAGGTTCATAAGAACCCAAACCTGTTGACTGAAGGCATATTTATTATTATTATTGCTTTCCTTTCTAGTGGATGAAAGATATGTGGAGATCTGATCCTTGTTATGCAAGTTACGGTGTTGATGGGTCCACATGCTCATTCTTTATTTACCTCAGTGAGGTCAGTAAATTTTCATTTCAACTAATACATTAAGGTTTAGTGAAGTTTTATCCAAATGCATCTGATAAACAGGTTGTAGTGTGTAAAAACTTGGGCTATAAAAATTTGCCAGAGTTTGTATTGCTTATGCTGCAAGAGATTACTATAGATATTCCTATGAAAAATGACTCTAAGCTTATTAATCTAATAGCGTGGAAATATTAAAAGTTTTCATTTTGCCATGCAAATTTCTTTCTCTGAGGAAAATGGCATCTTCTTTTCCTCTTTTCAACTAATTATAGTTTGTCAATATTTGCACCCCTGTAAACTGTGTTGACTGCCAAATAGAGCTCTGCCATTCTCTGAGGAAATGCTTTGCTTTAATGAAAACTGGCCTTGGGTTTTTTTGCATGTGGTTTTAGAGCATCATAAGTCAGCCACTCTCCTTTGCCTGCTAAAATTGTCTTAACCAATCAAAAGCGCCAAGTGGAATAACAGTAATTCTTGACTTATAACCAATCACTTAGTGACCACTCAGTTACAACAGACCTCCCCGGAGATATTTAGAACCTGGTTCCAAAGTTCCAATCAGCGGACAGAGGAACAATCATATGACTGCATTTTGGGCACTCAGCAACCAGCTGCCAAACCCAAGGACCCAAGAACAACACAAGGAATTACTTCATTGTAGTTTCTTTACCAATGGTCCATTGCAGTCCTAAATTGAGGACTACCTGTAAAGGCACACTTTCCCTGGTCAGTGGCTGCTTTTGATGTTGCTAGTGGTCTTAAATATGCTCAACTACAGTGCCAGAGTCAATATAGTTCCTTTGTTTCTATTACATTTTAACCAATGCCCAATTTAATTCAGGTATATTATATTGAATAAAAATAAACACAGTTATTATTGATTTGTTAATTATTGATTTAGTATGTATGCACAAAGTAACAATTAATAATTGATAATAAATTAGAGTTAATAATTGTTACTGTAATTATTTATGGTTCCTGTCTGTGATTTTTTTTTACTTCAGTCATTGCAGTGTCCTATTAAAGTATTTTAATTTGTTTCAGATAATTTCTTGTCCTTGTATTATACTATATAAAACCAATGCTCTTTCCATTGTTATGAAATTGCAGAGGAAGGTCTGGGAGCCATGTACAAGTTATTGCAAGTTCCTATGAGTTTTGGAGACCGGCCACCTCTGTTTTGAATAGTGGTGTACACTCATTTGTTCCCAGTTGGTATCCCTGCATGTTACAACAGGACAGAGTTAATGCTTCAATTTGTTCCAATTCTTACATAACAATTTGCTGTTAGCTGTACACAGCACCAAGGTTCTACTTATAAACAGAAAAAGAAAAACAGAAGGAGCAAAAAGTATTTCAAGCAGAGCTTACTTGAAACTGATAAATGGCCTCACAATTTTAAAAAAAATATGTTCAGTCAGTGTGAGATTGTGCTGAAATGTAGTCAAGAGTGCTAGGTAGCTTCTTCCCAGAGAGCAAAGAGGCAGTGGACATTGGAACAGAAAGAGAGTAAAAATGGATTCTTCCTAGCAGTTCAGAGAGTATATCTATAGTTATGCAGATAGTTGTTTTAATCCAGCAAAATTGTATGTGAACAGCAATAAAAAAGCTACGCAGAAGTAACTCTCTTGTTGTTCTTGGTTTATGGGGCCTGATAATTGTTTTATCAATTAAAAGTCTTATGCTGATCATTATAAGCAGTATAGTTCAGTTTATTGCAATGTATAGTTTTATATGTAAACATTTTGAGCAGCTGCTATCCGGATGCTGCAATGATTCAGAGATCCCATGTAGTTCAGTGTGAATTGACTAATTATCCATGATGGATAATAAATCATTGGTAGTATGCTGAATGGTGTGTGCCTTCTGTTTCTGTCCTGCACTTATTTTGGTAGTAGGGCAAGGTAATTTTTCGTTTCCTTTCATCACACTCCACTCTCTAATGATCTGAACAGGGGTGAGTTTCTGCTGGCATTACTGACGGTTCGGTGCGCACACAATTTTGCCTATAAATAGGTCTGCGCATGCATTTTAAAAGGTCAAAAAAAGATGTTGCAGCGACCAAGGAACCGGTTCGGGGGCATGGCGAGCATGCCATCCCTACCAGTTCATAGACCCAGTCGCCATTTCCACTACCAGTTCAACGAAACTGGTGCGAACTGATAGGAACTCACCTCTGGATCTGAAGCCAGAAGAAGCAATAAAGTCTGGAGGAAGGATTTTTCTGTTTTATTCCCATACACACACACAATTAAATGAAGGAGGAAAAATGGTAAAAACAAAACGAAAATTTCTCCTTTTTCCTTCTAAATTCTAAGGTAAATGGTTCTTTCCTAGTTTTGAACCATTAGTGCTGCATAATCCATTTCAACTATTGGATTTTTTTGTTGGTCCATACACTATTCTTCATTATATAGGTCAGTGATGGCGAACCTTTTTTGGCTCGAATGCCAAAAGCGGGGGGAGCGCAGGGGGATTGTGCGTGGGCGTGCCACACCCATAATCCTATGCGCACGGCCCCAGCACATAGGGGTGCGTGCATGACCAGCGCTCCCCCCCCCCATTTTTGGTGTGCTTTTTTTGCCCTCCCCGGGCTCCAGAGGTTTATAGGAGCCTGGGGAGTGCGAAAAGAGCCTCCTCCCACCAGAGGCCCTCCGGAGGCTTCAGGAGCTTCCCTGAAGCCGCCAGAGTGCAAAAACTGGCCCTATGGTCAAAGTTCCGACCTATGAAGTGACCGGAAGTCACTTTCTGTTTGCTCGTAGGGTTGTTTTTTGCCCTCTGGAGCCTTCAGGGAAGCCTCCTGAAGCCGCCTGAAGGTTCTGGAGGGCTAAAACCGGCCCTATGAGCAAACCAGAAGTACATTCCTGTACTTCATTTAAATTTTTCGCACTTCAAGGAAGCCTCCGGAGGGCAAAAAATGGCCTCAAAAGAAGGCAGCTGGCCAGTGTGCACATGCACTCTGGCCAGCTGACAGGGCAACGCCTTGTGTGCCCTGACAAATGGCTCTGCGTGCCACCTGTTGCACGCATGCAATAGGTTCGCCATCACTGATATAGGTAGTATACACATATTTAACAAGGACAGTCTATGATTTTTTGTCTACAGAGGAAAAAGTCTTAATATAATTGAAAAGACAAAAAATGAATGTCTGTGTGAAACTCTCTTGCATTTTCCGTTATTTATTAAATATCTCTAATGTGATCAAGTGCCTTTGTTTCTTGATTTTTTAAACTGCAAACTTATGCTTGAAGTGAATAATTTTATATTGTATTATGCTGAATAAACACTTGTTTGTTTCATAGTTTTTATCTGCTGATAATTTTTCAGCCTTGATTGTAGATGACACAGAATAGTTACTTTATTTTTGTATGTTTTGTGTCAGCCTTCAATAGATAAGAAGTTAGCTTGTTAATATCTCCCTCACATCAACACGTATTCCTGGCATGTAATTGTAAATCTTGTTATCAATATCTTTTTATAGATAGCCTACATAAGCATATTATAGAGGATACAATAAACCTTGTTCATCAAAATACCTTCAAAAGAAATGTAATAATTGTGTTTGAAAGTGGTGGGTTTTTTGAATCAGTGAATCTAGACCCTTCTAATTTTGGCATAGAAAAATTAAAATATTACTTTTCGTTAACTGCAACACATTATAAAATAGGTCTATATCATAATTCCAATCCAACAGACTGTTAATTTTGCTTTGAGTAAGGAGCTTAAATAAAGTTAATCTTCAGGAATATCTCTATCTATATTTGCCCGGACACAATGGCCATTCTTGAAGCTCTCCCTCTGGACATTTGCATTACATAAAATTAGATGTGTGAATACAAAGGGGGATCTTTATAATTCTCAGGCTACACTTATTGGGTACAGGTAGTGCTCAATTTACAGCAGTTCATTTAGTGACCGTTCAAAGTTACGTCACTAAAAAAAGTGACATGTCCATTTTTCACACTTAACAACTGTTGCAGCATCCTCATGGTCACATAATCAAAATTCAGACACTTGGGAACTGAGTCACATTTATGACCATTGTAGTGTCCCGGGGTTAAGTGACCACCTTTGTGATCTTCTGACAAGCAGAATCAACAAGAAACCCAGATTCACTTAACAACAGCATTACTAGTTTAGCAACTGCAATGATTTATTTAACAACTCTGGCAAGAAAGGTCATAGAACATGGAGCAAAAATTACTTATGCTTGCGACAAACATTTTGGTTCAATTGTGGTTGTAAGTTGAGGATTATCTGTATTTGCTGTAGAATGTCATAAATAGTGCCCATGTTAATGTGATTTTGGGGCCATGCCAGGCATTCTTATCTAGGTATTTTTGTAATTTTTACAGATATATTTTCTTTTAAATAGACAACCAATAAAGGATAATCATTTTATGTTTTATAATATGTGGTGTTTTATTGTTTGGTTTTTTTTTATTTTAATAGGTTAATAGTCCACATTGAGAAATTTGGTTATTGGCACATTAGCAGTTGTAATAGTAAACAGATAATAACAACAATGGCCAAAAAATTAGCTAGTGTTAGAAACCATTACTTGTTTGACATGTAGCCTACTTTGCCATATGCTCTGATAGAATAAAACTAATTAGAGATTGGAAAGAAAGGACCAATTAAATTGTCATCAATTATGTTGCATTTGTTCCTTTGTATTTTTTATTGGATGGTAGCTATCCTATCGGATAGATTAAGTTCATAAAAAATGCTAGAAACCAATTCAATGCTATGTATGGATACGATTCTTTTCCAAATTAATTTTTATTAAAGAAGTCTTTAACAGAATAAATACAAATGTAAAGAAAAAGAAAAGTTATAAGTAAATAAGAAATATATAAAGACAAAAAGAAAGAGGAAAAGGAAAAAGATATAAAGAAGTGGCTCCCTTATGTGTTTTATTGTGAATATTTCAGTGTCTTTCTATCTTTGTGCATATAATAATCTTGCTGCAGTTACAATTTTCCATAACTTACAGTTGTCTGTTTATTAATCCCAGTAATAAAAGTTCTTGTTTCAGACTAATATTAATCTTTAAAATTCTTTGTATTGCTGTATATATTTAAACCCAGAATTTTCAAGCTTTTTTACAAATGCACCAAGCATGATAAAATGACCCATCATGTTTTTCACATTGCCATGTACAGATATGGTTCTAATGACTAATAATACCTGCATTAATTTCACAGGTCCATTATAAAGCCCATATTAAGCATTACTTTATCTGTTCAGTAGCTATCTTCTGGTAATATGCTATTGATCTGCTTGGCTTATTTGGAATTTTAAAAATATTTAGATACCCTTCAAAGATACAGTTTTTGCAGGAAGAAAGTACATATTTATTTGTACTACATTATTTTAATAGATGAATGAATGTTTTAGTAGTATATTCTTATCCATTCATTAGGAAGTATAGGCCAAACCTTGCCATTTCATACTTCAGCTTTGTAAAATTCATGTTATTTTCAGTAAGGCTTAGATATATGTATGTATGTGGGACATTTAATCCCATTGGGGCATAATTTTTTATAACCCCCTTTCTTGTAGAATTCAGTTTTTTTCTTTTAGCAAAGCTTTGTGCTTTACTGCTAGTGTGGTTATGAATGAGAACTAATAATTTTGAAAGGCTGCCTATTTTTATTTCTTTCTGAAATCTACAGTACTAGCTAGACTATTGGATGACTGATGTTCTGGCTAAAAGTCATCTCTTGAATTACAAAGGGCTCATACATTTCCATATTGTTCAAAGGTCACCTGGCAAAAGGTTTGAACTTCTGCTATGGGAAGCAAAGAAGTGCCATCAGGATATTGACCAAACGTTATTTGGCATACATACTTAATCCTACCATTCACGTTGCGGTTTATGCTAATCTTCTATAGATGAAAACTTAAGTATTAGAGATTGCAAGCATGAAAAGATATTCTTGTATTCGTTACAACAATGTGGATATATGAATTAGTCTTGCTGATGAAAGTCACTTGGAAGTGACGTTTTATAGGACTGTTTGGAAATACCCCTATCTAACCAATACTGATGATTAATTAATTCTAATAAAATATGCAGGATTGGATTCTAGTCATAAAATAATGTTATATGAGAATTTTTAAGACTGGCTTTGTTCCAAGTTACCAGGTCAGTATCTCTGCCCCCTCCCAAATGTTTCTCAATTTTCTGTTGCTTGTGGGCTACGTCTCCAAAATATTTTGGCTATCATTTTTTTTTTAACATGTAAGAATAGCAGTAGACTTATATACCGCTTCATAGGGCTTTCAGCCCTCTCTAGAACATTTTCCTTCATTCAATCTTTGCGGAAACATTTCCAGTGTGGACACTGCTCAATCCAAGGGTATGCTTGATAAGAATAACTTTTTTTAAAAAGACCCACCCCAGAAGTAAAAAGTATGTGAATGTAAAATAACCCTTCATTTAATCTGGAGTGGCTTTTTTACTGTAATCTGGAGTTACTTTTTCTTAAAAAAACCCATTCTTTTACTTTATAAGCATCCATGGGTGGTTCCACTTCCATTTCAGCACTGCCATCCCTGTATTTTATTTCCCGATTGGTTTACCCATTTTCAGCATATATACTGGTAATCACCTACTTTTCTGGCTTTTAAGTTTCTGGATTTTTTAAATATCAGGATGAAAGGACCAAAGGAAATTACTTTAACTTTTTTTCTAGGAATAAGCAATCCAATAAAGAAATGCATTGTGTTTAATATTGGTCTGCATGGCAATTGATATTGAAATAAGCTGAAATAATTTTTGCACAAGGCCTTTTAAAGACTCAAAGGGCCAAAGGGAGAATGAATATTCATTATCCTCTCTCTCACACAATTCTTTCTCTTATATGTAGCTTTTTCTCTTTTTCTTTTGAAGTCAAGTATGACTGAAAGCAAACCCAAATATTGAAATAATTGAATTGAAGGAAGTACAATGTTTAATATCTCAGCAATGATCCTTTCAAGTTCTGAACCATGTTTTGAATGGTCTTTTTCCACATAGCCCCAAAACTCTGTATGTCTCTTCCTCCAGCATGTATATATTGAGAAGGTGAACATTGATAGTGAACAGAAGCATTGTTTAAATATGACTTTTATTTCCCAGTAGTTTGTTGGTTGTTCTATCTATCAGGAATTAGATTATCTTCTAATGTTTTCTTACTGCATAGTAAATAATGTATATTTGGAAGTCCTTAGGCCTTGGTGTATAATTTCATCTTGTGGATAGCATTTTAGACATTATTTAATAACTGAAAGCCAGCAACTAGTTTTTGAATTTCAATACTCATCTCCAAAGCAATAGAAACTACATGAGAGTGAGTTCTCACATGCTCAAAGAAGTTAACCCAATATCACATCTTGCTGTTATTGTAACATGACAAAGATTGAAACCAGGCCGCCCTCCCCAATATAGGGGAGCAGTCAGCCTTATGCAAAATCCAGGCAGCATAAGGAATGGGAAATGGAACGTTGCTGTCACTTTTTATAAATCTTGTATTGGATGCATGCAAGTTACTGGAATTATTTCATAAGGACTTCCTTGCTCTCTTCAATACAATTCCTTATCAGAATTTCCTGGGTTCTTATATGCTTAATTGCCTCCAGTTTGGCCTGTCAAGCAAAAATTTAACTATATGATGCATCATGTGATGAGTATCATATCTTCATTTCTAAAATTTGTAGTGGCCTGGAATGAACCCCCCCAATTTGGTGCTGTTGGATATTCTGGCTGGGAATTTAGAGCATTCCCCCCCCCCTATATATATATATTTTAAAGAGCAACTAATCTGGGGTCTGTTCTGTCTTCCAGGCTAAGTGAATATTCTGATAGTATTTCCATATCTTGAGAACTATTGTTTTATGTTACTGATATGACCTCTAATAAAAGGTAACCAATTTATTGAAGGACAGAAACCTTTAGAAGTGAAGCTATTTCCTGTATCTTTTGAACTTCTTTGCTCTTTTTGCTAACTTGCTAAAAACATTTTTGTCACCTGCTGAACTTTAGCGTTCTGTTATGTGTGCTATTAAATGAGGATGGAATTGCATCAACAAAGTACACAGTTGGTCATTTTATTGGATTCTGAAGCTTAACTTAACACTTTTGCAGGTTGAAAATTGGTGTCCTCGTTTACCCTGGAGAGGAAAAAATCCCAATGAAGAAATGGATCAGAAGACAACGGTAAACCTTACTCCAATTTAAAATTGGCTTTGGAATTGTTTTAGTTTTTATAAAATAGATTTCTCAATGTTTCCACTAAGAAAAATAAAGTATAGAGAGTAACACAGAGAATTAGTCCAACTGCATCATCTGATATTCTAATAATGACTTGCCCTATTATCCCCCCTTCCCTCCCTTACTACTATGGGAAATACCAGTATGTTGGAAATAGGTTTTGAGAAAAATAAATTAAAAATTAAACCACTCAGCAAATATTTATGCACATGGCTCAATTTGTAAATGACTGGATTTATTGAATTTGCAAAAGGTATTTCAGATTTAAGTTCAGAATCTTTATTTGGCTCCCCCCCAGTCTAATTTTGGCCGAGATGTAGACCTAGTTACAATTCCCAACTATTCTCATCATTATATTTATATAATTATGCATTCTTACATGCCCCCACTTTGTGATTCTGTCTTTAACTCTCAATAGTTTCCCATTATAAGTATATTTCATGTTCCCTCTCCATTTTTCCATAGCTTGGTTTAGGTTACCCTTCATTATCTATAAATGGCAATCCTTACTGTTCAATATTCATTATAATTCCCTTAATCTACTATATAGAATAACAAGTGGTACACATCTCACTTTGTCCATCATCTTAAAAGTTCTATATATGTCCATGTTTCATATATTTTAGCCAATGCTTAATTGTCCTTCTCTTGTCATATTTAATCAATTAGCAACTCAGTTTAATTATCATGTATAAAAGTGAATCACAAACCTCTGCTTTACAATCTCCCCATATCAGTTTCATATTTGTCCATATTCCATATTTTAACCTTTATTTTTCCATTATCATATTCAATCAATTAGCAACTCATTTTATTGTCATATTTAGGAGTAAACCTCTTATCTCAGCTTTATATTTTCCCATATAACAATTTCTAGCTGTCTGTTTTTTTCTCTGAGTTCAGGATTCTATTTAGGCTTGATTTTAATGGTGTATGCATATTTTTTTATAATTTCACGTAGTTCTTCAAATTCCCAGCTTTCCATAATGTCCAGTTCCAAAGTTACAGTTAATTATACAGTTCTTATTTCAGAGTTCTGGCCCACCTTAAATTTATCTAATTCAGCTGCTGTGGAGAAGAGCGATGGGAGCCATCTTGGTCTTTTGTTCTACCTTAATGTCCAGTTCCAAAATTGCAGTTAGTTATACATATCTTATTTCAAAGTTCTGGTCCACCTTAAACTTAGCTAATTCAACTAATGTGTAAATGGAAGAGAACCTGGAGCCATATTGATCTTTTGCAGAAAAAAAAGAAGAAAAACTTCACATTTTCCCAGTTCTTGGTTTTGTTAATATTTTTTCTCTTGCTACTTTCCACCTCTCCAATTAATATATTAATTGGAGCAAAGTTGCATACAGCCAAACTTGGGTATGTTTCTCTTCGCTCCTGCTTTTCCAAGTTTTGATTTATGGCAGTTGGTTAATTAAAACTTCCCGCACAGACAAGATTAGGTTATCAGTTGTCAGTAAGAAAATAGTGCTTTTTTTCTTGAACTTTTTTCCTTGTTGCATTCCACCTCTCATTAATTGGAGTTGCTGAAGATATATTAGTTGGAAGAAATTCGGATGAAGTAAATCCTTAGGAATGTTGGTTTCTATTTCAAATTCAAAACCAAATTTAGAGTTTATATTTGAGTGGATTTGTTGCTTCTCTGCTTTCTCCCTTTCTGTGCAAATTGTTTCAAACAAATGGCTTTAGGAGGGGCTAGTGTTTCAACCTTCCATTTTTCCTTTCTTTCATTCCTTTTGCCAAAATCCAAATCTGTCTATTAATATTATTTGTGCTCTCAAGATTCTTTGCCATTTCCAAGTTTTGATTTATGACTGTGGGTTAAATGAATTTTCTTACCAGTCTTTCATCTTGTCCTCACACTCCTGTTCAGTTGCTTTGGCTGGAAGCCAGCTTCATGTGCAGCCATGTTGTCATGCTATCGCCCCGATTCTGATTCAGAGGGCAAATCTCCAACCTGCGGGGGACTTGTTGTCTCCCCCTGGGTCTGATGAGACGCTGCCCCTTCTTTGCCCCCCCTCTAGGGGGGTTCTGACCCAAAAAGGGTCTCGGAATTGCTTTGTCAGACAGGGTTCATGTGAGGTTCTTGAGAGCCCTCCCCCCCATGTCTGTTCAGCTGGAGAACTTCCGGTTGAACGTATGTCCCTTAAATTTAATGAAAATGAAACTACAACCTCTCACCTACACAAACACACAGAGAAATTTTGATTTTGCATTACCATTGATTTTTTAAATATATTATTTAGTTGAAGGCTGAAATCAGAACCAATTTTGATTTGCTGTATAAAATGATGTCAAGACACGAAGAATTCCGGTGGATGGTGCTGCGAATAAAAAGGATGGCTGACACTTGGATAGAAGCAATAAAATCACTTGCTGAAAAGCAAAACTTGGAAAAGAGAAAACGAAAAAAAGTGAGTTCACTACATAAAAAATATTTTTACATTGTTTAAACTTGAAAAGCACATTGCAACTTAATGTACCTAAAAATAAAAGCCCCCTTGAGTGGAGCTCTAGTTCTGTTAATGAGATGGACAGGTCTACCTAGATTTCTTGACAATAACTCAGTGCCATGGTCTATCTAGATCAGTGGTTCCCAATCTTTTCTATACCCCTTGTCCCTAGAACACTTCTGATATATTCTCCTACTCTTTAGAAAAGTAAAAATTTTTATGCATATACACTATAATTTTGAAACTTCTAAACCCATGTTTTCGCTCCCCCTGGAATATCGCCTCACACCCCCAGTTGGGAATCCCTGATTTAGAAGATACTGCTGAAATTCTCATGTCTGTTTGATACTTTGTAGCCTGCAAATTAGGCAAAATGCTGCATGCTGCATAACTTTGTCTATGCAGATACCGCAGGTGGACTAACTTACAAAAAATCAAAACTCATTACACCCAAGGGACTGAAATTTGAGAAAGTAGTTGCTGCTTCTGTTCTGAGGAGCTCTTGCTACTTCAGTGGCGCCTTCACACTACGGTCATGTGACCCTCACATTCACCATTTCCTCATACTTTTAAGATGGACACTCGCACAATCCTTTGCTCTCTTTCCCAGCAGCTGTTTACCTGCTTGCTTAGAAAGGAAGCAAAGGGAAGGAGGAAGGAACAGTGAGGATCCACAAGATACCCTTGTCAGCCCACTCTGTGCCCTCTTTGACCCCAGCTACCTCCTATGCAACTTTTCTGACCCAAGCTGCACCTCCTATGCTCCCTGCTCCCCTCCCCTCCCACACAAACAGACCCTTCCTAACCCGTGTTGCTTCCTGCACACCCTCCTTGAGCCACATGGCTGCCTTCCAGACTTGGGCACCCAACTCATGTCACACACACAGACACACACACACGCAGACACACACGCACACGCACACAGAGCTTTCCCTGAGTTATTTGTCCCTTTTCGGGCACCCATATATAACACATAGCTACATCCTATGCACTCTCTCATGTGACATTTGTCTTGCAGTCTAATGCACCCAAACCATGTTGCCCCCCTGCAGACCTCCCCAACACACATGGCAGCTCTTGTGCCCCTGACCTCTGCAGCATCCCCATGTGTCCACCCCAACCGATGTGGCTCCTCTCACACACCTTTCCTAACTGATACCACATACCTTTTTTGATCCATGCCAGAGGAGAGGGAGGGAAGGAAGGAAGGTTTCTGATGTTCCCTGCCAGCTTTCCACAGGCAAACTCAATGGGGGAGCTGACAGGAAATTGGAAGTTGCTCCCATTCTCACTGCTTTTTTTGCTCACATGCTGCCATTCTGTTCCATTGTTTAGGTGAGGAAATATCACTGAGATTAAGACCTAGTGAGTTATGGGTTTGCTTGTTAATTATAGCTCTGAATTTTCCTGGTGGCTTTATCTGTATGTGTCCACATGTGTGGATTATTGCAATTTTCTCAACATGGAACTAACTTTGAAAACCACCCACAAACTGTAGCTGGTACAGAATGTAACAGTTTGTGTACTGACAATGTTGAAATGCTCACTTGTAAAGCCTATACTATAGAAACTGAATCGGTTACCAATTTATTTCTGGATGCAATTAAAGGTGCTGGTAATAGCTTACTTGAGTTTTACAGGCCATAGGATCTAAGTTTCCATGAGATCACTAGCTTCAATTAAACTCTGTCTGCCCAGTTTGGGTCAGTAGAGAATAAACCACTTTGAGGAGCGGAAAGAACTGATTTGGAGAAAATATATTTGTGGCTAAAGCTTTCCCACTGTGGAACTCTATATACTTAGAAATATGAAGATATTATTAATACTGCCAAAAATAATTATTTAATAGATGTGCAAGGATTGAATGGGTGTGAAAAACTAAAACATGGATGATCCTATTTTTGTGGTTTTATGAAGGGTGAAATATGCAGATGATTGTACTACTGTTTAATTTGTATCATGATATTATTTACATTTTAATATTATTTAAGAGTTCCAGTTTAGTATAGTAGTTAAGGCATCAGGCTAGAAACTAGAAGACTATGAGTTCTAGCCCTGCCTTGGGCACAGAACCAGCTAGTAATTCTGGGCCAGTCATTTTCTTTCAGATCAAGAAAGGAAGCAATAGCAAACCAGTTCTTAAAAAAAAAAACTTCCCAACAAAAGGGAGGTGTCCAGGCAATCCCCAAGGATCAAACATATTTGAGCAGGTTCTGATCAGTTCTGGAGAACCAATAGTGGAAATTTTGAGTAGTTCTGGAGAACTGGTAAATACCACCTCTGACTGGCCCCGCCCCCATCTATTCTCTGCCTCCCGAGTCCCAGCTGATTGGAGGAAATGGGGATTTTGCAGTAACCTTCCCTTGGAGTGGGGTGGGAATGGAGATTTTACAGTATCCTTCCCTGCCATGCCCACCAAGCCATGCCATGCCACACCCTACCAAGCCACGCCCACAAAAAACGTTAGTAAAACATTTTGAATTCAAGCACTGATATGTATATTCATAAATATGGAGCTATAGTTTTCAATGTTTTCAGCCAACATTGTTGTAGAACAACATTTGGGAAAACTGTTAGAAAATTAGATCCTGTGACAATCTATGAAAAGTTATAAGGAAAACTAACATATAGAACATGACAGTTAGTCCTTGTGTACAGGTAGTCCTCGACTCACAACCACAATTGACCCCAAAATTTGTTACTAAGCAAGACAGCTGTTCTGGAATTTGTCCCATTTTACAACCTTTTTTGTCAATGATTACTAAGTGAATCACTTCAGTTGTTAAGGTAGTAACATGGTTGTTAAGTGAATCTGGCTTCCCCATTGATTTTGCTTGTCAGAAGGCCCTGAAGGATGTTCACATGATTCTGGGACACTGCAACTGTCATAAATATATGCTAGCTGCCAGCCATCTGAATTAATCATCATCTGGTCTTGAGGATACTGCAACAGTTATGTGAAAAATGGTCAGTTTTTGCAGTGCCATTGTAACTTTGAACAGTCACTTGATGAATGATTGAGGACTACTTATAGTAGAAATGAAGATATATATATATATATATATATATATATATATATATATATATATGTTAATGACTCTATCCTAGACTTTTGGTTAGTGACAAACCGATAGATAGATAGATAGATAGATAGATAGATAGATAGATAGATAGATAGATAGATAGATAGATAGATAGATAGATAGATAGATGATAGATAGATAGATAGATAGATAGATAGATAGATAGATGATAGATAGATAGATAGATAGATAGATAGATAGATAGATAGATAGATAGATAGATAGATAGATAGGTTTGTCACTAACCAAAAGTCTAGGATAGTCATTAAATTATGCTTATGCATATTAAAGGAAATTCATGCTAGAAATGTTCAACAGATGGTGCCAAAATTGTTCCTCATTGTGTTTTCCTTTTGCAGGTCCTTGTTCATCTGGGACTCCTCACAAAAGAATCTGGATTCAAGATTGCAGAAAATGCCTTCAGTGGTGGCCCACTTGGGGAACTAGTCCAGTGGAGTGATTTAATTACATCTCTCTATTTACTGGGCCATGACATAAGGATTTCGGCTTCTCTGGCAGAACTCAAGGAGTAAGGAGTTATAATCCACTTTAAAAGTGAAGCAGCAAAACCATTCTTCCCAAAGTATTCATTGTACAGCCTATAATTTTGAGAAGGGGGAAATGAAAGTGATAAATCCCCTAAACAGTGATAAAAATTATTTTCATAAGTTAAATACATGCATCGTGAAACAGATAGTATACTTTGTAGTTTCTTCCTCCTGAGTTTTGAGTACATGTATACTAGATCATTTGAGTTTTGAGTAAATGAATACTAGACTATGCAGCTTTATTCCCTATCGTTACAGGTGTGTTAGACATCTGCAGAAAAACTAAATGGGCTTAATTTGTTGCCTTTCTTTCTTAAATGAAACTTTATTTCTTAATAAGAAATGTTATGGATAAATTGACTGTAATTTGTATGAAAATACTTGTTTTACTATGATTTTGATCTATTTTGACAGCCTTATTGCATAAGAGCTATAATTTCTAAATTTAAGGATTTAGAATATTGCACTGGAAAGGCCTTGAGAACTGCAGATTTTCTTGCGTTGCCCAGTTTCACAGCAGAGGCTATTTGATAGAAGAACTTTGTTACGTCACATCAATGACTATAGTTGTAAGGAAAAGGAAAAGGGGAAGCCACATTAGATAGTGTCATTTACACAATGAACTTGAACTGGGGCAAACTCTGGGAGACAGTGGAAGACGGGAGTCTGGCACACTGTGGTCCATGGAAGAATCAAACACAACTTAACGACCGAATAACAAAAAATCAATGACTATTACTGATAAGGCCACAGAACTGTAGAGCTATTCACACGCTATTAGAACAAACCTGAAAGTCATTATATGTTGCTTTCCTATAAAACAAGCAAGACTGTAGCTGTCACTAAAATCTGTCCTGCCTTTGATTATATAGAAAGAGTAATGAAAGCAAGTATCTGCACTGTTGACTTGAAAAATTAAACACCTGTTGACATTCTTGTATAACAAGAAATTTGGTCTAGTGGATAAGGCGGCAGGCTAGAAGCCAGGAGATTATGAGTTTTAGTCCTGCCTGAGGCATGGAATCCAGCTGAGTGACTAGTCCCTTTCTCTCAACTCCGCTCATCTCACAGGGTTGTGGTGAAAATAAGAGTACTGTACATTGTGTATTTACCACCTTGAGTTATTTACAAAAGAGAGAGAGACAGACAGACAGACAGACAGACAGACAGGTAGAAAATGTAAACAATTTATATATATATATATAATTGTTGTACCAGCAGAATGTTTTGCTCATGTATCAATTAGGCTATCAAATGTTATTACTTTCTTGTAGTATTTTTAATGAAAGTCTTATTTTTAATATTAATTAATTACAGTTTTAGAGCAGCTAGTTTTCTGGGTTAGACTATGTCTTTGGGAAAATGTAGTGCTCCTTTTCAAGAAACTTGCCTTTACTTCAGCAATTTGTTCTCTCTGTAAAAAGAATTTTCCTTAAAATGTGTTTTACTCTTCTTCTTCTTCTTTTTCCTCTTCTTCTTTTTGGCTAGGATTATGAAGAAGGTAGTTGGTAACAGATCTGGGTGTCCTACACAGGGGGATAAAGTGGTGGAGCTTATTTATATCGACATTGTGGGACTCACTCAGTTTAAGAAAACTCTTGGGCCATCCTGGGTTCATTATCAGTAAGTATTCATACTTTACAAAATAATTCTCTTTACAGGTAGTCCTGAACCTACAACCATTTATTTAGTGAACAAAGTCACAACAGCACTGAAAAAAGTGACTTATGAGTGTTTTCCACACTTACAACCATTGCAGGATCCCCATGGTCACGAGATCAAAATTCAGGAGCTTGGCACTGGAATGTATTTATGACGGTTGCAGTGTCCTGGGGTCATGTGATCACCTTTTGCAACATTCTGACAAGCAAAGTCAATGGGGAAGCCAGACTCACTTAACAATCGTGTTACTAAGTTAACAACTGTAGTGAGCTACGTAAAAGAAAGGTCATAAAATGGGGCAAAGCTCACACCTGCCTCACTTAGCAACAGAAATTTTAAGCTCAGTTGTGTGCTTGTAAGTCGAGGACTACCTATTTGTATTAACTGTAACTTCTTATTTCTTTTCATACTTAACTCTTGATCCTGACATTTTCTCTCTATTCACAAGCAGCTTTCACACAGAGCATTTTGAGACAGAACAGACAAAGAAAGCCTCTATTACATACCTGGCTTAGCGCTTGATGTATATTTGCTAAGCTTAGACGAAGGAATCTTTATGGATGAGCAGCTGTTTGCACACATAGGCGTCCCTGTGATTTGAACATTCAGCTGCACAGATGGCTTTATTTTGTGAAATTGTAAGCTGCTTCCATTAGAGATACTCAGGTGGAACCTACGTCTACTGCTTAAAATATTTTTATTAAAAGTAGTGGACAGGGGTTTTTAAAGTATAAAGTACCACAAGTTAATACCTGTTTATCTGATTCCTCATTTATCTTATTCTCAAATTGGATGAAAACAATCTTCTTTAACTAAGCGCTCATTGGGAATGTTGAGTCCACAAATTCTAAAATTCCCAGCCAGTATATTTGCTGCTTTCATTAGCTGAAAATTTTGTAAATTGGAGTTATATCTCACTGAAGGCCCTATGGCCTTCAGAGAACTCTATATTCTCCAACAGCTAAATTGTTCAGATGTTGGATATAAATGTACTTTACATAAAGTCCATGCATTATTTTATTATACCTTCTGTGGTCTGTATTCCGAATAACCATTAAATGAGAAAAACAACAAAATGTTTAAAACCGTGTTTAAAATTAGATTTTTTTTACTTAACCCAGATCTAGGAGCAGCTATAAAACACTTTCGATATCATCTTTTGCCTTCGACTGTTGTCATTAAATTTATTTTACAGATTTAAAAAGCTTATAAGTAACCAGAGACTTATGACCATTTCCCACACTTATGACTGTTGCAGCATCCCCATTGGCACATGATCAAAATTCAGATACCTGGCATGTATTTATGATGGTTGCAGGGTCCTGGGATCATGTGATCACCTTTTGCAACCTTCTGACAAGTCAGTGGGGAAGCCAGATTCACTTAACAACTATGCTGCTAACTTAAGAACTGCAGCGATACACTTTAGCAACTGTAGCAAGAAAAGTCATAAAAGGGATCAAAACTCACCTAACAACTGTTTTACTTAGTAGTGAATATTTTGGGTTCAGTTGTCATAAGTTAAGGACTACCTGCACTTGTTTTCCTCTCTTTTGGACCATCCATTCCTCCTAAGAAAAAAATAGCTTCTGGCTACTGTACTCTGCTGGTGACTGCAGAGCTCCAAAACACATATCTCTTCCCACACCTTTGTCAAGGTTGCACCTTTATTGGCAACTCTGCTAGGCTGACACTGGGGAAAAGGAACAAATGGAGAAAGGGGTTAAGGGAACACAGGTGCTTGCAATTTTGTACAAGCACCTTGCTGTTCTGCACAGTACTTCTCCGCATTGTGCCAAAACAAATTACATTGTGTTTCGTTTTTATAATATACAGTTTATAATATATTCTGTTGGGATTATGCTTTGTTTTCCATTCCAGGTGTATGTTACGGGTGCTAGATTCCTTTGGCACCGAACCAGAGTTTAATCATGCTCACTACGCCCAGTCTAAAGGCCACAAAACACCATGGGGGAAGTGGAACCTTAATCCACAGCAGTTTTATACAATGTTTCGTAAGTTAGTCTTGTCAATAAAATAATTCAATGTCACTCAGAATTCGTGTTTGTCTTAGGGGGATTTTTCATGCTGTCTTCAAAATTAAGCCAATAATTAAATTATTAACAGTAGCAATATCACTTAGATTTATATAGTGATATTACATAGTGCTTTACATTTCTGACTGATTTATAAAGTCAGCATTATTTGCATGTTGCCCCCAACAATCTGGCTCCCCATTTTACCGACTTCGGAAGGATGGAAGGCTGAGTCAACTTTGAGCCCCATCAGAGTCGAACTCCTGGCAGTGGGCAGAGTTAACCTGCAACACTGGACTTTAACCACTATGCCACTAGGATGCCTTTGCCTCTAGTTGGAATTTTGCCTCAGCTAGTAATTTCTTGCTTAAAATAGCTGTTATTGCTTGGGGAAATAATGCACTTAATCGACTTTTGGATAAGGAAGACAATTTTTTTTAAATTTTAAATATGCACTTGGGAAAGATGTTTTAGATTCTTGAATAATATGATAAAGACACCAGCAGGTCTATGAAATGTCTCTTTTGGGGGGTAGAAAATAGATTTAACTTCATGATGCTTCCTTTGTTTTGCCACATTGCTAATTGTTGTGAGTTCATCTAGAGAGCATCTTAAGGTTTACACCCTTCCCAACCTATCATGGTTTACTTTAATGTAACTCATATGAACCCCAGTGGCAAATATAATTTCAACCTTTCACTTGAAAAACTTATGTAATAGGATAATCCCAGGTATGGTAAAAGTAGAGAAATACGTTTTTAAAATAAACAGGGTTTCCCATAATAATCAACTCAGTCTAAAGAGTTTGTTTCTAAAATATTTGCAGAAATAAAAAGCAAGTTTGATTTAAAATATAATAGAATAACAGAGTTGGAAGGGACCTTGGAGGTCTTCTAGTCTAACCTCCGCCTAGACAGGAAACCCTGTACCATTTCAGACATATGGTTATCCAACATCTTCTTAAAAACTTCCAGTGTTGGAGCATTCACAACTTCTGGAGGCAAGCTGTTCCACTGATTAATTGTTCTAACTGTCAGGAAATTTATCCTCTGTTCTAAGTTGCTTCTCTCCTTGATTAGTTTCCACCCATTGCTTCTTGTTCTACCCTCAGGTGCTTTGGAGAATAGTTTGACTCCCTCTTCTTTCTGGCAGCCCCTGAGATATCGGAACACTGCTATTATGTCTCCCCTAGTCCTTCTTTCTATTAAACTAGAAATACCCAGTTACTGCAATTGTTCTTTATTTGTTTTAGTCTCCAGTCCCCTAATCATCTTTGTTGCTCTTCTCTGCACTCTTTCTAGAATCTCCACATCTTTTTTTACATTGTGGCAACCAAAACTGAATGCAGTATTCCAAGTGTGGCCTTACCAAGTCATTACTTGGCTCAGTGTGTTTCTTAACAGGCTAGTAAACTCATGCATTGTTGCTGGATTCAGATGTTTTTCCTGCTCTTGATGTTCCACAGTAGTTAGAGACTTTAGAGGAATTAATTATGACTCCAGTAAATATATCCATTTTTAAGGAATTTGAACAAGTTTTTTTGTGCAACCTCTAGAATAAGGAGCTTAATGTTTTGTCCTGGTTTTCTTTTCCAAAAGAAATAGCATTAGATGATGTTTGATTAGTTTCTTATGACTTAAAAATAAATGCAATACAGGAAAGAAAAAGTCCTTTATGTATAAGAGACAAATCAGATAAATAAGATCATAAATAAAATTACAAATATTTCCTGTTGAAAATATAACTCAACAGTTGAAACAAACTCATATTTGAACTTGTCAATGCATTTTCCAGACATTTGCAGGCTGTAAATTGTCCATTTTTTTGCATGTGTTAAAGTGAATGATGCACTAATACACTTTTGTTGTTTAATTTGCAGCTCACACTCCAGATAACAGTTTTCTTGGATTTGTTGTGGAACAGTATCTGAATTCCAGCGATATCAAACACTTCAATGTCATTAAAAGGCAGGATCAATCACTTGTTTATGGGAAAGTTGATAACTTCTGGAAGGTGAGTGGCCAGGTTAAGCAAATTTGTTTCAGTTGAGCATAACACAAAGTTGAAAACTTTTTATTTGATGATACTTTTTAAGACCTTTACTGTATGTCCAAACTGGCTCTCAAAATATATATTATTTTTTATTTATTTACTTATGGTCCAAAACCAAATCACAGAATTTAAAATTATTAATATATGCATAAGTAAGTTTATGTAGTACATACATATATAAAAAGGGGAGTCATACATTTACAGTTGTTTTTATCTAAAAGATTTAGATACTATGTCACATTATGCTTTGAAAATAGTTAAATCTCCTTTTATTTATTTGTTTCTTTCTTTGTAAAGACTGACCATTGGCTCTAGTGCATATATGTCCATCTATCAGTGTCCTGTCTGTTTAGCAGTTTCTTCCCAAATGTCATCTAAATTTTCCCTATTACATTTTGTGAAAATATATTAGATAGTTTAATCAGCTCAGTATTCTATAGAGTATATCTGTTGATTTTGCTAATGTAGTTGCTAGAATTAATAAAGTACAAAATAATCTTTGTTAATATATTACAGTAAGTCTTAATTATTTTATTGCTAGATGTTTTAAAATTATTAGTTTTTCCTTCCCCAAATCAATCTATCCTATTTCTGTAATAAAGAAGAAAGCATATAAAATTATGGTTTTATTAAAAGTATTCAAAATAGTCTTTTCTAACCCATTCTCCAGATGTAGTGTATTTCAGTTTCTATCATTTCCTTCCAATTCAGCAAGTATGGAAAGTTTCACATTAGGTATCTGTTGTAAAAACATTCTTCTGTTAAATCAATTATCTTACTTTAAATTTTCTAAAGAGATGAAAAATAGGAGGGGAGCTATATACATCATATTATAACACATCATAAGAATGTTTGCACACGATTTCATCCAGCTGATACTTGTGGAAAAATATTTTTTCCAGAAGCTGTACTATTGCTCTAGAAAGAAAGAAGCAGATTTGAAAAGTAACGCCAGAAATGTATTTAGGCTTGAGCTTATGCCCTTATGAGATTTTGAAAATATGTTATTAAGAGCTATAATTAATTTCTCTTTATACTCATCTTGCTGCATTAAATGTGAGGAAAAATATTTTAATCCATATTCTGCTATTTCTAATGTTTATTTAATCTTCAACCAACCATTAGACATGTATAACTTACTCTGTAAGTATTATTCTCTTTAAGAATAATTATAGTGCAATTGAGGACATACAATTACCGTATTGGCCAATTCCAGCTCAAGTCACAATGCTGACAGAGTGTTAAGTTCTCTCTAAGCAAAAGGTGAAGAGAACTTTGGAATGATGTCCTTACATTTAGAATGGATTATGATTACTTTAAAATTCTTGTCCCCTTTTCTCCTCCAAAAATATATATCATAGTTTTTAAACCTCCTTCCTCTGGGGAAAACACTAAATGATCTGATTGGTTTGTTGGGTTTTTTTTTAAAGAATTGGCTTCCAGGTAAATCATATAAATAACATAGCATGCTTACAAGCTAAAAATATACAAGGAAAAGTTTCATCCATCCCTTTGTCAATCCATTCTGATTTTACAACTTACTGACACTGAATTTATTGTCTTTCTCAGGATTATATGTTTCTATTAAAATTGCCTTCGAAGAGAGAATTAAAAATCCCTTTCAGCCTTTGGTCAACCAAAGAAATTTTATAAAGAGGCATTTTTAAGTATAGTGGAAATAAAAAGCATGAAATAATAACAATTGCATACATGATAACAAACAAAAATGTTTTTTGGGAAATGGAAGTTTATTATAATTATCAAGAGTTGACAAGGCAGATCTAGTCACTGCTCTTCTGTGTGTTTAGTATTGGAGAATTGTTTTTTTAAATCTCATGCACCTAAGCAATATGGGTATTTCACTGTTTTGTGAATACAGGTAGTCCTTGACTTTCAACAGTTCATTTAATGATTGTTCAAAGTTACAACGGCACTGAACAAAATGACTTATGACCATTTTTTAAAGTTACAACCTTTGCAGCATCCCCATGATCATGTGATTGAAATTCAGATGCTTGGCAACTGGTTCATATTTATGACTAGTGTCCCAGGATCATGTGATCACTTTTTGCAACCTCCTGACAAGCAAAGTCAATAGGGTAGCCAGATTCACTTAACAAATTTATCAACTCCAGTGATTCACTTAACAACTGTGGCAAGAAAGGTCATAAATGTGGCAAAACTCAATAAATTAACAACAGAAAGTTGGGGCTCAATCGTGGTCATAAGTCAAGGACTACCTGTATACTAGATCATTCTCTGTTTCTAACAAACATGAGTCTAAAGAGTTTCTTGTGTTCCTGGTTTTTTTTTTACTTTCAGTAGTGAAAAAAGACCCCAATTCCTTAAAGCTCCCTTAATTCTTGGTTTATTATTTGATTTTTCACTGAACAAACTTAAGCACACTCAGTTTTTGGGGGGTTCACTAAGTCATAGTGTTGCTCATTTAACATGGACTTCAAATATGGCACCATTTAGAAATAAGCAATCTAGTGTGGTTTATGATATATCAATTTATGAATAACTGATATAGCTCCACCTCTTTTTCTTACTCTATTTACAAATTTGATAGCTTAATCATATTTTTCTGCAAATCACATCACAATGGAAAAATTGTAATTTATGGGAATGGAATAGTAAATGAGGCAAACTACAAATGCATGATCAAGTTTGGATTGAGAGTGAATTATCAAATCAAGAACATTATGTTATAATCAGTCCAACTAATTATTCCTTTGTCTGTGTTCTATTGCTTCATTAGGTCAGTAGGTATTTTTGGATATGTTGTGAGGACATGCTGAGAATGCCATAATTATGATGTTCAGCTTCTGCTGCATTCATGCATAATGAGCTTCAAAACTGCATTATGGTTTAGAAATAAAATTATCTGTTTGCAGTTTCCTCCTGTACATTTTCAGAGTTCACCATTTCAGAGCAGGGTACAGAAATGTATTCTGTAAGTGTGGAATTGTTGTCTCCTGCCGTATCCTCCCATTAAACCATGGCATATTGAATCTACGAAGTATTTAACTAGCATCCATTAATCAGAATTTTGCAACTCAGCTCAAAGTATGCCTAAGAACTTCCTTATGTAAAAAAAAAATCCCAAAAGTAGATTAAAGTGTACTGTTGTATAAATAATCAAGGATTTGTCTATCAAGTATATTGATTTTTAAAGAGGATCCTGCAAAAACAAATCTGGAAAATGCAGACAAAATTGTATTGTTGTTCTAGTGAAGAGCTGCTTTTGATACTTGCCACTATATAATCTGAACACATTTTTTAATATAAATAATAGGTCATAATTCTAGCCGATAAGATTGAAAAGTATATTACTTTAATGTTGCTACCAAGTCAATATCATTTATTGTTAAGTATTATTTTATACTTATGTCTGTTTTATTTTTGAGGCATTTAAACATAAATTATAGGCACTTGCCATTGTACTCCAAAAGATTCAGGCATTGTCAATGGTGCAATTATACAGTAATAAAAGAATAGGGATTTCTTAATTCTAACAAAATTCAGTCATTTTCTCTGAATAAAAAAACACATTGTCATAATTTCTCTAAGGAATTTAAGTTTTAGCAAAAGCTAAGGCAAAATGTATTTTAATATTTTAAAAATGAATAATAACTTTTAGGGATGGTATGATGAAACTGAAATGGTTTATTTTGTTCTGTTGGCCATTCTGTCATTAACATTCTTTGAAAGAACAATCAAGCAGATCACTGTTGAGAATATTCATGATACATAATGAGTTGACTTTGTGATCCTTGAAATCCTAATTTTTAGCAATGATCCCTCCATTTGTTCAGTTCTTATTTTTCCCCAGCTGGTCTGCATGGGCAAGAGAATTTGTTCTATTTTTCTTTATGTTAGAGGCTGAGTTGCCTTCCAGATAGAAAAGAAAGACCAATGTTCTTCTGAGACTTCAAGAGCCATCTGTAATGTCTCAATTTCCTCCATAGTTCTTGAGCATAGTGCATAGGCTAAGTGGTTAAACAGAGCTTGGCTGTAAATTTGCTGAACAGGAGTATCCCTTTTGGAATTACTGTTAGACAGTGACATGAAATTAAGGACCGTACATTTATTTAATTCTGCATGTCTTGAAAAAGCAGTTCTCTGCTTCCTTCTAACTACAGATAGTCCTTGAGGCTTAAGGCGGCGGTGGTGAGGCCCCTCCTGAAGAAACCGTCTTTGGATCCAGCAGTTCTTAATAACTACCG
Organism: Thamnophis sirtalis; assembly: GCF_051295495.1. Taxonomy (NCBI): domain Eukaryota; kingdom Metazoa; phylum Chordata; class Lepidosauria; order Squamata; family Natricidae; genus Thamnophis; species Thamnophis sirtalis. Next base: position 44,133,472 of record NW_028261381.1, on the reverse strand, counting down.
TCCAGTCTCCAACCTCCCCTTTGTGGGGAAGGTTGTTGAGAAGGTGGTGGCCTTACAGCTTCAGCGTACCTTGGAGGAAGCTAACTATCTTGACCCCTTCCAGTCTGGCTTCAGGCCCGGTTACAGCACTGAAACCGCTTTGGTCGCATTGACCGATGATCTCTGGAGAGCCAGAGATGGAGGCTATGCGTCCATCCTGGTTCTCCTTGACCTCTCAGCAGCTTTCGATACCATCGACCATGGTATCCTTCTGCGACGACTGCGGGAGGTGGGGGTGGGCGGCACTGTTTTACAGTGGTTCTCCTCCTACCTCTCGGACAGGTCGCAGTCGGTGTTGGTGGGGAGGGAGAGATCGTCCCCGAGGCCCCTAACCTATGGGGTGCCGCAGGGCTCGGTTCTGTCCCCCCTGCTATTCAACATATCCATGAAACCGCTGGGCGAGATCATTCGGAGGCACGGGATTAAGTACCACCAATATGCGGACGATACACAGTTGTATCTATCCGCCCCGTGCCAACTCAATGAAGCGGTGGACGTGATGAACCGGGGCCTTGAGGCTGTTAAAGACTGGATGAGAGCTAACAAACTGGTGCTCAACCCGGAAAAGACCGAGTGGCTGTTGTGTTTTCCTCCCAAAAATTCGGCTAACGTTCCATCAATCAGGCTGGGGGGGCAAAATTTATACCCCTCAGACAGGGTCCGCAACTTGGGAGTCCTCCTGGATCCACAGCTGAGTTTTGACCACCATTTGTCAGCTGTGACCAGGGGGGCATTTACCCAGGTTCGCCTGGTGCGCCAGTTGCGGCCCTACCTGAACCGGGAGGCTCTCACAACAGTCACTCGAGCCCTTGTGATCTCTAGGCTGGAATACTGCAATGTGCTCTACATGGGGCTGCCCTTGAAGAGCATCCGACGACTTCAGCTAGTCCAGAACGCGGCCGCGCGAGTGATTACGGGCGCACCACGGTTCGCCCATATAACACCGATCCTCCGTGAGCTGCGCTGGCTACCTGTTGATCGTCGGGTGCACTTCAAGGTCCTACTTACCACCTATAAAGCGCTCCATGGTAGTGAATCTGGCTATCTGAGAGACCGCCTTCTGCCAATTACCTCCCTGCGTCCCATCAGACCGCACAGGGTAGGCCTCCTCCGAATTCCATCCGCCAGTCAGTGCCGACTGGCGACTACACGGAGGAGAGCCTTCTCAGTTGCAGCTCCGACGCTATGGAACAACCTCCCCGTGGATATCCGTACCCTCACCACAGTCCAGGCCTTCCGCACAGCCCTCAAGATCTGGCTATCCCGTCAGGCCTGGGGATAGGATTTATTCTCACCCCGCCCGAATGTTGAGTGAATGTTGTGTTTTATGGTTAATTTTTTTTACTCACGTTTTTTTCTTTTATGTCTTGTCTTGCACTCCCTTCCCCTATTGTTGTAAGCCGCCCTGAGTCCCCTCAGGGAAAAGGGCGGCCTATAAATATTCAATAAATCTAAATCTAAATCTTGACTTATCACCACAATTGACCTCAAAATTTCCATTGCTAAACAAGGTAGTTATTAAGTGAGTTTTGCTATCTTTTTTGCCACAGCTGTTAATTGAATCACTGCAGTTAAGTTAGCAAGATAGTTGTGAAGTGGATCTGGCTGCCCCATTGATTTTGCTTGTAAGAATCTCTTAAAAGGCAATCACATGACTCCAGGGCACTGCAGCTTTTATAAATACATGCTAGTTGCCAAGTGCCTGAATTTTGATCATGTGTCAGTGAGGATGCTGCAATGGTCATACGTGTGAAAATTTGTCATAAGTCACTTTTTTCAGTGCCATTGTAACTTTGAACGGTCACTAAATGAAAGGTTGTAAGTCAAGGACTATCTATAATAGGTAAATCACTGCTGTCTTAACAAACGATTACACCCAGATGCTCTATGTTAATTCTTCTATCTAATTTGAGTTTCTTTCTTTCTTTCTAGGATAAAAAGTCTTATTTGGATGTCATTCATACCTATACAGAAGTTCATGGGACTGTCCATGGCACAAGTGCTGTCCATATGCCCAGCTATGTTAAAAACCATGGGATTCTCAGTGGCCGAGATTTACAATTCTTGCTGAGACGAACAAAAGTAAGTTAGCTGGCTTTTTCAAAAGTTGAAATGGGTATGATCCAACTTTATTTTAAATTATTTTAATCTTCACTATTTGGAATTCTGTGCTCGTTGGCTCTATCATATGGTTAGTTCCAAAAAAAACTCCTTTGGAATATACAGGATGAAGTTAGCACATGTCTGCAACTTTTTAAATGACCAGCAATTTTTCTCAGGATCACATAACCATTTTCTGCAACTATACTGTGTGATCTTAGGGGGGGAGATGATTGCTTTAAATGTGGTTGCTGCAGACAGGTTAATTTGTGGGCCTTTATGTTTTGAAGCAATTTGGGGAGAGCGGGGTCCTATTCCATAATAACCCCATTTGTATTTAATTTTTTATCATTCTGTCAGGTAATGTAGTACTATACTTAATAGCAGTAGCAATAGCAGTTAGACTTCTATACCGCTTCATAGGGCTTTCAGCCCTCTCTAAGCATATTGCCCCCAACAACAATCCGGGTTCTCATTTTACCCACCTCGGAAAGATGGAAGGCTGAGTCAATCCTGAGCCGGTAAGATTTGAACTGCTGAACTAGCAGTCAGCTGAAGTGGCCTGCAGTGCTGCACTCTAACCACTGCGCCACCTCGGCTCTTAACATATATTCAAGGCAGCAATTCCATTCAACTATCTTTTTTCTGTCAGGTGCCTTTAAAATTAACTCCACTTATGAAAGTTTCTTCCTAAAATTTTGATGTTACATTATTAAGGGAAATTGTTTTTTTTAATAGCACTTAGACTTCTATACCGCTTTACAGTGCTTTACAGCCCTCTCAGAGTCAGCATATTGCCCCCAACAATCTGGGTCCTTATTTTACTGACCTCGGAAGCATGGAAGGCTAAGTCAACCTTGAGCTGGTCAAGATGGAACTGCCAAACATCTGGAAGCCAGTAGTCGGCAGAAGTAGCCTGCAATACTGCATTCTACCACTGCGCAACCATGGCTCCAATTCAACCTTTCTTTTAAGTGTGCTCAGAACATTGAAATGCCTTGTTTTGAGTTAAAAGGATCCAAACAGCCTCTAGGCACTTGGAGCACACTTCATTGGCATCACTGGTTAGCCCAGAGTTGGAACTGAAGTTGAGTATTATCAGCTAAGAGATGACGCCATGTTGGCAAATGCCCACCAACACAGACAGGCAAGGGACCACAATAAAGACTGACAGCAAGCAACACTCCTTATTAGCAATTATGATGTTACCTACTTATGATAATGAAGCATCTGCAACAAATCAAACAAGCTCAGAGACCACCAAGGATCTGACACTTATGTCGGGCAGATGTTGAATAGAAGGAAGAAGAACATTGCGCCTTGTGACACACACACACACACACACACACACACAAAATAACTAAGGAGCTTACAGGCCCAATCTTTCTCTACCACCAATGACTGGAAGCATCCCATTTAAAAGGAAGAGAACCTCCTGCAGAACAGTATCCATCACTTTCAACTTTCAGAGTGTTGTGGCCCACCAGTGGCCAGCAGAGCTGGCAACAGATTCAAGCAGTAAGGACGGTGGGGAGGAACATGGGGCAGTCCTGGAGTCTGGGGAAGGCTCTGATGAGGGCTCTGTGTTGCAGGCAGAGATGTGGCCAGGGCCATCTGACAGCTGCCTTTGGAGTCACACATCAGTGAGGCAGATGAACAGCTGGACCCTGTTCCCAGTGTGCACATGCGCAGAGTTGCCAGACTAAGGGAACAGCTAAGGAACAAGGGTCAACTTGGGAGTAAAGCCACAGGTGGACTGTGAATGGGGAGTATTTGCAGGAGACAATTAGTTCATTCCTTCATTCTTGCCAAGTATTGCAGCATCTGAAAGATATCGGCCTGGCCACTCTCCAAGCCTGATAAAGGTCCGTAATTGTGAACTATCTTGAAAGACTGTGGGCCTGGACTTTGCTGGAGAGGAATTCACTGTAAATTAAATAAAAGGAGTTTATCAGGACAAGGACTCGACTTTGTGCTGCTGGGGAAGCCTAGGTCAGAACACGGGGCAGAAGGATACCATTCAGGTACTCCTCGATTGACAATAGTTCATTTAGGGATGGTTCAAAGTTACACAGCACTGAAAAAAGTGACTTAGGACCATTTTCCATACTTATGACTGTTGCAGCATCCCCATGGTCCTGTAATCAAACCCTTGGCAGACCCTTGGTAACTGACTCATATTTATGACGGTTGCAGTGTCCTCAGATCATGTGATCCCCTCTTGCTACCGTCTTACAAGCAAAGTCAACGGGGAAGCCAGATTCACTTAACAACTGTATTACAACTTAACAACTGCAGTGATTCACTTATCAACTGTGGCAAGAAAGGTCATAAAATGGGACAAAATCTAGCAACGTGGCAACAGAAATTTGGGGCTCAATTGTGGTCATAAGTCGAGGACTAAGTGTGGTTGTCAGTATACAAAGCTGATGAAAGGACAAGTAATATAAAAGGGGCATACACTCCCTATCCTGGTTTCACCACAGATCATCCATCACTGCAGTTGGTGCTATATCCATACCATACCTGGGCCAGAAGCCTGAGCGAAATAGATCCAGGTAATCTCTTTATTCCACTGCCCCATTATTTTCTCATCCACCTGAAGATGAAGACCGGTTAGAAGTTACCCAGAAGCAATAGTTGCTTGAAAAGGAAGCACATCATTGCCTTCTTTGGGGAGGACAGTAGCACCCCTTCATTCAGTTACTTCTCACCACCCTGACCCACCCTCACCTCTGGAGGTTTTCATCTATCAGGAAGAAAAGGATCCATCCAAAGGAGCAGAGCCAAAGCTTCAGAGAACCCTGTTCACTTCCACAGAATTCCCAGAGTAAACTTTCTGCCGATAATCCGCAAGACAATCACCTCCTTGGGACTTGGCACTGGGATTGGATCAGACTGATTTTGTCCATCCAGATGCCTCCGAAACTCCTCCAAGAGATTATATCCCCACCCATCCCTATCCTTCCCTAGTAAGGCCTGGGTCGTTTAAAAAATTAGATGCATTAAGAGCAAATACTGTAGGTATGTATGTACATACGTACATACAAACGTACGTAGGTACGTACGTACGTACATACATACATACATACATACATACATACATACATACATTCTGCCACTGATTAGCAGAGTGTAAGAGGCCAAGTGCTCAAAGGCGAAGCAAACGCTAGCAGTAAATATTTCGAATTTCCCTTAGGAAAAAAAGATGGTCTTCACAGATGGAGCATCAGAAGCATCCAGAGTAGCCTCCAAATGAGAAAAACCACTTTGTTTACTCTGAGTCCACTTTATTCAGCTACTTCAGTTTTGTTTTTCACATCATTAAGGATCACCTCTTCTATGACTATCTCTGCCTGTTCATTAACGGAGGTTCCTGAAATGTTGTGCAAAATAACCATGATGTTCCCCCGAACACCCTATCAGTTTTCCAAGATGATGGGAGAAAAGGGGTGGGGAACAGATCTCATTGTTTTTAGAACAATTTTGTGTGACATTCAGTATGGCCAGGCACATTGAGAAACTATGAATCACAGATTTTTCTGTTTGCATTAATTTTCTTTGAAATCTTACACTTTAAAGTTTGGAAGTGGCAAACGGATGGAGTTTCTGAAAATCCCAAAGAATTTAGGTCATTGGATGAATTTGGACCCTGGATAGTTTATAATTTAACCTAAACAGGATCTGGATGAAGTTCTAGTTTATCCCTTCACAGCATGGACATTACTAATAATATTTTGAAGATTTTGTATTACGTAAATTGGCATGGGTTTTATTAATTCTAAAAGGTCACGCCTGCAGCATGACTAACTTTAAATGATACTGTATAAACAAAACCTTTTCATTTAAAATGAAGTTGTACATCAATGTACTACCTCTGGCTTTTTCAGGTTGACATAGTGAATAATGTAGTAACTTCTAAAATAAGCTTTATAGTTTGTAATAGTTACTTAAAATGACCGAAGAGCAATTGGGTTTGTATTTATTGTTCAATGGTGACAAAGCTCTAGATCCGTCAAAAGGCAAAGCTTCCGGGTTCAGTGAAAAGGAGATTTCCCTTAACATATTGACAGTACAGAAGAGAAAACAATGTCTCTTACTGAAGTAATAAACAAAGAATGTTTATTTAACCAATAGTACTGTGTTTTCCCGAAAATATGACATGTCCTGAAAAGAAGGCCATGCAAGATTTTTGGGGTAGGCAAAAATATACGCCCTCCTCAGAATGTAAGCTCAGTGGACAAACCCCCCTCCAGCCGGGCAGAGGAAGGTGCCAAGCTGCGCAAGCAGGGTGGGAATAGGCACCTGTCCCCCCCCCCACCTCGCACTCATGCAGCTTGGCACCTTTGGGATACCGCTCGGTCGGTGAGTGGTGCTCTGCCCGGCTGGAGAGGTGGGTTGCCGGGCAGCTGCTCTCTTGCGAGCAGTCTCCCAAAGAGCCTGGCGCAGGGACAGGAGGACGCAGGCACAGCCTCAGGGATGAACACGGGTGGCTGTGTTGTGCTGTCACAGCAGCCATGAGGTGATCATTCTCACTGCCTCCTGCACCCCAAAATAATAACCCCCCTCCTCCGATAATGCCAAGGCCATATTTCAGGGGTCAAAAGAAAATAGGACCCTGTCTTATTTTTGGGGAAATGCAGTATTAATTTCTGTACCTAATTAAAACCAAATCAGCACTGAATTATTGGTGCTCTTTTCCTTCCCTTCAGCCATATTTCCATTGCAATTAATATAAAAAGTCTCAGGTTGCCTAATTTTTTTTTATTTTAATCAGACATTTTAGTCAAAAATTCAGAAATGGTTAAGTTTGTGTATCACAGTGTTGCTTAAATCATTATGAGATAGTAAGATTAGAGGGATAACAAACAATTCTTATCTGCTTACCACTCTGCATTTTATTTGGCACATATTCTTACGAAGTCTAAATGTCATTCTTACCCTCTTAATAAAAAATATATCTATTGTAAGACGTCTTAACAATCAGGTGGCAACGCTCTCCTGTGGTTTCATTCTATTTTTTCACTACAAACTTTCATAATATTTTAGTTTTCAGAAAACAGTTTTAAAATGTATTAGAATTCCAGTAATAATTGTTGTATTTCCTGTTTATAAATAATTTGTGTTTTCCGTTCAATTCTCTTGCAATACGTGAATTTCTAAGAATAGCTTTTTAATATAACTTTCCATGAAGTTGTGCAACTGTGGTTATCCACATTCACATTCACTTGGTTATTCACATTCCTGTAAACATTGCTGCCACCTACTGTTTGTAGTTGGAACTTTTTTGACTCCTTGAATGATATTGAACATTTAACAATCCACAGCACTGAGGGCAACTGTTGACCAAAAAAATGGTTTAAGCAATTAAATTAAATTGTAAAATGTGTGTTCTATGCATTTGGGGCATTTTTCCAAATACATTTTAAATCAAGTTGCCCTATTATAATATATTGTTCTTAATTAACTTCATATATGTATTCACACATAACTTGTGAATATGTTCCACCTATTTCCACTTTTGTACTTGTTTTTGCAAAGCTGTTATTAAATTCTCAAAAATATGATTCTTAAAGATCACTTTGGTAAATTATTTGCCAAATACAAACTAAGGAAACTTGTACTAAAATACACATCACACTAATTTCTAATCTGGGCTCGATAGGGTTTAGAGCTGTTAATGAAGGCATGATTCTATCAGTCTCAGCTCTTTAATAACAGTCCTATTTTAATGTTATTTATAAATGCATTTTAGGGCTATTTTTGGATTGAGCAACTGAAGCTTCTTGGCTGAGCATTTTTGTGAAGAAGTTTGAATACTTTAGTAGTACAGGTTTGTTACTTCTCCTGCTTGAGTTATTTTCTGAAATGATTATTAAGAAAATTAATACAAACAAACAAAGCAAAATTTGTCTTTCTCTTCCCACTGTATCACAAAAGACAGCACTATCCATTCTTGGAAGGTTTATTTTTCTGAAAAGATACAGGATCTTCCCTTCTTGCAATCAGGTTATTTTCTGCTTGACAACACTCTCAAACTCAGCCAAGCTTAACCTAAATCCTAGCTACCTTAAAAGCCCTTTTTGACAGCAAAGGCAAGAAATTGCAAAAGAGTTTGGAACAGAACTTGCAAAAGATGATGAAAGATTTGGGAAAAGAAATGACTCTTACTTAGTTTTCAGGTTCTCAGTACTGTTCAAAAAGACAGACTTGGGATCAAGCAAGTTTTCTCAAGATGCAAATGTAGAAAGACCTAACTCGGAAATTTCTATTTTGCAGCTGTTTGTGGGCCTTGGCTTCCCATATGAGGGTCCCGCACCTTTGGAGGCTATTGCAAATGGATGTGCATTTTTGAATCCAAAGTTCAATCCACCCAAAAGCAGCAAAAACACAGACTTCTTCAAAGGCAAGCCAACTCTTAGAGAGGTATGTTTTTATTTGTAATTACCATTGATTAGATACATGAACAATGTCCTTTGAAACACATCTTCTAACACAACCCTGTACTGAAATACAATTGTGTATTGTTCTTAGCAGGCCATGCTATTGACAAGAGTTCAAATCAGAGAATTAATCCGAGATAGAGAGATATAATTTACTTCACAAATGGTCTGGTTTTTAATCAGGCTGATCCAGCAACGATTTCCATAATTGGTTTCCATCCCAATGAATCTTCTTCAGTAGACATGATGGAATTGCTGTTCCACAGTTTTTTGAAAACTAGTTTTGATCATTCATGCTTTAAAGAACCACTTAAGGCTTAATGCTCTGCCTCAACTCCATTATTAACTTGTCCAGCTATTAAGGCCTGTAGAAGCAGCCTTAATAGGCTGCTGTTCACAGACAAACCTACTTATCAGATAAAGAAAGTTGGCCTGTTTCACCATAATTTAGTGAACAGACTTCCTTCAAAGCTAAGGTTAGCCCCCAATCTTTTGGCTTCTTGGTGACAAAGTTAGGGATGACAGAGAATGTTCAGGCAGACCATGTCTGTACTTAACACATGTTTTCTTCTGGGACAGATCTAAAAATAAAAGACATATTTTAGGTAGAGGTTATCAGGGTGAAGAAAAAAACAAAAAAGAGTAAATCCTTGGCAACAGTGTTTTTTAAACAGTGACAACTAAGGGAAGGTAAGTACAAGAGAAATTCAAAGAATGTGTTGGAGGGATAGGGAGGCCCAATGCATACATACCACCCTTGAATTCAAGCATGGTGACACCTCAGTGGATAAGGAGGCATTGAGCAGATCACAAACTCACAAGTCATGCAATGGCCTTGTGTGGAGGACATGTCCTCCATCCCTTAGAACCGGGATGGCAAACCTATGGCATGCGTGGCACACAGAGCCATTTGTCAGGGCACGCAAGTCATTGCCCTGTCAGCTGGCCAGCATGCATGCACATGCTGGCAAGCTGAATTCAGCCTTTTTTAAAGCCATTTTTTGCCCTCCCCAGGCTCCAGAGGCTTTGTCCCCAGATAGAGGCCTGGGGAGAACGAAAACAGCCTCCCACAGCCCATCTGAGCAAACAGAAAGCGACTTCCGGTTTGCTTGTAGGGCTGATTTTAGCCCTAGTTCAGGAGCCCTCAGGAAGCTTCCCTGAAGGCTTCAGAGGACTAAAAACGACCCTACGAGCAAACCGAAAGTCACCAGAGGGCCTCCATGGGGGAGGAGGAGACTGTTTTCTCTCTCCCCAGGCTCCTATAAAGCCTCTGGAGACTGGGGAGGGCAAAAAAAGTATGCAAAAAATGGGGAGCGCCTGCCATGTGTACTGGGTGGGGGTCACGCATTGCATTATGGTTGTGGCACACGCCCACCCCCCTGCGCTCTCCCTGTTTATGGCACGCGAGCCAAAAAAGGTTCACCATCGCTGCCTTAGAAGATTTCTCCAGCTTTAGTTACAGCTCAAAACTGGAACAATCAAGATGTTATGAATATCAGTTTGGCTGGGCCACATTCAAGGTTCCCTGAACTTCCAGGCCAACCGCAGGGATTTGTCCAGGCTGTCAACCAGGAGTTTAAGACTAACTCAAAGACACTCTGAAAAAGAAAAAAAGAAAAATAGTGGTTAAAATTGGTTGCTTCTCATCGCTTTCCAGGGTTTCCTAAAAGTATGATGTAATTTTTTGGGGGGGGATAGTCAAGATTTCAAAAAAACAATTAAAGCCTTCTGAACTTTGAATGTTACTAAGCGAACATAAACTCTAAAAATATGGCATTTCTCTCCCTTTTCTTTCAGTTGACATCTCAACATCCCTATGCTGAAGTCTACATTGGGAAACCTCATGTTTGGACAGTAAATATCAATGATCTTTCTGAAGTGGAACAGGCCGTGAAAGCAATTTTGAGCCAAAAGGTTAATAAAGATAATTATCTTCTTAATCAGTGTTTTACAGTGGAATAAAACATGCTAGGCTGTATTGTAAGGGTTTATTATGTGGAAAAAATCTTTAGCAAACAAAGTTAAACATTATAGAAAACTTTTGCTTTAAAAACCCAGAGAAAAGTTGGAAGAAGTAGTAGCATTAAACATTTCTTACGAATAAAAATATCTTAAGTAAATTAGTAGCAAGTAACATAGAATTTGAATATAATAATTTTAAAATAGTATGAATTATAGGTAATCCTTGCTTACTGGCTATTAATTCAGTGATCATTTGAAATTAAAATCCCCCCCAAAAAATAACTTTACAGACCATTTACCAGCACATATGGTTTCAGGTTTCAGGTTTCAGGTTTATTGGGATTTATATGCCGCCCTTTTCCCTGAGGGGACTCAGGGCGGCTTACAACCACAGGGGAGGGGAAGTGCAAGGTCAAAACAAACACATTGTGAACAAAAGAAAAATAATAAAACACAACTTTCATTCAGCAATCAAACACTCGGGCGGGTAATTGGAAGCCTATCCCCAGGCCTGCTGGGAGAGCCAGATCTTGAGGGCTGCGCGGAAGGTCTGGATCGTGGTGAGGGTGCGGATCTCCATGGGGAGCTCGTTCCATAGGGTCGGGGCAGCAACAGAAAAGGCTCTCCTCCGTGTGGTCGCCAGTCGACATTGACTGGCAGATGGAATACGGAGGAGGCCAAGTCTGTGCGATCTAATTGGTCGATTCAGGGAGGTAATCGGCAGAAGGCGGTCTCTCAAGTACCCAGATCCACTACCATGGAGTGCTTTAAAGATGGTCATCATTATCCTGAAGCGCACCCGGAGACCAACAGGCAGCCAGTGCAGCTCGCGGAGGACAGGTGTAACGTGGGCGAACCGAGGTGCGCCCACTATCACTCGCGCGGCTGCATTTTGGACTAGCTGTAGTCGCCGGATGCACTTCAGGGGCAACCCCATGTAGAGCCCATTGCAGTATTCCAGTCTAGAGATCACAAGGGCTCGAGTGACTGTTGTGAGGGCCCCCCGATCTAGGTAGGGCCGCAACTGGCGGACCAGGCGAACCTGGGCAAATGCCCCCCTGGTCACAGCTGACAGCTGGTGATCAAAAGTCAGCTGTGGATCCAGGAGGACTCCTAAGTTGCGGACCCTATCTGAGGGGTGTAAAATTTGACCCCCCAGCCTAAGCGTTGGTGTATTAGCCAAATTATTGGGGGGAAAACACAACAGCCACTCGGTCTTATCCGGGTTGAGCACCAGTTTGTTAGCACTCATCCAGTCCTTAACGGCCTCCAGACCCCGCTCCATCACGTCCACCGCTTCATTGAGTTGGCACGGGGCGGACAGATACAATTGTGTATCGTCCGCATATTGATGGTATTTTATCCCGTGCCTCCGAATGATCTCGCCCAGCGGTTTCATGTATATGTTAAATAGTAGGGGGGATAGGACCGAACCCTGAGGTACTCCGCATGTTAGGGGCCTCAGGGACGATCTCTGCCCCCCCACTAACACCGACTGCGACCTGTCCGAGAGGTAGGAGGAGAACCACCGCAAAACAGTGCCTCCCACTCCCACCTCCCGCAGTCGTCGCAGAAGGATACCATGGTCGATGGTATCGAAAGCCGCTGAGAGGTCAAGGAGGACCAGGATGGACGCATAGCCTCCATCTCTGGCCCTCCAGAGATCATCGGTCAATGCGACCAAAGCGGTTTCTGTGCTGTAACCAGGTCTGAAGCCGGACTGGAAGGGGTCAAGATAGCTAGCTTCCTCCAAGGCCCGTCGAAGCTGAAAGGCCACCACCTTCTCAACAACCTTCCCGATAAAGGGAAGGTTGGAGACAGGACGAAAGTTGTTTAAGATGGCTGGATCTAACGATGGTTTCTTTAGGAGGGGTCTCACCACCGCCGTTTTGAGTACGGCGGGGAAGTGCCCCTCCCGAAGGGAGGCGGTGACAACCGCCTGGATCCAGCCATGTGTCACCTCCCTGCTGTTAGCCACCAGCCAGGAGGGACACGGGTCCAGAATACAAGTGGAGGCACTTACAGCTCGGATGGCCTTGTCCACATCCCCAGAGGCAACTTCCTGGAACTCAACCCAGAACTGATGTGGCAAATGATCCTCCTGTGTCTCAGCTGGATCTACTGCGGTGGAGTCCAAGTCCGATCGAAACCGAGCTACTTTGTCCGCCAAGAATTGAGCATAATCCTCAGCCCTACCCTGCAAGGGGTCTCCCGCATCCCTCCTATTAAGGAGGGAGCGGGTTATCCTGAACAGGGCGGCTGGGCGTGACTCGGCGGACGCAACCAAGGAAGAAATATATGATCTTTTTGCAGTTCTCAATGCTCGGACATAGTCCTTGGTGCAGGTAGTTAAGAGTGCTCGGTTTGCCTCGGACCTATCGGACCTCCACTGGTGCTCTAGGCATCTCCTCCGGCGTTTCTTCTCCCGGAGTTCCTCGGTAAACCAGGGAGCTCTCCGGGATCCACTGACCCGGAGGGGCCGTAGTGGCGCAATCCGGTCGAGAGACTCCGACGCCGCCGAGTACCAGGCGGCAGCCAGAGTCTCCGCCGAACTGTGGGCGAGGGTATCAGGAATAACCCCAAGCTCCGTCTGGAACCTCAGAGGGTCCATAAGTCGCCTGGGGCGGAACCACCTGGTCGGTTCCTCCTCCCTACGGTGGGGGTTTGGCCTCCGGAAGTCAAGCCTCAGTAGGCAATGGTCTGACCACGACAGGGGTATGATCTCATTACCCCTCAGACCAAGATCACACATCCACTGCTCCGAGAGAAATACGAGGTCGAGCATGTGACCCGCTGCATGGGTTGGGCCCCGAATTACTTGGGTCAAGCCCATGGCTGTCATGGAAGCCATGAACTCCTGCGCCCCATCAGAGCGTTCACCGAGCGATGGCAAGTTGAAATCCCCCAGAACTATAAGCCTGGGGAACTCAACCGCCAGCTCGGCTACTGACTCGAGGAGCGAGGGGAGGGATGCTGCAACGCAGTTGGGAGGCAGGTACGTTAGCAGCAAACCCACTTGACCCTTGAGGTCCAACTTTATCAGCAGAGACTCACACCCGACAAGCTCCGGAGCAGGGACCCTACGAGGTAACAGAGACTCCCGGATTACAATAGCCACACCGCCACCCCTTCCCTGGGCTCTCGGCTGATGAAGCACCTGAAATCCCTCTGGGCACATCTCTACAAGGGGGACTCCTCCTTCTGTGCCCAGCCAGGTTTCAGTAATACATGCCAGGTCTGCCCTCTCGTCAACAATTAAGTCCCGGACGAGGGGAGCTTTGTGGACAACAGACCTGGCATTTAGCGACAACAGCCTGAGACCAGGGTCCTGACTACTCGCGCCATCTGGTCTTGGAGTGGGACTCCTAGGGCCGGAAGGAGGGATCTCTGTAATATAGCGAACCCTCCTTCCCCGGTAATGGCCAGCCCTAAGGTCCCCGCCGTATCTGCCTCTCCCTGTCACGACCGCTATGCTCCGACCCACTCCCATGTCCATGGTCCCCCCAACCACCCCGGTTCCTCCCGCCTTCCCCAGCAGGTCCTCCGAGTCAAGCATTCTCATTTATCCACTCTAACAAATCCCACGTAAAAATTTAAAACATATAAAATACAAAGGTAACAATTACTAAAAGTGGGCCATTCATTCAATTCCAAGCAACTCCCATACACTCAACATTCTATTTAAAATTGCGCAATTATAATCTATGATAATATGAAAACAGTGGAGGAAGCGATGGTTTGCTCCTCTCCCTTCTTATGTCCTGGGGAAATGTCCTTAGCCACCCAGTCAAAAGTATATAGTATATAAGGTGGCTGTAGACAAACAAGATTGAGTATAAAGCTCCAGAGTTCGTAGACGGCTCCCATATGGTCTTGCCCCGCTGGTGGAGGTTAGCGGGCTGTATATTCGAAAGTCTCTTTCTCAAAGATATATAAGGGCCCCAATGTAGGAGGCCAGAGTTCGAGGCTAACTCGCACCGCTCTTGCAAATGGAAGGAAAGTAGCTGGTATGGCTTTTGCAGCATCCCTCAGTCATGTGACTTCCATTATATTCAGTATGCATTATCTTGTACCTGATCTGTGGTGAATTTTTTTACTTCACCCCTTTCAGAACAGAGACATTGGAGAAAAGGGGATTGTAAGAGACTAATCTGATCTTCTCCACAGCCCAAAGCTGAGAGCTGTGGGCATGCTACACAAACAGCTTACAGTACTCGCCTGAAAACTCTTCCTCTTTATACTCTCTAATCTGCAAAGGGAAAGGGGGGAAAAGCAGGGAGTTTCTGGAAGCCACCTCTCTTGCCTGGCATCTCCATCCCCGCACAGTGGGGAGAGTGGAGAGATTTCAAGAGAGTACCGTATTTTTCAGAATATAAGATGCACCAAAGTATAAGACTCACCAAGGTTTTGAAGAGACAAATTTTTTAAAAGTAGGTAGGTAGATGGAGGGAGGGAGGGAGGGAGAGAGAGAGAGAGAGAGAGAGAGAGAGAGAAATACAATAGGTAGAGGGAGAATAGTTAGGTAGGTAGATAAAGGGGGAGAGAGAGAAATACAGTAGGTAGGGAGAGAGAGCGAGTGTAGGTAGGGAGAGGGATAGAGAGAGAAATAGTGAGAGAGAGAGAAATGCAGTAGGGAGGGAGGGAGAGAGAGAATAGGTAGGTAAATAGAGGGAGAGAGAAAAAGAGAGAAATACAGGAGGGAGGGAGGGAGGGAGAGTAGGTAGGCAAGTAGATGTTTCCAGGTGTATTTATCCATGTGCTGGAGAAGGAAATCACTGACAATCTGCAGCACCTAAAACTTTGTTTCTGCTGGCACAGCACTTGATCAATGTAATTCTCATCAATCAGTTAAAAAGCTTTCCAAAGGGGTGGTGGTGAGTTTTTGCACTCTGCAAACCTCCCAAAAATGGCTCATTTTTCGTGAAAACGGTCCCATGTTTGTTTGTTTTTAAAAAAAGGCATGAATAGCCTTGGGGGGGGTTGCAGAGTGTTTCCAGGGGGGGGAGCAAAAAAAGCAAAACCGGACCTTTTTCATGAAAATGGGCCTGGTTTTTTGTCAAAAAAATTACATGCATAGCCTTATAGAATGCTGCTGGCAGCTGTGGGGGGCGGGCAAAAAACCGACTTGTTTTTTGCTCATTTCTGCCCTCCCCAGCCCCAAGGAGCTCTCTGAAAGCCTCCATAAGGGTATGCACAGCCATTTTGGTGAAGTGGGAGGGGCTTCAGGAGGCAAAAAATGCTGTATTCGATGTATAAGACGCACCCAGATTTTCAGCCTCTTTTTTGAGGGAAAAAGGTGCATATTATACTCCGAAAAGTACGGTACGTTTTTTGTTCTTGCTTACATTGAAAGCAATGTAATTATGCCCACATCATGCTTTCAATGTGTAGAAGACAATAAGTATTCCAAAGGCTGGGGGGGGGGGGGGGATTGCAAGTATTCCAAATCAAGACAGTAAGTATTCCAAAGGATGCAATCAAAGCCAAAGATGTGAAACTGACTGGACTTGTCTCTTTCCATTCAGAAAGCCTAGTCATGGTCATGCGACTTCCCACTTAGCAACCATTTTGCTTAGCGGTGGAGTTGCAGTCCCAATTATGTTTATTAAGCAATGACTACCTATATATTAAAGTATGTAGGATCAAAACAAATGTCAAGTATTTTTCCATTATCTGAAAGAGAAGTTGCATTGGAGGAATATATGGGATGGCTTTTTTTAGTACTCACGTTGATCATTTTAGGGAGAGGGAATGCTCATCTGATATCACTAAAACATTTTTATGTTACTTCATATATTTCTGCACAGATATCTATCTTCATGGGTATTTATTTAAGGAAAATAGTACTGCATTATGCACTGAAACAAGTTGCTGCAGTACTGAAGATTAGATATCAGAGAAAGCATAAAATAGTGAAAGAGATTTTAATAAAAATACTGGATTGCAGATACTGTTGCTGTAACACAGTCAGCCCTCCACATATTCATGTAGTGACCATTTGAAGTTACAACAGGACTGAAAAAAGTGGCTTAAGACCGGTTTTCACACTTACAACCACTGCAGCTTCCCCATAATTATGTGATCAAAATTAGGGCACTTGGCAACTGCCATGTATTTATGACAGTTGACTTTCCTGGCGTCATATGATCACTGTTTAGAATAGAATAGTTGGGCGGAACTTTGGAGGTCTTCTAGTCCAACCCCCTGCTTACCAACACCACTTCAGACAAATGGTTATCCAACCTCTTCTTAAAAACTTCCCCAGTGTTGGAGCATTCAGAAGTTCTGGAGGCAAGTTGTTCCACTAATTAATTTTTCTAACTGTCAGGAAAATTCTCCTTAGTTCTAAGTTGCTTCTCTCCTTGATTAGTTTCCATCCATTGCTTCTTGTCCTCCCCTCAGGTGCATTGGAGAATAGCTTGACTCCCTCTTCTTTGTGGCAGTCCTTGAGATTTGTAACCTTCCCAGCTGTCTTCCAAGAAGCAAAGTCAGCCAGAGAAGCCAGTTTAGCTTAATGACTGCATGATTCCCTTAACAACTGCAGCAAAAAAGGGCCACAACTCACTTAACTGCCTTAGCAGTGGAAATTTTGGGCTCAGTTGTGCTCGTAAATTGAGGACTACCTGTATTTGCTGGGTATCCTGCTTTGTTGGGAACCAAAATATTTCCAATGTGGGGGGGAGGGGAACATGAGAATGGTAGGCTTCTCAAACCATGTGTTCTTTACGTGTATTAGAATTACAGCTGACATAATTCTCAGCCACATGACTGACAGTACTAGAAAGTGTAATCCTAAGAAATCTGGGACTTACTGGTGTAATCCAATATTACTTAAGTGAATGTTAGCTTTCACGGTGGGAATGCCTTTTGTTATCTTTCCTCTCTTCCCAAAAGATCCCAGTACACCTAAGGTTGTAAGAAGGAATTCCTCCTGTTGGCTATGCCATCAACTCTTGGTGACCACTCAAAACTTGCTAATGAATTTAACCGAGCATATGTTTAACTACTTAGCAGACTTTGATGCTCTTTGAACAGTGTGTTCTGTATTGCACAATTGAAATGTATTTATATTACTTATATAACAGATTGAACCTTACTTGCCTTTTGAATTCACGTGTGAGGGAATGCTTCAGAGAATGAATGTGTTCATTGAGAAACAGGTAAGGTTTCTATATCAATAGTCATTACCTTTGTCCGTAAGCATGCAACAATTTCACTTCTAAAAAGAAATCAAAATTTCTTTTTAATTAAGTTATTATTCAGAAACAAATACCGATTAGCTTTTAATTGTCTTCTATGATATTTTTTTATATACTGATCCTTTCTCTTCCTTTATTTTGAGCATACCTGAAGATTTGAGACAGGGATTCATGGAAATTTATTCCATGCCTGCACCTCTAATCAGATCTCTGCCAGGGGTCATATTTACCAATAGAATAATATGCTTTCAAAGCTACTTTCCCATTAAGAAAATGTTTACAGATTTTTGACATATTGAATTATCTGATTCAATTTCACCTATTAAATATTGAATAATTGCAAATATTGAAACCAATTACACACATTATATCCTACTTTAGATCAAAACTTGTCTAGTTTAGCTGTTTTTCATTTCAGTAATTATTCCTTAGCTTCGGATGTTACAGTGTGCTGATTTATAGTTAAATATAACTATACTGTACTATAGACAAAACACTAATAATTTCTCTGCTCCAAATGTTAAGTAGGTTCATTATACATCCTATATTTTTTTTCCTTTTCTTTTTCTTTAGAATCAAATAATATGATTTCTTAGATAATACCAAGAGTCAAAACAAAATGGGCATTGTAAAGCAATACTTTGTTCAATACAGATCCATGTAGGACAACTGGTATCACGGCAGTTCTTAGTAGTTGTACTGCACACAATTTCTGCACATGCTATTATCATTCAACCCAGAAATAGAAGGTAGATCTGCTAGTGATTCAGCTCTATCTTGATCTCTGCATTTTTCATATGTGAAAAGTATTTGATTTTGTAAGCAGTCATTCTGCAGAATTCAGTAGTACCTTGTTTAGCAACAGGAAACCGGTGTCAGGGTCTGTTCAGGCAAAAAAACCAAACAAGACGACTAAGCACGTAGTTCGTGGTAAATATAATCTTTATAAGCCTGTTCCGGTACTTCCAACAAACACACACTGCAAAACACAAATGAAAATAAGTCAAGCGTGTAATTCCATACTTCCCTCCACCATTTAAACCCTCCTATGCCCCGTCCTCCTGTGACCCGCCCTCTCCTACATGCGCGCAATACACTCAAGATACTCCGATGACATGACAGACCATGCTGGTTTATATTGCCACACCTGCACTGGTGCCGTTCTGTATGAAAGTTACTGCAGGATCCGAAGGTCCTTCAAGCTCTTGGTGCAGCAGGGAAACAAGTGTGGTGTCAGGTTTCCGAAAGATTCCCTAAATGACAGCAGCAATCCAAGTCAAGAAACGCCCTAGTCACGAATCTCCCCACTAACGGACTGGCAGCCCCAAGCCGCTGAGAGCGCCAGGGCTGACAACCAGCTTGCAGCAAACAGTTTAGTATCTTGGAGGTGAAGCATAGAGAAATGAAAGACGGGGGCTATAGAAATAGTACGTGGCAATAGCACTTAGACTTATATACCGCTTCATAGTGCTTTACATCCAGTGGTGGGTTCCGGATCCCGTTCCAACCAGTACGGTTAGAACAGGCCCGGCGGCATCCACATTGACGTGCGAAGCATCTTAGCGCCTCTGCAAGCTTCCGTGATGCTCCTGCTGCTCCGTGGAGCTTCGCGCAGGCGCTATACACGGCATGCATGGAAGCACAGAAGCCTTAAAAGACAGGTAAGGAGCTCGGGTGGGCCCTCCGCAGCACCGTACCGGAACGGTATCCGATGCTCCAGTATGCCCCGTACCGGGGCAGACCGCCCGCAACCCACCACTGTTTACATACCTCTAAACAGTATACAGAGTCAACTTATTGCCTCCAACAATCTAGGCCCTCATTTTATATTCCCAAGTAGTCCTTGGAAACTGGAATAAGAGAGCCTGCTTCTTTTCTACAGGGATATATTTGGGCAATTAGAGTACTAGTGAAGGTTGTGCACAGTGTTGCAGATATCTGCTGTATTGTCATTGTTGCATGATTCAGGGCAGCAATATTAAATTATTTGCAGTGACTGATATATATAGGGTTAGGCAAGACCAATTAAGCATTCATTGCGGATTGTCAGTTTTGCCTAAGAGGATAAAATATTTCAGTGGAATGAAATTGTCTCTGTTTTATCCTTCAAATTTCCCAGCCTGTTAGACCTTTATAAGATGGGCTTTGAACTGTGCCAGTTTTCTTCACATTCTGTTCATTTATGTGCTATATCAAAAGAATAGAGGTAAAAATTATTGACGGACAGAGATTTCAACTTTCTTTTAAAATTTACAGGTTTTTTTATCTTATTTTTTTATTTTCAAAACAAACACAACACATAAAATCTTCCTTCTTTACATACTGTAGAAAGTATATCAGTTGGTTACAGAAGGCTTTTGTGCACCTCTTCCACAGTCATCAAGCATACTTCATATTAACTCAAGTATTTTAACTCAGATATTTATACGTTACCCTTATCATACCTCCATTTTTATTTTTCTATAATTGTTTAAACGTCCTTCATCATAAAATATACCAAGATTTAATACATAACCACATACTGACATTTCATTTAATATTTCTAAAATCCTCCAATAACACTGAATCCTTCTGTCCTATTCTAGCTAAACATCCATAATATTTAATAACAAACTTTTCTAATCCTCCTTTCCAAATCACTGTTTACAATTTTCATCCGGTTTCCTTATGTTGTATACATACATATATATAAGTTGTCATCATTATCCCTCCTTTATTTGACTATATCCTGTATCATAACATTTTCCCCCTAATAATCAAAACTTAACTGTATCTAACTTAGTTCTTTTTTTATTAACCTTTGTATATAATCCAAAAGGATTTCTAATCTTCCTTTCATGGGTACCATTCAATATTCATATCCAATTATTACTTATCATAACACTACACATTGTATACATTATTATCATTAACAATTATTTATTTAACTATATTATCACTAAATTTCACTAAGATTAACTAGTTTTAAGTTATATTCTTCCACCTATCAACATGTATCTTTCCAATGACAAAACAATCTCATATCTTCTGCCATTTGTGGTACCAATCCTCTAATCATCTTCTTGATCAGCTTTGTATGGACTTCTCTTAGCAGCTCCTTGCTTATAAGATCTCTCATATAATCTTGATGCACTCTTTCTGTTTCCTTATTCAGCTTGTCTTTGATTGTCAGCAGTGTTATCAATGCTTTTGCTAGTAGAATTATTTTCTTTAAGTCCATAGATTCTTTAATTTTATCTTCTTCTATATCTTGACCTTTGGAATAGATTTCTTCTCCATTTAATTCCTCTTTCAATATTCCATTCTTTCCATTTTCAGGAACAAACCAATTACCATAGATATCAGCAGGTTTAATCTCTTTATATTCATTTTCCACTTCAGTTTTTTGAGTTTCAATCACCCCGTTTTGCATTTGATAAACATCCTCTATTTTTTCATCATATTTTCTTGTTATGTGCTCTAGGTATTCCAGTTTTTTCTCTACTATGTTTGGTAATTTCTGTAGTTCTGAAAATATATTTTGCAAAGTTAAGACCTCTATTTTCTCTTGATGTTGTGCCATTCTAACAAACACAACTGCTCTACCTTGGAAGGTTAATAAAATTAAAGCATAGATTCACAAAGAATGTTGTTTTCACTTTTCTCTGATTAAAAATATACTTCAAAGGGACATCTGTGTGTTTCCCTTCTTATCACTCTGTAGCCAAACAGTAAAACCTTGTGGTGCCAAGTCAAAACAATGTGTGAAAAAAAAAGTTCCATTTTGAATAGACAAAGCTCCGATCAACAAAACCTCCCAGCCTCCGAGCGGAAACACTGTTAAAGAGTTTCTTTTTGTATCTTTTTTGTGTTTCAAGTTAGAAAAAGAGGTCCAATCTTTAAATGAATTAGAAAAATACCCACAGCAATAAAAGAGAAAAACTTTAGTCTATAGATTACAGAAAGTCACAAAGAGAAAGTAGAAGAATAAAACTTAATCCATCTGTTTCAAAAGGTTTGCATAGATTCGATCCATGAAAATAGCATTTAAAAAGTAAGATAACCAGTGTCCAAAACCATTCCAAATTCAATTCCGCCGCTTGATTCTTCTGTTCTTCAATTTAAATTGATTTTTAAGTTTTTATAGGCAATCTCTTTTTTAAAACAATAAAAATTCCTCACCAGCTAGAAACACTTTCACTTTCCATATCCTTCTGTTTTGGAGCCGCTCCGACTTTGTCAGCCTTGACTGGATTTTTTGTCGCCGGCTTGAAGAACTTCTCTTGCTTCTTTCAGGGATTTTGCAATATCCCCGAGATCAGCAAGATGTATTTTTCCTGTTCACCATCTCTTCGGGATTTAGGTCCGTTTGGACCACCCAACGGCAAAAGTGTTAGGTGTGGTCTCAGAGCATTGAGACCACACAACCATATCGTCACGGCATTGGCTCCTCCCCCTAAAAAATAGTTTTTTTGATATAGTATATTCAACTACGCTGTTACCAGTGGTGGGATTCAATTTTTTTACTACCGGTTCTGTGGGCGTGGCTTTGTGGGCATGGCAGGAGGATACTGCAAAATCCTCATTCCTACCCCACCCCACTAACCTGCTTTCCAGCTCCGTTCTCCTGTTCAGGGCAACAAAAGAAGATCAGCTGGGAGGCAGCGAGGGCGGGGCCAGCCTATTTTCCGGTTGTCTGAACTACTCAAAATTTCCACTACTAGTTCTCCAGAACTCGCTGAATAACACCTCTGGCTGTTACTCTATAAGATGAATACCACTAAATGTATCCCCAAAACGTGTGTGTCTGTGTGTGAGGGGGGGGGATCATAATTTTTAAAGGGATACATTTGGTAGTATTCATCTATATATGAGTGATTATCATTTTTAAAATATACATGCTGGGCTGTGGGATTCCCTGCTGCTAAGCATTGCAGTCTTTTCAGCTTTTTATAGAAGCCTAATAAGTCTCCCTCAGGAAATCATGGAAATACTCATGTGTTGTTTCAGGATTTTTGTCATGGTCAAGTGATGTGGCCTCCATTAAGTGCTCTTCAAGTCAAAATTGCTGAAACTGGAAAATCGTGTAAACAGGTTTGTCAAGAAAACCAGCTCATATGTGAACCATCTTTTTTCCAGCACTTGAATAAGGACAAAGACGTCTTGAAGTAAGTGTGGAATGCAAGGAAATGCTGACAGGTTTCCTTAATCTGAAATGTACAGTATATTGAGGAACAAAGTGGTTATGCATATCATACTAGGAGTGGCCACAAGATTCTCCTGAAGCCCTTGCACTGGTGACACAAGTTCAGATTCACATGCTGTTAGTACCCTGGATCATGCAGAAGCCACCCTGCCTTCAATTGTAGACATGAGTATGTCCCTTTGTATTGTACACCACAATTGTAACAGTCTGGAGTCCCGCTGGGATGCAGTTATAGATTAATAAACAGTGTACAGATAGTCCTTGACTTATAATCACAATTGTGTCCAAAATGTCCATTGCTAAGTGAGGCAATTGTTAAGTGAGTTGGATCTCATTTAAGAACATTTTTTGCCACAATTAGTGAATTGCTGCAGTTGTTAAGTGAATCATACAGTCATTGAGTGAAGCTGGCTTTTCCCATTGACTTTGCTTTTTGGAAGCTGGCCAGGAAGGTTATAGATGGTGATCACATGACCCCAGGAAAACTGTAACAAATGCATGCCATTTGCCAAGTGCCTGGATTTTGATCAGGTGACCATGGGGATCCTGCAGTTAGTTGTATGTGCTTAGATGACTCCCTTGTTGAAATTGCCATTTTTTTCCTCTTTGCCTGGGAGGTGTTTAATTCATTTTTACAATATTTATTTTTCTGAATTTTTATATTTTTACATCTATTGTTTTTACATTTGTTCTTTTATTTGGTGGTTTCCCAGAGTTTCTTTTTATGAGTTGGGCAACTATATAAATTTGATTAATAGATAAATTATCCTAAATAGAGAATTTTCCCAATATGCTTAGGTGTGACAACCTGCAGGAAGACATTATTCACTTTCAGTTTTAGAATTATCTATTGTCCACTATAATTTATTAATACAATTATATAGAAATTCATAAGGAATGTTTCTGTGTCCATTAAGATTCCCTTTCACTACTCAGAGTTGTTGATGTTGGAAGTAGAATTGCATGCAGTGTAACTGCAATTGGGGAAAAAGCAAAACAGCTGGCCTCCTTCTACTATTCATGTCAGATTGTACAAGTGTGAAGGCCATGGGGTCTTCTAGCAGTTGTTCAGGGGCAACTCTTAGCAGTATATTGACCATGCTGGTTGGTGCCAATGTGATCAGAGGTGGGTTACTCCCAATTCAGCCCGGTTCAGGTGAACCGGTAGTGGCGGCAGGAGGCGGCTCCCAGCGCAAACCGGTAGTGCCAGGATTTGCAACCCACCTCTGAATGAGATGTATAGGCAGTCTTTATTGTCCACCCCTGCATATGTGGTGCAGTGCTGCTTCAGGCTGCTTAAAATCCTAGAGGAACAATTAACATGATATAACATGATATAAAAATATTTTTGCCAATTAATTAATTAAATTACAGAGTGGTGGTTGTGGGGAAAATGGGAGAAGAAGGAGTATTAAGTATGTTTGCTGTCTTAAGTTATTTGTAAAATAATTATAAAGATGGGATACAAGATAGATGAGAGAGAGAGGTGATGATATAGCTGGATAGACATACATACAGACAGCTAGATATAGATAATAGAGGGATGAATAGATTATAGAGCTAGAAGATAGATAGATAGATAGATAGATAGATAGATAGATAGATAGATAGATAGATAGATAGATAGATATAAACAAACATGAGCAAGAATGAAAATGGGCTTTGTACCAATAATAAAATATGAATATTATCCAAATTGTTTGCACTACAATATGTAAAATATAGAATTAGATATCTCATGGAGTTTTTTTTCCTTCATTTTTCAGATACAACATTCAGTGTCATACCGCTGAGTCTGCAAATGATATTCTGGTTCCATCTTTTGATGAAAAGAGAAAGCACTGTGTTTTCCAGGGCGATCTTTTATTGTTCAGCTGTGCAGGGTCTCATCTAAACCATAAAAGGATCTGCCCTTGTAGAGACTATCTTAAAGGACAAGTTGCACTATGTAAAGACTGCCTATAGCAGAAAGTTAATGTGACTTTTCAAAGTGGCTTGGAAAGAGCCACACTGTGCACTTTGCTACTGCAAACAAAATAGTCATCGAAGAGCAGAAATCTGTCCTGAGAAACGGCAGATAAGCGATTTAAATGTTTAGGAAAATAAACCTCAACTTTTTTTGTTTTTGTTTTCTGAAGTGAGCTACTTCCAGCCACAGAAATCTCTTTATTCAAAAACCAGACAAATCAAGTCCCGACAAGAGCTTGAGAATAACATTGGGGGTTCTTCCCCAGTGACTCCTCATGATGGGCAGTTTGTCAGATATCACTGAACAAAAGATCAACCTGAAAGGATAGGATGGTGCAGAAACGACGTAAGACTTGCCATAGGAAGGCAAAATGGTGGTGCTGTTCCCATCGACAAGGCCAGGCAGCTGCTGAATAACAACTCCACACTCTTGGTCATTTTCCGGCCTATCCCAGGCTAATTCAATGGACTTTCTCCAGCAAGTGAGAAGGGAACCCTCCAAAATAGACAGTCTGTAGCTGACAGACTGACGGATCCTTTAGGCTTGATGATGGGTTATGGTCGTGGCATTAATCAGAGTTCAAATAGCCACATAAACACTCAATTTGTTTTTTGGTTTTTGTTTTTTTTAAACCAATCCTTTTCAACTCTATTCCCTTTCCGACTTGTCCAAAGGTTTTGCTTAGGGTGTTAGGAATACTATGTAATCATTGGAGATAAAATAGTTTCACAGGAGCAATATTTTATTTCTTGAATTTGCTGTGTCTAAAATAATGAAAATAGATACATGGTGGAAGAGTGGTCTGCCTCCCCGGTATCTTGTAACGATTTAAAGAGCAATTATGGTCTGCAAATAATGGTGTATTTTCTGCAGCCCTTGTTAAAAAGTGGATGTGTAGAAATAGGCCATTTATTTTTTAAATTGCAATTAATGCAGAATATTGAACTTAAACATTGTTCGTAGACAGGATATAAGCTGTTTCTTTTTTTAAAAAATGCACAGTACCTTTTTTAATGTATTTTTTTTAGCACAACTGACACATCTTTAAATGCACTGTTAGTGGGTAGGAAAATAGCATTGAATTGAAAATGAATGTGTTATCCATTTTTTTCAGCTAGATTTGGATGCGGGGGGAGGGAGGAGACTCTTGGACCATATGCAAAATCAAAACTATTATTTCCCTCCTTTGTAAACATTGTTATTTCTACTGATAGAACAATATGCCTGCTTTTAATCTTTTGTAATCTATCAACTCATTACTTGATGCATTATTTCATATCTGAAGGTCATTGCATATCTCTTCACTTGCAGAAGACCACAAAAGAAACATTTTTGAAGAAATTGCCAAGTTGAAGTTTTAAAGTCAATTTTTCAAAAAAAAATCTGGTTAAAATAAGTTGAAATCTGTGTGAGCATAGTTTTTACGGAAGCCAATTATTTATGTTAAGGGACTTATTGCCAGATCTGAATAAAATTTGAATAAGAAAATTACATTTAAAAAATGTTTACATTGTATATTCAGAAACACTCCCTTTGTAATAATATATTACCTAAATTGAACATGTTATGTGTAGAATTAAAAGTTACTAAGGATTAAACCTCAAAATTAGGATTCAGTGAATTGAATGTCGGATTGTAAACATTACTTTCTTGGTTCTGCAGAATGTAACTCTTGGGATCTAAGCATGTGTGTTTTTTAAGTTATCAAACCTAGATAATTTTTAAGGCCAAGAATTATATGTATGTATATCATGAGTTCACCTGAACCCAGAGACTTAGCACTTCTAATTGCTGTAGCAGGAAAAGAATTTGATATTTGTGCTGTAAATACAACTTGGTTAATGTGTTCAAATTAATTTATCCTGCATAATGGTGGACTGCTTTAAGTCCAGTATTTCTTTTACAGAAAAGCTAACAATAAAGCACGAATTAAAAAATCCAGGCAAATTTTGAAGGAGAGAATGGAAATGATCAGAAATCAGAATCTGCTTAGAATTTTTCCTTCAACATTATTGTGGATTTTATATTCTCATGCTGAATTGTGAACGTGCGCCTGTGTGTGTGTTTGTATTCATAAATTGTTTCAGAGTAATAATATATTAACATTCAAACAAACCCTAAAACCTAGAATGAGTTGTTGGTTGGTCAAATCAATAATTATAGACCTTCATTCAGAGGTAGATTTGATAATTGATAGTCTTGTAGTTCAACATAGATATATACATTTGCTGAGAGAGAGAGAAAAATGGTTGCAAGTTAAAAAATGGAGATTGTTTTGGGAAAAGTAGAATTATTATAGTTCTTATATTTTTGCAGTACTTGTATGATGTCATTGAGAGTAGGGTCAGATCTTCAATAGGTTCATTCCATTATTTCATAGTTTTTTTAAGTTTTTATGACAGTAAAATGGTGTTGATCCTTAAAGGAAAATTGTATATCAATTTCTGTTGGAATTACATATTTATTTACTATCCCATTTGGTGGAATAAAAGCAGAAAGTTTCAACCAAATACATTTTTGTCAGTACAGGCTAAATTGACCTGACACTTTTTCCATAGAAAATGTTTATTAAAATGCAGATATTAACAAGTCTAGTTCATTGAGCACTGTTATATAAGCTGAATATAAAGGAGTTTGTCCAATATGTCATTAAAAATTACCCAGATTTATAGATGAACCTGTTAATTCCTTCTTTTTTCTTAAAATAGAAAATATAGAATCAACAGAAGGAATGTTGGGTGGAAGACAAGCCGAAGTAGAACAATTTTATCATGCAAATTTAGGGCTAGATTGATTATTCGAAATAAACATGGGTGAATGAATTGGATATAGATCAAAAAATAAAAATTATATGAAAAGATTAATCCTAACCTTCATATGTCAAGAGCATTCTTTATTTTGCAAATTTGTTTGAACTGATATTTTTAAAATCTATGAGATTACCAAAACCTGAGATAAAGCATTTGCATAATTTATTTTAAAAATAACATTGAGTTTGCCTTTGAAAAGAATGAATACACTGTTTAAAAATGCCAATAAAAACCTCATTTATTTCATATACTCAAGTTGATTTGTACATCTTTCTATAGCTCTATTTTGAATATATTTTATATTGTCTCTTTGTCATTCATCAATACACATAATGTGGGTTGCATTTGATTATTCCATGGTGGTATCTACCTATTCTGTTAATATTGGTGCCTTTATTTTTTATAAATTGAATGGCTAATTGAAATATGAATACTAAAACTCTACTTGAGGAATAATAGAAATTACTCATCTGGGTTTCAAAGCGGGTTTTCTGGAAGAAGAAAAAGAATATTGTGCACCCAGCACCAAAATATAATATTGCTTATTGGCATGTGTGCTTGAAGGGATCTCAGATTGAATTTCTCAATGTGTTATTTGTATCATGTGTTAGAAAACGAAAGGAATAGAAGCTACTTCTTTGTTTCCCAGCTGATTTTCTGTTTTGGCAGGGATTATGTTGAAAGTTTTAAGTAGAAAATAAGATGAGCAGTGTCAGTCAATTCCAAATATTAGAATAGAATAGGAATAGAATAGGAACAGAATAGAATAACAGAGTTGGAAGGGACCTTGAAGGTCTTCTAGTCCAACCTCCTGCTTAGGCAGGAAACCCTATACCATTTCAGACAAATGATTATAAAACATCTTTAAAACTTCCGGTGTTGGGGCTTTCACAACTTCTGGAGTCAAGTTGTTCCACTGATTAATTGTTCTGTCAGGAAATTTCTTCTTAGTTCTAAGTTGTTTCTCTCCTTGATTAGTTTCCATCCGTTGCTTCTTGTTCTGCCCTCAGGTGCTTTGGAGAATAGTTTGACTCCCTCTTCTCCCTCTGATATATCTGAACACTGCAATCATGTCACCCTTAGTCCTTCTTTTCATTAAACTAATCATTAAATGGTAGGGAATCATGAACTATATTTAAATGAAGATGTATATGTGCATCCCAATAACCATGCTTCACGTTCTCAATTGACAAGTTATTTTAGAACACTGGAAATTCAGGAGAAAGCCTGGGTCTTATTAGATGTTTATGGTGCATACACTTCAATTCCATTGTTATGTGCTTTTGTAATAGTTTTGTGCTAGATAACCTGTAGCAATAACCCAAACAACTAACAGAATAACAGTTGGAAGGGACCTTGGAGGTCTTTTAGTCCAACCCCCTGCTCAGGCAGGAAACCCATTTCAGACAAATGATTGTCCAATCTCTCATTTAAAAGCCTCCAGTATTCGACCACTCGCAACTAGGGAAAACCAGAGTGTGCTTTATAAAAGGAAAAAAGAAACGACCACCCAAACTCTGAGCAACTTTTGGCCTTCCAGTTTCAGTGTTTCAGTGTCAACTCTACTAAGTCACAATTCCTTATCAGTGTTACTTAGAGGATCATTTAAAGACAATCCATAATGGATAACTCCAAATTATTTCCTGAATGTGCATGGGTGACTGACAGTATAGTTTCTAGGTGCCATTCTTAAATCCACTCAACATTGTTGTAACTGAAAAATAGGAAAGGACTCTAGTAGTACTATTGAAAAAGTGTCATATTAGCTATAAAATAGATACCTTTTCTTTCATGTATTTAACAATCAATACTTAAGGTGTGTTTTAGAAGACCTGAAACTGAATCAATTCTTCGTAATATACCATGTTTGCATCCAATGCATGTAACTACATTTAAGCAAAATCATCTATCTGCAGGTAGGTAGGTAGGAAGGAATGCTATCTTATATTGTTGTTCTGTTCAACCTGGTAGTTGGAATCATTAGTTCTGAGCAGGCACATTTGCTAACCCTGCCTGGATTTTGAACTCAAAATTTACATTGCAATCGCGTTTCTTATTACAATCCACTGATTTTCTAAAGCAGACATTGTAAAATACTTCTTAAAAGTTATGCCTGGCTCCAAATGTAATTCACTGAATGTTGCTAATAGTTATAAACTATTTTGTCATTCTCAGTTGGAGACCATGGTTGAAATCCATGATAAGTTTCGTGGCATAGTGCTCATATACTGGTAGTCCTCGACTCATGACAATTGAGTCCAGAATTTATGTTGCTACATGAGAATTTTGTTAAGTGAGTTTTGACCCATTTTACGACTTTTTGCCACATTTGTTAAGTGAACCACTGCAGTTGCTAAATTAGTAACACGGTTGTTAAGCAAATCTGTCCTCCCCATTGACTTGGCTTGTCGGGAGGTCACAAAAGTTGGCCACATGACTCCAGAACATTGCAACCATCATAAATATGAATCAGTTGTCAAGCATCCAAATGTAAATCACATGACCATAGGGATGCTGCAATGGTTATTAAGTGTGAAAAATGGTCATAAATCACTTTTCAGTACCTTTGTAACTGAACGGTCACTAAGTGAACTGTTATAAGTTGAGGACTACCTGTACTGCGCTCTTTCTCAATAATTTAGGACTTCTAAATATTAGTATTATAAACCTTGATTTGATGATTGCTAGTATTGATTTGTTCTTTGTATTTAACCCAGAAACATTAAAAAAGCAAGTGTGATCAAATAACAAATTGCAGTTCCACTAGCAAAATAATAAGTGAACTGGGCATAAACTAATCCAGAAATGAGGAATATGCTACAGAAATTAAATACAAACATACATAAACTGAGGATATAAAGTTATTTAGTTTGTGTAGCCAGATACTAAAGAAAGCAACTTTGATAGAAAAACCAAATTCCCCAGTATTTTCAGTGAAGACAGCAACTGATTGCTTGCATCGAGGCAAATGTCTCCTTGTATCCTTTTCAAAATTAACTTTTCTCAGAGTCTTTTGTTCTTCGTTTTGTAGCTTGTTCAACTCTGACATGTAAAACACTTCTAATAATTCATAATATAAAACCATGTGCTAACAAACTTCTCCATAGCTTGTTTGCCACACAGCCCATTCTGTTTAAAAATCTGTTAAGGTTGCCACTCATTCTGGAGAACTGAAGTCATAGACCGCAGGGGAAGGGAGAATCGACTCTCAATGCTTTTTCATTTAAGAAATTTGTTAATGGGATGACATTACAATACAGTTCATTCATTCAATCTTCTGTGTACCTGAGCTCATCTCCATTAATCTATTAAAATTCAATTCCCAGACTCCTACACAGGAAAGACCTCATAATTGTTTCTTATAATATTGTAAAATTGCTTGCAAAGTCTACAATGATGACACAAACACACATCTTGCTTTAAAGTGGCTTTATCCTTTTTTCAGGTAATTTTTTTAACTTGTATGCTGCCAGACCCTCAACAACTCTGGGTGGTTCTAACAAATAAATTACAATAAAAGAAAACTCTTAAAAAATGGCAAGTGCAATGAAGTGAAAACTGGATGAAGCAATTTGGAAGGACCAAGCAATGTAAATCAGTAAACCTGTATAAATTGAAGAGGATCGTTTATTTTTGATCGATTCTTCCATGTAAACTTGTTCAAAGAAGGAATCATAAGAAATTCTAAGAATTCTAGGATTTGGGAATTATGTGTTATGTACTTACCTATCCAATATTATTTTCATTTCCATGAACTTAAATATTAAAATTGAGCGTAACTCTAATAATACTTCACAGCAGAAGTGAAGATTATTCTTCAAAGAAAAAAAACCAGTAAACATAAAACACTTCATGGGAATTTAAGAATTCAATTTTCAAAAATATACACTCCTGGATTTTTCCTATGTCTAACTTAAGCAGGTGCAAATTCCCACATCTGCTTATTCTTGCTAATCACTTGTCTGCATAAAAGCTCAATAAATCTAGCTGCAATGGGAGAAAGCATCCAAAAACAGTCTCTGCAGGCATTAAATACATAGACACCCCTCACTGTGAAGCCAGTGATGGAAATAAGGTAGATTGGCTTACTTTCACTATTCTGTTCAGCTAAGAACTGGTAAAGTTTTTAGTATGTATTTTAAGTTCAACTGAAGCCACTCCAAAAGCTAAAAAAAAACACCTCAGTATTTGGATTTATTTGCACATTATCTCCTGCTCAATTTTGTTCCAGAAAATTGTTGCCTGGAAAATACAGATTTGATCACAATATTTTTTTTAAAGTGAACAGGTAGGCTTTCATTATCACTAGGAAGCATCTTATTTTTCAATAAGTTGTGTAATTAACTTGTTTTCTCTATCTGTTCTGTTCATCACTTACAAGTTGCAAGAAGTTATTTACATTGTTAAACAATACCACTGGGACCCCCCCCCATCCTAATATTATCATGTAAGCCTCAATTTAAATTTAACGATACATTGAGTAACTTTGATTTTCTTAAAATGGCATCATGGAAATGTATCAATTGTAACAGTTCTGTTGTGACTCACCTTTCCTGCTCGCTGTGATAATTGATGAATGCTTAGTGCACATCTGAGAAAATTGAAAGACATTTTTGTAATTATATGCAAATAGGAATATATGCTGCTTGCCTATTCAGTCCAATTGTTTGCAACTTATCCATATGGATACTGCAATTGTGGATGTCAAAACAGTTTTAAAGGTTTAATGTTTGAAATTTTGTGGCTCTCATAATATTGGAGTTTCAACACCTGTTGTCCCTACAGGGGGTGCGAAGGTTCAGCTGTTAAACTAGAAAATTGACAGTTCAGGTTAGAGACCTGAAGGTAACATGTGTTTCATATGCCGCAGTATATGATCATGCTGGCCACATGAAAATTGACAGTTCAGTTAGAGACCTGAAGGTAACATGTGTTTCATATGCCGCAGTATATGATCATGCTGGCCACATGACCATGGAAATGTTGGCTTTCTCAGCTAAGAAATGGAGATGAGCACTGCACCTTAATCTTGGACATGACTGGGCAGGGAAAACCTTTACCTTTATGTTTTTATCCCTTACATCATCATGAACAATATTATTGAATCTCAGTTCATAGAAGATTTGTGAAAGTTTTAAATGGCCATGTAGTCATCCATACTAAGGCAAAGGATTAGTGATGCTGTAACCTATGCTATATATAGCGTACTATACTCCATAAACGTTTGGTGGATCATGACTTGCTTTGTCAAAATACACAAAAACGCCTTTCATGTAGTAATACATTTGTTAGCACTTAAGTTGCCAGAGGATTTAATCCAGCCACCAATCCCTCTGGAAAACTCAGTAAATTAATGAGCTGTTAGCTTAACTGCCCCTCTGCAAAAAGTTATTTCTATGACCACGTCAAGATACATACTGGTTTTGGATCATGTTCAATTCATTTATTTCAGAAGACTGCATGGAATAAAAAACATTACCACAAGGCTGGACACTTTTTGTCCAAGGTGATGAAGTGTACTGGAAAGATTAATATTCCTATGGAAACACCTTCAAACAGGTAATTGAGATTGAATTGCATCCGATTCAATGAAATGAAATGAAATAAATATTCCTTCTATCAGTTTCTATTTGCATTTCCACAAAAATACATTCACCGCAACATGGCATATAGAAGCAAGAAACCAGTAAATGACAGTAGGGGGTGTTATTAAAGATGTCAACTGCAAATTTGATGTCCCTCTGCAAATGATTATTCCACACCAATATACATACTTCCAATAAACTTTACACTTTTTGCCAGATATAAAATTACTTTGTCCTCTTTACAAATGCACCATTTTCAAACTAGTGGAGCTAATAACGCATGTGGATTAAGCAGTAAACTTCAGAACATAATTTACTTAACCATATGTTAAATTTGTGCTAAAACATTCCACCTACAAAAAAATTACAGAAATAACCTGTCTATGGGAGGTGCTTCTGTACAGGAAGACTTTCAATTTAATGTATTATATACACCACTTTTTTAAAGGTTAGTTATAGGTCCTTTATAAAACAAGAAACATTTTATATATTATACAAGATGAGAAATGGATTCTGTAACCCAAATGTTAAACAACATAAAATGAGTGAGCAAGTGAATATCTATAGAAAAGCCTAACTCTTCATAGTTAGAAAGAGTCTACATTACTGTCAGAATGGAACCATGATTTCCACAGGACACCCGTGTTTTTGCTAGACATACTGCTACATAAGTGCATACTATAAATCAACACATTAAACCTCAATCCTTTTTTGGCTTTTAACTGTACATGAATACTTTGTGCTTATTTTGACTGTGCAGCTTAATATGTGTTGATTATATATATATATATATATATATATATATATATATATATATATATATATATATATATATATATATATATATATATATATATATATATATATATATATATATATATATATATATATATATATACAGAGAGAGAGACAGAGAGACACAGAGAGAGAGAGGGAATGGGAAAAAGGAGAGAGACATATTTTAAATAATTTAATAAAAACTATGCAATTAAATCATGTCCTAAAATTTGGGATATTGAGCAGCTGAAGGGGGAATTGCACCTTTTATTGAAACTGTGGCATCTCGTAGGAAGAAAATACTTCATATTTTTAATACTGAATCAATAAAAATAGCAAGTCTGATCTGTTGGTAACCATGTGTAAAAACACCCTTGACTTGACAAGACACTAATGAGGTGCTGCCCTTCATCCATTGTGAATTTTAGGAGTAACAGAACTAAAAGATTAGTCCCTTTTTCTGGGAAAACTCAAGCTCCGTGGTATCTGTTTGTCTCTAAACAGTCAGAGTCAGACTGGGACTCTTCTTAATTTGGCCCCTTTAAATGGGCAGCTGTCAAGTGACTTGAGAGGCCTGATCATTTAAACATGTAGCAAAAAGGATTAGAAGTCTTATTCATTTTTTTTGCAGCTTGCTGGATTTGGGGGGGTGTATACCAAATGCAATTGCAGAGATCTAAGCAGTGCATGTATTTGCCTATTTGTACAGATTGGTTTCCCCTTGAATGATGATGCAAAAATAATATGAATAACAGCAAAATTCAATCTTGCAAGTAGGACTGGCCCCACTTGCCAGGATGTAGGATGTTTTCAAATCCTGTAAAATGTATTCAGTCCAATAGCTGGGTTGCCTTCATTCAAACATTTCATAATGACGTGTTTGCCGTATACGGGGTACCATATCCAAAAGCAGCCTGAAAATAAAAACAAGCCCAGATCAAGGGCAACAATTATATATTGCAAAGATCCAGCCATAAATTTCTGCATGTTTTAAAGATTTCTCCTAATCGGTACATGTGTATCCCCAAAACAGGAAACTAATGAGAGGTCTTTGGTGCTCTCTGAGCTTTGGTTATTTTTTTTCCATGCAGACATTTATTTCATTACCTAACTAGGCAACATCATCAATGATGTTACATTAGTGACATTATCCATTATCTAACTTGGCAGTATCATCTCTTTTTTTAATTATTATTTTATAACATAAAAATTCCATTTTCAGTTAAACAGTACGTTGTCTGGGTACAAATAATTTTAGGAAATAATAATCAAGGTGTTTACAACAATGTTCATTGCATTGGTATTAATTCTGTAATAATATTTACTCATCGATTTTAACAAATGTTATAACATTAGTCCTTTTCTTATATTTCCATGTTTCTAACTTCTGTTTTTATTAGCTAACCATTGATAGAATAAGTCCCATGTCAAAAAGTATTCAGTTTCTTCCTTTTCCTTAATTTTAAGTGTTAATCCATTTCTGCACATTCTAATATTTTTTAATTACATTTTCCTCTGTAGGGATCTCTTCATTTTTTCATTGTTGTGCAAATACGATTGTAGCTGCAGTTAGCACATATAAAATAAAATATGTAGTCTTTATCATACTTTTAGGATAAAATGCCCAACAAAATTATTTCTGGTTTTAGATCTATATGTTGCTTTATCATTTTTTCAAACCATGTGTGTATTTTCATCAAATGTTTTTTTTGCCTTTGGCCATGTCCACTACATATGATATTACAAACCAGGTGTCTGATTGCACTTCCAACACTTCACGGACATGTCTTTAAAGATCTTTGCCAACCTTGTTGGTGAAAAATGACATCTATAAAACATTTTATATAAATTTCCATGCAGTTTGCATCATATGATTCCTATTCCACAATTTCTGCTATTTATCCAGTTCGGCAACATCTCTGATAATGTTACTTTGCTGGGTAATGAATCGTCTGCAAAGAAAATCACCAAACTTCAGAGAGGCTCCCACAGTTCAACCTTGAGATACAAATATTCTGTTCTATTGGTAATAGAACAATACATTTCAATCACTATAGCTTTATAGTAAGAATATAATAAGTCACAGTAATTAAAAATATATATGCAGCATTGAATAAATGGCACATGGGAGAGACGCCTTCTTACCACAATCATGGAGCAACATTCAAACGCAAATGTAAAATGATTTATTTAAAAAAAAGGTTTCACTCACTTGGCACCATAGGCAAATATTATAAGTCCAATCAGAACTCCTATACTTCCATCCAGGTACCAAACAGAAGCATTGTGCTTAAAAACCTCTGCACTCAGGAGGATGGAAAAGCCCATAATTCCTCCTACCAGAGAGTTGAAACCTACAATGAAATAAATTAAGATTAGGCCCTCCTAGCAAGAACAGGGAATTCAAGAAATAGCCAATGTCAATGGATGCAAGATTTGTACACTGTTTTGCCTGATTTCAGATCCCCGGTACCGGCTAGCAGAATTACAACTCCCCAAAGCTTTAAAATATAGCCTGTGACTTACCAAAGACCACTTCAGAGGATTTTTACAGCTCAGAAATCTAATCCACCATATCATAAATCTTTGTTGTCCCAATTCATACAATGAGTTTCCTATTAACCCTTTGACTGTCCTCATCCTTCGCAACTGCTGCCTTAATACGGCCATCTGTGCAAGTCTATGGAATTGGAAGTCTTGTTTTTTAAATAGCCAGTTGCACACCAAAATAAGACAAAATCATTTATTTCATCAGTGCTGCTGCACTAGAGTTAAGTTCTGGGTCTTTAAGGCAGGGCAGTATCAAATTCTGTGGATTGCTTTTGAATTAATACCTACCATCTGCTTTCTAGAAGCTGGAGCCCTAACTTCACTAACTGCAGTAGATCCAATCCTGCAGGGACATCATGACAGCTATGCAAATATGGCAGAGGAGGAAAATGAAGCTTGCTGCCAAGGAAAGTCTATTCAGTTTTGTAAAACAAACAAACAGCACATTCATGCTGGCGGTAGATGGGGGTTAGAAAACACACAGCCCCAATAGCAGAAACATGGTGCGGCAAAAAGGAAAGGCTA
Organism: Thamnophis sirtalis; assembly: GCF_051295495.1. Taxonomy (NCBI): domain Eukaryota; kingdom Metazoa; phylum Chordata; class Lepidosauria; order Squamata; family Natricidae; genus Thamnophis; species Thamnophis sirtalis. The sequence goes on along the minus strand of NW_028261381.1, from coordinate 44,096,328 downwards.
GCAGGGTTTTATATTTCATCAGTGTTTATAAAATAATTGCTTGAACTCATTATTGACAGAAAGGCTACTGACAACCCAAAGTTTGCTCTTTTGTGATTTTTTTTTAATCAATTCTCTTTCTTCCATCTTCCGATGTTCTAGTTTACTTTATTGCACTTGGGCCATATCAAAGTGCAGAGTTCCAGACATAAATTATTACTAAAATCTGATAAAAACCATTCAAAATCTTCCAATAAACCTCCATCCCATTCCTAACAAGATGCTCCTAATTCACCCCACCACACAATCAAATATAGAATAGAATATAGAATAGAATATAGAATAGAATATAGAATAGAATAGAATATAGAATAGAATATAGAATAGAATATAGAATAGAATATAGAATAGAATATAGAATAGAATATAGAATAGAATATAGAATAGAATATAGAATAGAATATAGAATAGAATATAGAATAGAATATAGAATAGAATATAGAATAGAATATAGAATAGAATATAGAATAGAATATAGAATAGAATATAGAATAGAATATAGAATAGAATAAATGGTTGGAAGGGACCTCGAGGCCTTCTAGTCCAACCCCCTGCCTATGCAGGAAACCCTGCACCACTTCAGACAAATGGTTGTCTATTCTCTTCTTTAAAATTTCCACCGTTAGAGCATTTACAACTTCTGGAGGCAAGTTGTTCCACTGATTAATTGTTCTGTCAGGAAATTTCTCCTTAGTTCTCTGTTTCTATACCCATTGTTTCTTTGTCCTACTGTCAGGTGCTTTGGAGAATAGCTTGACTCCCGCTTTTTTGTGGCAACCCCTGAGATATTGGGACACTGCTATCATGTTATCCCTAGTCCTTCTTTTCATCAAACTAGACCTACCTAATTCCAGCAACCATTCTTTATATGTTTTAGCTTCCAATCCCCTAATCCTCTTTTTTGTTCTTCTCTGCACTCTTTCTAGAATCTCAACATCTTTTTTACATCATGGCAACCAAAACTGAATACAGTATTCCAAGTGTGGTCTTACCGAGGCATGATAAAGTGGTATTAACACTTCATGTGATCTTGATTCTATCCCTCTGCAGCCTAGAACTGTTAAATTAGTCAGTTCTCACACACAGCAATTCAAATTCAAACAACACATACAAGTTTTAACCAGCAGGATAGAGAGCCATATATGGCCGAACAGGTAACAAATGGGCACATTGAATATACAATGATTCCGGGGGGGGGGGGTGTAAAGGAGAGAGAAAGAGAGAAGGAGAAGGGGGAGGGTTTTAATTTGTGCTTTTGGATTCTCAAGAGACACCAGAGGGATTCTCCAATGGTGATAATTGCACCCAAGAGCTCCATCAGAGTTCATGAGGAATTCAATACTCCACCAAATTCCCCCATTGGGGAAATGGTAGGCAGTGACTAATAACAACAGAGCTCTCAAAAAATAAAACTGAAAATAATGGTGATATTTCAGCCGTTCTTCAACTTCTGGCCATAAGATGTCAGCCTGATCACATCTCTGCCCCACATCCATAAACCCAGATTAGCCACAATCTGATATTTATTATTTATTAAATTTAAACACCACCAACCTCACTGCCTAAGTGACTCTGTTATATGCATGATTAATTCCTTTGACACTCTCAGGTATCACCTCTCCCCACTATGACTGACTCACTCTCTCTCCCTCCCTCTCTCTCTCTCTCTCTCTCTCTCTCTCTCTCTCTCTCTCTCTCTCTCTCTCGGCCCTCATTCTTGCCCTTTGGTTTAAGGCAAGTGATTACAATAAAAATCCTCTAAAATTACCAACATTCCATCTGTTGGCCCCACCTTCAGTATTTACATATTCAGAGATGTTCTTCTCCAGTACAAATCTGAATAGGCTATATCTCATCAGTATCTCCCCATATGTTAACTAGGCTTACTGAATAGCTTAATTGACATGTTTAATGGTCTTTGTGGATTTCACGGACATTTTAAATGCATTTCTCCAGAAGCAACTGAAAATGATAATTCTATAAAGACAGAATTAAAACCTTATTGAAACTAGTAGTATATCCCAGATAGACTGAGTAGCTTATTCATGGGGACTTATTTGCTACGATAATCATTCTCAGACCGCCCCAACATCATCTTGAAATTATACATGTGCCATCTCAAACTTATATATGTGCCATCTATTTACAAACAACACAAAACTTCACAGCAATCAAAGTGAAAGCAACTTTTTCAACATATCTACCAGTATGTAATCACCAGGAGCTGAGCTTAACTCAAAAGAGACTTTAAATTAAAATTAAGAATTTTGTACACAGAGATTACCCTATTTTTAATGTCTTGTGAGTGAGATCTTCATTTTCCAGATTCTATTCTATTCAATCTAATGATGCAAAATTAGAGAAATCTGGGTTTAGCTATATTTAACTAAAATAGGTTAAACACATAGACAGCAGACTAATTACACAGTTCCCTCCTTAATTTTGTTAATGGGGAAAAATAGCAGCAGTGCAATTATCACAAGCATATAATTAAAGGAAGAAAAGGAACATTCTCGGCTATTTGCAAAAACCAGAAGTCTGTTTGCTCTAAGCTCAGAAAATAGGGAGATGCTACAGTATTAATAAAGAGTCTAACAGGAATGTCAAGAGGGTTTATTTCTATTTACTAAATTAGATTTTTCCATGTAGAACTGTACTTAAAAACAACAGAATATGTGTCCCACTTCTATTCTTTTATATGTTATAAGGCAACTCTTATTAACCAGATCCATAGTTTTTGCCAATAGTCAAATTAAATAGAAATTCACGTCAGAAAAGGATTTTCTAATATTATATTATATATTTTGTAGTAATGCCTATGGCTCTACGGCACTTGGGAGAATCTGTTTAAATCAGATAAATGAATGTTTGCAGCTGCTCATGTCCAACATGGCATCCATTTCAGAAACAGACTTTTCAGGCCGTACCTACACAACCAGACTCTAAATTTCAACTCTGTCTCCAACCACCATCTCCCACTCCTAAATTTTGTTAATTGAGGGATAATCAAATACTGCTGAAAGCTCCAGCAGGGTTGATAGTAATAAATCCATATCTATTGCAAGAACTTTATGGGCTGAATCACTCTTTCAGTCTGATTCTTTCTCCATATCTGTCTATGATTATTTGTATTTATTTCACATTTCTGTACCACCCCTCAAAGAGGAACTCTCTTTGAAACTACCCCAGGGAGCCCTTTGTACATGAAATCTGTTCTGACCCAGCTTCCCAAACATGACAAACTTTCTGACGTGAACTCCAAAGATTCCTATATTAGGAATGGCAGCAGCCCAGGCAAAATGTTTCTCTCACAGGCAAACAAGTTGGGCCAGAAGATGAATAGTTGTTTGCCACATCTATTCATGTCCGCCATCTGCTTTTTATCTCCAGAACTAGGGTGGGCCTTGCTAGCAGCAAGTTGCTCTTCCTTCCCCAGGATCAGCCCACGACTTTCCACTGCATTCTGCTGCATGTCAGGCATTGGACCCAGCTGTTTCTCCCCTTTTCATCAACCACCTCCAGGCTTGGGGCTGTTGACTCTCCATCTGAGGGATGACGGATGGTCCAGCCCCCCTCCTCTCTCTCTGTTTCTCCCTCTCCCTCCCTCCCTCTCCCGTCCTCTCCCTCCCCCCCCTCTCTCACGTAACTTTTCGTGACATTTCCCCCCTCCAAAGATCTGGCCTGGGCGTGGACTGAGCGTGACCCATCTGGCCCGCAGCCACCAGCTCTAGAACAGTCTTAAAGTAAGACTGGCTCCTTCACTGGTCAGTTTTTAACATGCTATAAAGACACAGTTGGATTTTTTACTCTATAATGTGGCATCACCCTCTAAATTCTAATGCTAATTCTCAATATTTTGTTTTCTGATCAGCCTCAATTTATTTTTCATTATACTTTGCCCCAGCTGAGTGGGAGAGCGGGAATAAGATTTATACATTTAATTAAGCAAGAAGACATGCTCTTCTTGTATAATATGCTAGACACCATCAGGGAGCCAGAATAATAGAAAAAGTATCAATTGAATAGATCTTACTTCCCTAAAGACATCAGAAAAGACTTGAATTCACATCTCCAGAAACCTGCCACAAATTCATTAGCAGCAAAAGCTTCACAGATTTGACAGGGTTAGGCCAAATTTACTGTGGAACACCAGAAGTAGCGTTGGCTTACCTGAACAGTCTTCTCTGTGCGCTGCGGGAGAGTCCAAGCATGGGTTAATTCTGTCTGACTGCCCTGGACTGAATTGAAGATCTTTAGCCATCCCTCCTGCACTGGCACCTCAGATTTTTGATGAAGGCGTGGACCAGTAGTCTGTTCAAAAAGTGGTTCCAGAAAGTCTGTTACAAGATCAAGTCAATGGTTAGTCTTAAAGCCACAAAACAACACCATAAATTGTCAGCTGGCCCGCTGAGAGTCTAAGGAAACATGTGGACTAAGGAAAGCCAATGGCAATAACGCTGGGAGAGACCTCAGGGTGGGGTTGGATTCTCCCGCAACACACAGAGAAGACCGCTCAGGTAAGTCAATCCTACTTCTCCTGTGCGCTGCTTGGAGAGTCCAAGCATGGGACATACCCAAGCTAAATGTCACTAGGGCCGTGAGCACTTGCGTTAATGGTCTCTCCAGCCAAATGAATGCCCTGAAGAACTCGTCTCCCAAATGCTGCATCTGCCGACGTGAACCTATCTAACTTATAGTTCTGAACAAATTGGGATGGCAATGCCCACGTTGCCGCCCTGCAGATTTCATCAATGGGCGTTTGAGTCACCCAGGCTGCTGTAGATGCTGCGCTCCTTGTAGAATGGGCTGTGATGTGACGTGGCAAATGTGTAGATTGGAGCTGGTAGGCAAGGACGATGCAGACATGTAACCATCGGCTGATGGTAGCAGAGGTGACCTTGCGCCCCATAGAGGCAGGTTGAAATGATACGAAGAGTGATTCAGACCGTTGGAGCGACGTCGTGCACTTGATGTACTTGCGGATTGTCCTGTGCACATCTAGTTTGTGCTATCTGCGCTCCCTAGGGTGTCTCAGATGCGGGCAAAAGTCTGGAAGGATGACTTCTTGGCTCTGATGAAACCAGGTGTTGACCTTAGGTATAAATGAGGGATGCAGGTGGAGCACGACCCTGTCGGGATGTATGATACATAGGTCCTCCCTGACAGACAGGGCCGCCAGTTCCAAGATCCTTCGCGCTGAGGTAAACCATTTTGAAAGTCAGGTGTTTCAGGTCACAGGATTGAAGGGGCTCAAATGGAGGGCCGATTAGTGCCCTCAAGACCATGTTCAACTCCTAAGAGGGATAACAATGGACAACAGGTTGTAAATTGGTGGCCTCTTTGAGGAAACTGCGAACCCTGGGGTGACAAGCAAGGGAGAAGTGGTTGTTGTAGACCATTACCATAGACAGCACTGCCACCTGACATCGGAGCATGTTCGCTGCTGGTCCTTGGTCCAACCCCTCCTGTAAAAAGTCCAAAATCTGTGGGATGGTGGCAGAAGTGGGATCAATGGTCTTTTTAGTGCACCCCCTGGCGAAAGCAGCCCAGGTGGCATTGTAGATCTTGGTAGTCGATGGTCGCCGAGGGGTTTGAATAGTTTGAATGACCTTAGTGGAAAGTCTGTCTCTTTCTAGGAGGTCCCTCTCAAGTACCAGATGGCTAACTGCAACTACTGAGGCTCCAGGTGTGGTTGAGAGAGACCTCCTCCAGATGAATCCTTCATGGTTTGGCAATGGAGAGACTCACCAGGTTGGCGAACCAAGTCCGTTGGGCCAGAATGGTGCCACTAGGATCACCTCCGCCTATTCCTCCAGTTGGGAAGGAGTGGGAGAGGCGGGAATGCATAATGGCAAGGCAAGGCCTTGACTGGAGACCGGAACCTGGAGAAGAAGCAAGGGAGATGGGAGTTCTCTGGAGTGGCAAAAAGATCAACGGACGGGTGACTGAACCTCTGCATGATCTTGTGGAAGAGGTCCGGATGTAGGCACCACTCTGAATGGTCAATCATAGCCCTGCTCAGCCAATCCGCCTGGACATTGCTCACTCCAGAAATGTGTTCTGCTTGAAGGGATGACAGATGTTTCTCCACCCACTTCCCCAGACATTTTGCCTCTGCCATCAATGACTTGGAGTAGGTGCCCCCTTAGCGGTTTACATGTGCCTTGGTGACCACATTGTCCGTGAGCAACATTACATGGTGACCTTGGATTGTCACCTGGAAATGTAGAAGAGCTAGCCTCGCTGCTTTTAGCTCCAGCCAGTTTATGCTGTGCTTGAGATCGCTGACGAACCACTTGTCTTGTGCGATCTGATTGCTGAGGTGGGCTCCCCATCCAAATAGGCTGGCGTCTGTTGTGATGGTGAGGCAATCCAGTTCGCGGAAGACACTGCCTTTGGTCAGTGCTGGAAAAAGCCACTACTGGAAGGACTGCTGGACATTGAGTGGACCTGGAATCGGAGTGGGGGAGTTGCTTTTCTTGGCCGTTTGGTGGCGCAGAAGACACCACTCAGTTGTCTCGAATGCAACCTCACCCATAGCACTATTGACAGGCAAGAAATCATTTTGCCGAGGAGCGTCGATAACTGAACAATGGGCGCTGACCATGAAGTCCACAGCTGGAGTACCAGTTTCCTGATGCTGGAGATTCACTCCTGGGACAAGGCGAGCTGGCAACTGACAGAGGCTATTATTGCGCCGAGATGCTGCAACCTGGTGGTGGGAGTGAGGTAGCTCTTGTCCAGATTGACGGAGAAGCCGTGATCTTGCAGAACCCTCATCGTCAACCGGAGGTCCCTGACTGCTTGCTGGGAGGACAACGATTGAATGAGAATGTCGTCTAGGTACGCTTGAAGTCGAATTGGGCATGACATCAGGGATGCAACTACCACTGCCAGAATCTTTGTAAATGTCATGGGGCCAATGACAGGCCAAATGGCAGTGCCCTGTACTAATAGTGCTTGCCTGCGTAAAAAAACCTCAGGAACTTGCAATGGGCCTTTCGGATTGGGATGTGGAGGTACGCTTCCCGGAGATCTATTGAAGTTAACAGATCTCCCGGCCTGATGCAGCCCAGAATTGACTGGAGGGACTGCATCTTGAAGCGTTTGTACACCAGATGGTAATTTAACTTCTTTAGATTCTAATATCCCCCTCCATCCTCCTGAGTTCTTTGAGACCAGGAACAGGATGGAGTAGAAACCTGACCCTTCGTTTCCCACTGGCACTAATTCTATGGCCTGTATCTCCTGAGCCAAGGTGGCGCAGTGGTTAAATGCAGCACTGCAGGCTACTGCTAGATCAGCAGGTCAGCGGTTCAAATCTCACCGGCTCAGGGTTGACTCAGCCTTCCATCCTTCCGAGGTGGGTAAAATGAGGACCCAGATTGTTGGGGGCAATATGCTGACTCTCTGTAAACCGCTTAGAGAGGCCTGAAAGGCCTATGAAGCGGTATATAAGTCTACTGCTATTGCTATTGCTATATTGCTCCTGAAGGTGCCGAATCTCCTGCTCCATTAGCGACCATTTGGCAGGGGAGGAGGGAGTGGGACAGTGGGAGGGGAGATGAACTCCAGGGTCAGAACCAGTTGGATGGTTTGGAGAACCCACTGGTCTGACATGGTCTGCTCCCATCTCGCCTAGAATAGCTGCAGGCGACCTCCGATGGGAGCTGTCTTCTGGCGTCACTTATAGCAACGGAACAGCCTAGAGCCGGAACCCCCACGGTATGGGTGCTTGGAGAAGGATTGGTGGTGGCCCCTATCATGAAATGACTGTCGGTCCTGGGACCAATCGGGACCCTGCGCATATGGATGGTTGAACTATCCGGAACTGGTAGAGGCCTCAAAGGAATGAAAGGACTGTTTCCTAAAGTATTCGGAGCCTTTGCACTCCGCCATTTTGGAAACAGAGGGCATAACCTTCTTTTTATCTTTGTACTCAACAAGAACCGGGTCCAAGGCCCCTTAAAGGGAGCTGAGGCCAATTTCCATTTGGACCTCATATCGGCGTTCCAGTGACACAACCATAATAGTCTGCATGTGGTTACATTGGAAACTAAGGCACTTGATGCAAATTTAACAGAGTTAAGGGTGGCATTGCTGTGTATTCAGCTGCCGTCATAAGCTTGTTAAGTTCCTGTCTCATCTTAGTGTCACTTGCAGGGAGCTTGGCGGCAAGGCGGTGGAGCCACAGAAGACATAAAGGAAGCCAAGGTGGCCGTCTTAATGGCCCAAGCCGCTGCCTGATGTGTCCTATGACATGCTTTTTCTGGCCTCTTGTCCTCCGCATTCAAACCTTCTAAAAGGTCGGGTGGCAGGAAGGAAAAGGAAGTAAGAGCCTGCACCGGTGGATCCACCTGAGGTAGTTTTAGAAGATCCTCCAAGGAAGCATCCACCATATAAAGTTTCCTGTTGCTACTGCTAGGCATGGCCAGGGGGCCAGGCTGGGCCCATTGGCACTGTACAACATTCAGAAACAATTTGGGGACTGGAACTATTTCCTGAGCAACCACGGGCTCATCAAAGAGACCCTCCCCGTGCTCGACTGTTTCAGAGGTGGCTTGCTCAGGTACAGAAACTCCTAAGCGGGTAGCCATCTTGCCCTTCTTAATGATAGTCTTGAAGAAAATTTGGTTCAATAAACCAGTAAAGGCAGGTTTGTCTGGGTCCGCACCCTCATCTCCAGAGAATTCCTGCTCAGGCAGAACATCCTCATCTACGGCAGAATCTTCGCTATCCAGAGTGCAGGGGAGAAGCCCTATGGGTGGTGTCCCGGGGCTGAGTAGCAGAGGAGCTAGACTTGCGGGCCCGCTTGGACTTTTGCTTGAGCCCTTCTGCAATGCCCTGGGAAATGGCCTTAGTTATAACCTCTTGTATTTCTGCAAACAAGGCCGTGCCTTGATCCTCTACTGGGAGGACCCTTTTTGCGGCCTGGGGTAAGGGCAGCTGAGGAGCCAGGGGCATTACTGGTGGGAGATCCTCCTCTGCCTCAAGTGAACACTGGAATAGGTCAGCATTATCTTACAACAAAGGCCTGGGGGACTCTGCAGATGCTATGGAAACATCACAGGAAATGTGCTGTTCCTCATCCTCATTGTCTGCAATGGATTGTTCAGTGGCAACAGGGGGTGGCTCCTGGGGTGAATCCCTTATGGGAGGTCCAGTAGTTGATGTGACTGTGCATTGAGCCTTTTCAAACTGCTTTTCAAGCGCCTTTTGGCACCTAATGGCCACCTTGTTCTGGCCACTGACCTGTTTCCTCCCCCCAGCCTGATGGTATCTGCTAAGGGCCTCTGAGGCTGCCTTGCTGGCCTGCCTAATGACCGCCCCACTTGCTGAGGGAACTGGATGGTCTGCCTCATCGGGGGTTCTTTCTGCCATGGTAGGAACTGTGTAGGATCCTTGACTAGGCAGATGCGCTGCACTCACCACCTGGAGACCAAGGATGCAAATAGTCCAGAGGAAGGAGAGTGGAGACAGGCAGTGCTGGTGGGCCAAGTCCATGAGGCACGAACCCAACTGCTCCCAGCACTTCCCAGGTGGCAAAGCAGAAGTATGGCCAGGAGTGGTCAAAAACTGCTGCAGGCACTCTGAGGAACAAGCCTCACTATTAGCGGGGAAGGAAACCCGCCGGATGGCTGGACGGAGAGACCCGCACAACTCTGCTAAGGCAAGGACAGTCGGGCGGCAACAGGAGGAGGAGCGGCAATTTGGCTCCGACTCTGTCCGATGCGATGCAATTAGTGGCCACAAAATGGCCACCACGCTGAAAGGTGGGAAACCTCTGAATTTAAAATGGCTACCACCTTCACGTTAACTGGAAATGGCCATCGCAACAAGAAAGCCAGTCGGAAGGCTTCTGAAATGCTTCTGATGCAATGGGCGAGAACGTGAGCTAAACCACTGCCGCTGCACCCAGAAGACACCAAAACGAGGGAGGCGTTGGCACTCTGACCCCCCCCTCGTCGCCCTTAGCCACCTGACAGCTGTGCGCACCCAAGCGAAGTCCAGGACACGTCGGCTTGCAGATCGATGCAGCTGACAAGAGAAAAGTTTTTTAAAACGCTCACTGACCTGAATACTGTAATAGAAATGGGAAAGAGCTAGTTTGGAGAGTTCAATCAAGGTTATTAATAGGAACCACGTTATAACATGTCCACGGGCTTCGACTGAATTGAAAATCTGAGCTGCCGGTGCAGGAGGCTTGGCTAAAGATCTTCATTTCAATCCAGGGCAGTCAGACAGAATTAACCCATGCTTGGACTCTCCAAGCAGCGCACAGGAGAATGAAGCCTTGTGTAGACAACAGTCTCAACTGTCTAATCATAGAACTGTCTTCCTGCCCTTTCAAATCTATGAGCTGTTGGCCATTCTTGTCTGGCCTTGCAAATAGGAGCATCTTCTGTAAGTTGACATAAAGGAAATTCCAACTGAAGCGTCCTGACATAAGATCACCTTCACCTTGGAAAGGAGTCTCCCTTCTAGTACGGGAGCATGGTCATCTGGTGGGAAGTATTTCAATTTGCATTTCTCTTAGAGAATTCAGTGAAGATGCCCATAGTGCCAAAGGTGTATTTTTCAGGTTCTGTGGTCTAACAGTAGTGATTAAATATTGATGCTCAACTTGGTATGTCTGATGAATGTCAAGTTTCAGACACTGCTATCTGCCCAAATATCAGTAGGTATCTGAATCTCTATACATCAGGACCTAACCCAACAATGTAATTTGTATTTATTTGTATTTATTAGTTTTGTCAACTACAAGATAGCATGGATATGAATGAAAGAAATGAATACAAATAAATGGGGACAGTAGTACAAGGACAATAGGCATGCTGATGCACTTATGCACGCCCCCTTTATGGATCTCTCAGAAATGGGGTGAGGGCCACAGAAGACAGTTTAAGGTTGAAGCTGTGAGGGTTAGAGGATGTAACAATGGAGTCAGGTAGACCATTCTAGGGATTGACCACTCTGTTGTATTATTGTTGTTGTTGTTGTTGTTATGTATAGTATTAAAATTGATACAACAGACCTGTGAGATAATGGTTGTGGCATCTGAATTAAATTATTTTGAAATTTATTTCTAAACAACTTGTGTGTTAAAATTTGTTATTGGATTACAACTTGTTTCACAGATTAACTTTCATTTGAAGTAGGAAACTTACTGGACACTTCATAAATATGATTACTCTTGTCCATATTGTTTGGAATTCTCTTTATGCATTCAATTATGCTACTACCTGGTTAAAGATCACACATTGTAAAAAAAAAATTAAAAGCCTACCATATGGACTTGCTTTATATATGCCTGAGAGACACAGTAAAGTAAGAGTGAAATTATCCCTGTTAACCTCAGACATAAGTCTCACTGAGTTCAAAGGTTGTTTCTCTCAGATGAGTAAAAATAGGATTCTACCTTAATGTGTCACGCAGAGAAAACACATCTTTCTATTTTTCACAAGAGATACATCAGTTGATGTTCTTTCAAAAATTTGCATAGGAAAAAAGATAATGTCACCAGAATTAACATTCCCAGTGAGAACTATTAGTCATTGTTGCCGAGAAACAATAAATGATGTTGGCAACATGGAGAAAATTCCGTGATCTTTATAAAATCATAGATGCGATATTATTTTTGAAGGATTGTTCTATTGCTGCTGTTACTAATTTTATTTGTTTATTTATAAAATGTATTGGCTGCCAAACTTATCTAAACATAATTCACTTCCAAACCATAAATATTGTTATAATTTGTAGGTAAAGAACCCAGTTTTTAAATTTGTGCTAAGGGCTTTTTTATCCAAGTCCTATTTTAAAAGCATTTTAATTTTAAAAGTGAAGGTTAGTTTAGTTCCTGATTAAGGAAAAGTGTGTGTATAAGTCTGTTGTATCAGTTGAAATAGTAAAAGACAGATTTCTAACAATCCCATCATTGCACACATTAACATGATTTAAGAGTGATACAGTCTATGCAGTATTCCTGAAGTCTGAAAAACAACAATAAGCAAAAGACAAACAGCAATTCCAGGCAAAATGCAGATGGACAATTATTATTGAATCTAGTAAAATGTAGATGCTTAGGGATTTTTTAAAATGTCTATATTCTGGCCAAATGTTGAGTGTGAAAAGTCATTTCGATTGTCAAATTTGACAATAATTTTTGGTACATTGTTTTCATGTCGATTGTCAAATTCAACAATAAAGTTTGGTACATTGTTTTCATTGGATTGAATGACTCATTGAAACATTTTATCTGGCTATTCCACTTCAAAGTTTATTTTTCCCTGTACTTATTTATTTAGATAAACTGTTAGTGGCTTTAATCATAATCACAATCATAATTTCAGAGCAACAAGCAACAGGATCAGGTAGAACCTGAATTACTTCTGTGCATAATGTTTGCTTCTAATTTCATTCATTTTTCGAACAGGTTAGAGAACAAAGGGCGCAGTCAACTCAGAAAAGTTAACCAAATCTGTTATACATACATTAACCAAGTCTCCTCTCTGTAATTTCATCCAATCACAAAGAACCTTCACTTACCTCTACTTCACTAGCCTTTGATTTAATAATATCAAGAAAGAAATTACTGTTTGCTACTTACCATCTGTTAACAATGCTCTGCTTGTAAGCACCTTCCCCAACATAAATTTGATCACTGCTAAAGTAGTACAAAGGATTCCACTTAAAATTGAAACACTGTATAGAAAGTCATCCTGAAAAAGAAAAGGGAAACATTCTATGCCATTTTGCCACATAATTCAAATAATAAACTTACAGATGGAATAGTTCTGAATCAAAGTGTGCTAAGGTTGACTGATTGGTTTTATAACATATATAAACTGCCTCATTCTGGCAGACCTGGGTAGGATACAAAGGTAAAATAAAAATGGAAAACAATTACAAACAATTACCAGCAAATACCCTAGGTATCCTTAAACTATTTTGTCTATTTAAAGCCCAAATTTATGCTGGGGGGGGGGATTGCTTTGGTTTCTTTACAAAACCTCAGCAGAGTAAGAGCTGTTGACATCCAGACTCACTTGTTAAATAGGCTGCTTTACAAACTGAATGAATGAATCTGTATCTCCAGGAGGTACTTATTCCATAAGTGGGAATCACTGGAATCAGGCCTTCTCTTGATAGTTGGACCAGATAAGCAATACCAGATAATTCTGGTATTGTTCAATAAATCCTAGTTCTGTGTCACACAGGGTTTGGAAAATAATAACAACTTAACATTATGGCAAGAATTATGTCCTCTCCAAAGAGGCATTGATAATGGTTGTAGAGGGTGTGATAGGTGGCAAAAAGAATTACACTGCAGAAATGGAAAAAATTATGTTGCTCTAAAGATTGGTTTTGAAAATGGGTAATTTATCCTTCTGAAAAAGGCAATATTTTCAACTAATCAAATTATGAAGTAATATGTTCTTCTTTGGCATAGATTTTATGATATTTTAAAGTGATACAGAAATATTATTAGGTGACATCTTTCCAAATTTTTGTTTTTCATGATAATATAGTACTGCAAGAATTTTTGTAAAGCAGTGGCATTTAAGACATTATCTTAGATTTTTACTGTTGTAACTGATTACATTTTGTTAGTCTGTGAAGGCTTTTTTTCTGTTTCATTTATTTTAGTTATAAATCAGGGCTAGCATTCTTTCTTAATTATTATTTAGCACTGCGTGATTTTTCTCCCCCATGAGTTATCTTTGTATTTTATTTATTTTGGTAAATCTCTAAAAAAGAAATAAGGATTAATAATATAAAACAAAAACTAACTTTTAAGCTAAACAACTATGAGGAGAATGCTATAAATTTTAACAGCTGTCTGAAAGGAAACACCCAATCTTCCTGGAAAGCGAGATGCCTTGTTTTCTACAACCTTCCTAGCTGGTGCCACACACAACCTAGCTAGCTTGATAAAGACTTGACTTCAGGCATGGGAGGAGGGGGACGAGAGAGAGAGAGAGATGGTCTTTCAGATGAATATTTCAATAGAACACATCTCTCTGCCTCTGGAGGAAGCAAGAAAATTGATCTTTGCCTACACACACACACATACACTCTACACACAGAGAGAAGAAATAATTCATATTCAGAGCCAGCAGTTGCAGCAAAACAGATCTGAGATCTTGGAAGCTGTAGAGAGCAGCAGATCCAAGCCTCAAAAACTGGGAAGAAAGAATTGGTTCCCTATCACTTTCTTTCTGCCAGCCAGACAACGGCGCTTTAGCCACTTTGGAACAGAAGGCTGTGGGGAATGGGGAGAGAAACATTTTGTGCCAAATCACACACTCCCGACAGCTGTCTAAATTTATGCTTTCCTACTAATTCCATCTAACGCAAAGGTACTCTGATTTTTCCATCAATTGTGTTAAAAAATACTGCTACATGACCCCTTCACGTTTGGTGATCAAAATATTATTACCAATTTGCAGCTTCATGAGGTGCAAACCAAGGATTGAACGAAGAAGAGGAAGAAAAGAGAACACAAAAAGAAAGAGAATTCAGGTTTCTGGCACAAAGACTGTCAAACAAACAAACATACACCAGAACACGTTCAATGAACTATTATTAATACTTCTGCATCAGAGCTGCTGACTGCAACACCTGCTTGCTTTTCCTAACTCTCTCTGCAAATATCTCACAGGTATTTTACACACGCACCAAAATTAAATCGGTCCTCTTTTTATTCCACTTTGGAAAATGAACAGACTGAGACTGAGTAGGAGTAAGGTCATGAAGTTCTGGAGAGTTTAAAGGAGCCTCTCATCCAAAGATTTGATAACAGCCAAAGGGTCCAATGCAGAGATGAGAATATAATGACAACAGGATCTGTCCACACTCTCTGGAAACAGTACAAGAGCCTAGGAGTGAATTATTACTTTTCGAAATTAATTCACCTTCCAAAAATGATGAGACATACTTTAATATAGTGGTAAATGAATAAAATAATCCTAGCCATCTGCTGCCCTATCCCTCAGGACCTTTCCTCTCTGGTGCCACATATCTTCTTGATATTGCTTCTGAAAATCATTAAACAGGGCAACAAATCCATCGACTCGTATTGTTCATTGCTTCACTAGACTATTTTAATTAGAACAGCAGTGCTGAATTACAACCAGAGGATTAACATTTAAACACTACCATAATGAGAAATTTTTTTTATTTAAAATAAATTTATTAACATTGCATATTTAAATAATATATACATTTTGTCTATGTGCTTGGGTCTATGACATATATTTCTTTAAATACTTTCGTGTAAATATGCCTTTATTAGCCCTACTGTTTACCTGCATCAGTACATCGACTTTGAATATCATACAGCATCAAATCAATATAAAGATAGTCCTTAACTTATGATGGTTTGTTTAATGACAGTTTGAAGTTATAACGGTCTCGCAAAAAGTGAAGTTGCAACCATTGTACCACCCCCTACAAACAAGGGGCAAAGTGCTTGGATTGCGATTGTTGCAGCATCTTGTGGTCATGTGATTATTATTTGCACCCTTCCCAGTTAGCTTCCAAGAAGCGAAGTCAATCATGGAAGCCAAGTTTGCTAACAACTATTTAATAACCATGAGGGACAGAAGACTTATGAATTCTGGGGCTAAAAAACACAAAGTTCCTGGAGCACCTGAAGATTCAAGTTTAAAGCTTTACAAAGGATTGACATGGAAGTTAGGTTAACCTAATATTTATCGACTGATGTGTTTGTTTATTTATTTATAACCAACTTTATTACAGATGGCCCTTGAGATACAACAGATTGTTTAACAAACAATAGATGCAAAAAAAGATATATGACTCTGTTTCAAAATTACAATGGCTGCAGCATGTGGTCATTCACCTTTAGGACTGATCACAGGATTGCTGCAGCACTCCCCCATACCTCTCCCCCATCCCACCTGTCCAGAACCCACACATCCATCACCCACCACACTTACCTTTTGAAGTTCTCCGTACCTCATATTGGGGAAGGAGGGCAGGCCAGACAAACTGCTTCATTTTGCTGCCTTAACAAGGTCTGCATAGCACTGCAGAAGTTTCTGAATGCTGCATAAATCTTCTGCAGCACTGTGCAAATCACGTTAAAGCAGCAAAATGAATTGCTTTATTACCTGGCCACATGGCACAATTCGGCAAATGGTGACTGTACCAAAATGAAATTTAGCTTCTGAAAACATGACGAATGCTTCCAGAATCATGCCACGAGGCTATGCAATGAAGCAATCCATTATGAAAGCCTTGGAGCTCTTCAAAAGGTCAGAGGAGGAGAAAGGTGTTTGGCCCGGGTGGGGTGGGAATTAGGCCAAAGGCCTGGAAGGACTCACTGGGAGTGAGAAAAAGCCTATTGGGATTCAACGAATGGGAAATGGAGCATGGGCGAACTTGGGGGTGGGGCAAAGAATATACCTAATCTTTCTTTCTCCTTCTATTTTCCCCATAACAACAACCCTATGAGGAAGATTGGACTGAAATTGAATGACTGGCCCAAAGTCACCCAGGTGAGACTAAAACTCACCATCTGTTTTCTAGCCTGGTGCCTTAACCATTTAAAGCAAGCTGGCTTTAGCAGTTGATTTCTATCAGATAAAAGTGATGAAAGATTTGTTTTTGTCTCAAATATGTAAATATTTCTGTTATATTTAACTTGTTTTCTTTTCATTGTAAACCTCGAAAAAGGCTGCATTTGTTTCTAACAATGGTTATACAGCACTCATGAATATTCCATGGTTTGCTACACTTGATAAACCAAGTGACCGAAAAAGGAGCAAAAATAGAAAGGAGGAAAAAATGGTTTTGTAAGCAGATTTTACATTCTATTTTTTCATAAAGTCTCACGGATGCTGGTTGCAAGGAAGACTCCATATGGTAGGGATGTACAATTTTGGCTTTCAGCACAAGTCGGCTAAATATGCAACCGGGATAAATAGAAAAATATAAGTGGAGCCAAGGCAAAAATTAAAGTTGGTTTAATTGAAAACAGAATTAAATTATATAATACCAGTGTTCATTTATTATCTGTTGTGCAATAAATGCATTGTTTTTCATTAAGGCTTTTTAGGTACAAAAGCAGAACAAAACTATTTTAAATATTTTTACTACATTATTATTATTCTTAAAAGGTATCTTCTATTGAAAAATATGGAAAACAGAATGTATGAATATGTGTGTGTGTGTGTGTGTGTGTGTGTGTGTGTGTGTGTGTGTGTGTGTGTGGTTAGAAATAGAGATAGAGAGAAAGGCAAGACTTGGTTGCAAGAACAAAGCAATAATATAAAATAATATTCTATTTGGTTGGTTATACACTGTTTAAATCAGAAAATATTAAATATCAGTGGGAAGTCTTGCTAGCATCAATAATTACTTCTCTTCCAATAGACAGTATTTTGCAACCATGCTTAATTCTCACAAGGGTATCTCTAGGGAGGGAGCTGCCCTCTATGTTGTTTCTCTCTGTGTTTGTGTGTTTAGCCTACAGATATTTTCCTTTTATACACAATGATGCTATTGTTGGCTACTCCATCATATTTCCAAGCTTTCTGCCACAATACTTTACATTTTAGGGAAAATCAGAGATAACCTATCAAAAAAATTAAAGACAAAAATTCCCTGATCAGACAGAAAGACAAAAGGACACTGCCAGATTTTTTAAAAATACCTTCAATTCCATGCACATTTTGAAGAGAGATCGTTTTTATTCTACACTGCGCACTTATTGAGATGTATTATGAAATGTATTAATCTTATCGTACATTGTATCTTATTAGTAAATATATCTCAATACTTTCCTAGGTGTACTGAGATGTTATTTGCCAAGGGTTGCCATGGAAACTATACAATAAAGATCAAACAAGAGCAGCACTTGTGGTATCCCTTTGTTGGACAAAAAAAATATCCTAATAATTGTTTCATAAATCGCCATTGTGCCTAGATCAAGAATTACAGCCTCATTTGAAAGACTGGTTTATAAACAGCCTATAATTTTATAAAAGATTTTATAAACATAAAATCACATTTAAGTGGCAGAGAACCTACTATTTCCAAACTGTCTAATGCTCCTGCACAATGAATGGCAGGTGCTGTTTTCACAAAGGGAGAAGAAATGTGTTTGAATATGACCAAATTGTGAAGTAGTAACTTTCTGCATACATTTTTAATGTATTAATGTTTAATTTTCAGACTTTGCACTGGGACACTTAAAAGGTTGTAAGGTGGAGAATACTGAAATTTTAATTATAAAAATATCTAAAGTATTCTACAAGTGGGTTCTATGTTGAAAACCCAAAGCAAGTCTATTGATATCATGATGATCCAAATCCATGCCATTTGAGAGCCAGTTTGATATAGTGGTTAATGCATTGGGTTAGAAACCAGGAGACCAGGAATTCTATTCACATCTTAGACCCAAAGCCAACTTGGCCCAGTCACTCCCTCTCAGCCTAGGAAGGTGACAAGGGCAAACCATTTTTTAAATCTTGCCAAGAAAACCTCAAGTACTAATTTAGACAATTGGCAGGATTCAACATTGACTTAAAGACACAAAGCAAACAAAAATGTCACAAACAAATAGCAAATAATCAAAAAGTTAACTGTTCTATGGACTTGCAAAACTATGTTGACACAAAACCAAGAGAGATAATACTAATTACAGGAGATTGAAATAATAGAATCAAAATATAAATTTTAGCAGTCATCTAATCCAATCCCTGGTCAGTGCAACATCACTAGAAAATTCTAACACATAATCATCCAGTCTTTCTTTGAAGACCTCTAATGTTTCCTTGTGGCATACTTTCCACTGGCTGACAGCTGATATAGTTTTTCCTGATACCTATCATGAACCCACTCCTTCCACCCCTTTGTAATTTTAACCTATTAGTTCTGGTCCTGATCTCTGGAACTATATAGAATAAATCCATTCTCTCTTTTATATTTAACTTTTCAATATCTCCCCATAATTATATTCTCTTTTTTAGGCTTAATATACCCCAAAAATTAAAACATTCCTTCTAAAGCTTGATTTCTATGCACTTCATCATCTTGCTAACTTTTCTCCGAACCTACAACAATTTGTCATTGTCCTTTTTTGAATTAGGGTGGACACAGTATACCCATAGGGGTCTGATATGAGTAGAGTCGAATAATTACTTCCCATGATCTAGATTCTTACGTTTTATTAGTACGCTCCAAGATAGCATTCTTTTTTAAACAGTTGCATCACATTACTGAGTTAGTTTAATTTGCAGTGGACAAGGACTCTCAAATCCTTCTCACAAGTAGTTTCCCAGGAAGCATCTTCCTCTACTGTTCAAGGACTAATGCAAGTCCTCAGAACTTCTCAAAGACTACTGAGAACAGTTCTCAATTATCTCTGTTCAACTATGACTAAAGCCATAGATTTAGGCGGCACCCCAACATTCATTTTTGATAAGATTATGCTCTATCATCAATGCTCGGTCATATTTTGGGATTTTCTTGGAGTCACAGGAAAAGTAAGTAGAGGCCATTGCCAGGAAGATTGTTGCACAAGTCCATTTCAGGGTGGTATTCAGCAGATTCTGACCAGTTCTGAAGAACCAGTAGCAGAAATTTTGAGTAGTTTGGAGAACCAGTAAATACCATCTCTGACTGGCCCTGCCCCCATCTATTTTCTGCCTCCTGGGTCCCAGCTGATTGGCTGGAAATGGGGATTTTGCAGTATCCTTCCCCTGCCACACCCACCAAGCCACACCCACCAAGCCATGCCATGCCCACCAAGCCACGCCCACAACCGGTAGTGAAAATTTTTTAATCCCACCACTAGTCCATTTTGCACTCTAGTTGTAGCTGTTCTTGGAATAGGGGCTAGTTACCACACACTTGGAATCCTCTCGTCATTTCACATTTGACTATTGCAGCTTACTCTACATGACATTGCCCTAAAAGATCATTAAAAAGTTATAACTGGTTCAAAATGAGCAAGCCAGATTTGCCTACATGATATATCTAAGGGTAGGAACTAAATTGACTGCTGGTTGGCTTGTGGGGGACAATCAAGGTGCTGATTGTTAACTTTAAAATCCTATATGGCTTATGATCTGAGTATCTTTTGAGACTGCATGCTGATGGTGGAATCTGCCACTTCAGTGAGGTCTTCGAAAAAAAAGTGGACTGCAAGCTCGGAGAGGCATGTTGACCCCAGAAATATGATGGCAAACAATCTTTGTGATGGCTCTCTAGAACAGTCTGCCTCTAGAGATAGCGACGGCTCCTTCCCACTTAATATTTCATGCAGCAGTGAAGAGCTGGCCCTTCAGAAGGGCCATTCAATATAAAGCAGCTATGATTTATTATTTAGTTAAAAGTGGGAATATGACTTTAGACTGAATTGTTTTATACATCTTTGGGGTTATATTTACATTATCTTAATATTAACCATTGTAACAATTATTATAAAACATAAAAACTGTATACTTCTCAGAGTCTGATTTACTCGAATGACACAGAAACCTAAATAAACAAATACATTCATTATATGACTTTCTGAACTTTTTACTTGGCACTAAAAAAAGGATCAAAATTGTATTTTTAAAAAAGATGCACCATTTTAATCATATTTTATTCCCAAATGCCTTTCCACAAATCTTAGGACAATTCATATAATAATGAATATATGAATTTCAGACAATCAGGTAAGCATGCCACTTGCACAAAATATTACAACTGCAGACTCCTGCCCACTGATCTTCATTCTTCTACACTTAGCACTCCACCAATTCTTTCCTCAAGCTCTCAGATATGCTGAATTTCTCTCTTGACATAGAGGGAAATTTGTTAGAGGGATCCTCTTGAATGCCTTCAAGACAAAGGTATTTTTCTTTTTAGCTATATTTTTAATGAAGTCATCATATGACACAGGTAACCAAATAAGTCATGTAAGTAAGTAAATGTCATGCATAAATAATCATATCAAAATGTCCTTTACTGAATAAATGTGTCCTCCTTTGTTGTAGTAGATGAAATACATATAGGATTTGTTTTGATCCCTATGGGAATGAAAGCAGGATCCAAACATATTAAAATTGCATGCAATAGTCAGATGCTGTCTGTATTGCAAGCAATTACTGATTTAGTCAAATCTAATTGTTTAATCCTGCACGACTGGGGAAAATTGAAGTGAATGGTTGCCAGGCTAACATTTACAGGCACTGCCCAAAATTTTTACTGCTTTTGGAGATATGGGACAGCAAATCTATTTTCTTGCTCAAAGTACTTTTGTATGACTTGCCTACTTCTGTGGCATTGTTGTATAATTCTGCTGTCTTACAACAGCTACCCAGACAACCTAGAGCAGTGATGGAGAAACTTTTCAGCACCTAGTGCTGAAAAGGGAGCATGCACGCTCCTTGGCGCCCAACCATAAAGAGGAGCTGCCCAGGGGGCATGCACACACTGGAAAATGAACTTCTGATTTCTGGCACGCACATGCGTGTCGGCCAGCTAGTCTTCCAGTTACTGGCATGCATGCGCGAATGACAATCAGCTGGCCAGCGCGCATGCTCATGCCAGAAAACAAAATACCAGCTCTTCCAGTTTTCAGCACTGCACATGCATGCCCGAAACCCAGAAGAGGAACT
This sequence comes from Thamnophis sirtalis, assembly GCF_051295495.1. Classification (NCBI taxonomy): domain Eukaryota; kingdom Metazoa; phylum Chordata; class Lepidosauria; order Squamata; family Natricidae; genus Thamnophis; species Thamnophis sirtalis. The sequence goes on along the minus strand of NW_028261381.1, from coordinate 44,074,651 downwards.
GGTGATACTCAAAATTGGAAGCTGACAAAATGTGCTATGCGACATGGCTCCACATGCCACTTCAGGCATGCGCGCCATAGGTTCGCCATCACAGACCTAGAGACTGTTTTGTTATCCTTTTCTCATCCCTGTTAAAGGAGCATACTTCAAGAATGTCTTGTGGTAAAACTTCTGAAGGTATCCCACTGAAATTTTAAAGTTGCCTAAACTTTCCCCAAAAGAAAGACAGTTTCAGGCATTTTGTAATTTTCCCATTGTAGACAAATAGACAAATCTTTTTAATAGAATCTTGAATATCAAAATGGTTCAAACCAATTTTGGTTGTCATTGAATCTCTGATCACAAACCTGAATCAAATCATAGCCTCTTCACGCGTCCTTGTCAAATCTGATCAAGTTTGCTTTACATAGGAAAGTAGAATACATGTGACAGGCAAACCTGAACTCTTTAAAAAAAACAAATTTGAGAAGTGAGTTTGTTTTTCAAGCCTCTTCTAATGGGCTTTAATTGCAGAGATACAGTCTACTGCCCCTAGGAGCTTTGAAAACACACACATTATCATGTCAAATCAAGCATTTTAATCTGAGGGTTTCAAACTGTGATTCAATATTCTTAGAATACTGGGACTACATTAGACACACAATGAATAACTTGACTCAAAATTGGAAACTGACAAAATGCATTTTGAAAGAAATGGCTGGAATTCTCTACTGTACATCTCAAAAAGTCTAAAGCAGATCTACTTCTGTAGCTGAAGAAGCTTCAGAAAAGTTTCACTGAAATAAAAGTCTAGGATTTAGGAGAGTTCTCTCCCATTCCTTTCTCAATTTATTTACCTGTTAATATAGGTAGTCCTCAACCTGACAATCATAATTGAGCCCAAATTTTCCCTTGCTAAGTAACAAAGTTATAAAGTGAATTTTGCCCCATTTTACAACTTTCTTGCTGCAGTTAAGTGAATCACTACAGTTGTGAACCATCATAAATACAAGCCAGTGACATGAGGTAAATGATAGTAGTGTTTCAATATCTTTTTGCCACAAAAAAGAGGGAGTCAACCTATTCTGCAAAACACCAGAAGGCAGGACAAGAAGCAATGGATGGAAACTAATCAAGGACAGGAGCAACCTAAAACTAAAGAGAAATGTCCTGATAATTAGAACAATTAATCAGTGGAACAACTTGCCTCCAGAAGTTTTTAAGAAGCCATTGGACAATCATTTGTCTGAACTAGTATAGGGTTTCCTACCTGAGCAGGAAATTGGACTGGAAGACATCAAAGTTAGAATACTTTCGAACTCTGTTATTCTGTTATTCAGTTGCCAAGCACTTAAAATTTGATCATATGATCATGGGGCTGTTGCAACAATCATGTAAAAAAAAGTTATAAGTCATTTTTTCTAGTGTCATTGTAACTTTGAACGATCACTAAATGATTGGTTTTAAGTCAAGCACCACCTGTAAGAGGTAAGTCTAATGCAGCAGGGCAAATGCCAATACAGCCTATGATTGGGTTCTCTTGACAAGCTATGTGCTACATTTCCTTAACTATGGATTGTGTGACCTTAAAAATATGAATTATAAATACATTAAAACTGAATAAACCATAACTTCCTTAAATCATAGTTCATTAATACTTTGCTCTTCCCCATGAGTTAATATGCTGTATTCTTACCAGAACATAAAGAGAAAATTTTATATTAGAAAGTTTGTGCCAAAGCCACATGATTGAAAATGGGAGTCATGCTGTTAAAATTTCATACCAAGCTTTGTAAAATGATTGTACAAAGAAAGATAGTTAAGAAATCTATCAAGCTAAGCTCCCTTGTGCCATTATTACAGACAATTTAGTTGATTTTCTTCTAGACATAATTCTTAGACAATAGTATGTAAATTCGTAAAACCTGGAGATTGTGTGCTTCCTTTAAGCACAAAAGCTGGTTGATCAACTTTTGGCAGCCATTCTTTCACATCCCAACCCCCCTCATAGGATTCTTCTAATGAAGGAAATAGATAGGACTACTATGTATGATTGCCATCATGGGTTACATATAAAAATGCAGGATATCTCATCTAAATCTGATGGTAATAACAACATTAAACAAGATCACAACCAGTCAATTGCAAAAGGCAGCCTTAATTGGAACAATTTACAACAATACCTTTAATATCATCAGCAACATCTAGCAATCTCAGGTCCTTGGGAAGGACTCAATAGATCAATAAAAATGCCAAATCTAGCCTAAACATCTGGCTGAATATGCGATGAACAAAACCTAAAATTCTACCTAAAATAGGATTTTGGAGAATATAATTTCACTTTAAGCAGCTCTACGTCTGTAGAACCTCAAGAAAACAGTACTTCTGTAACAACATTTAGCTACAGTAAAGTAAATTGCTTCTAGAGCATTCTAGAATCTTGGACACAAGAGCACCACTTATTTCTATTGTTGCAACTATTCTGAATAATCTTGTATTATACCGTTACAAAATTTCCTCAACTGTAACATACACTGCAGATTACAACACAGGAAATCTGAAAAAATTCCAGTTTTTTAACATTTCCCCAATGCTAACGACTCCTAATCCAACTTTTGGCCACAGCACATTTCTGGAATTTTTAATTTCTAGAAGTGAATGGATTTGGTGTGTTAATACAAAAAATAATAATAAAGATAAAATTGACAAAACATTGGCTGACTTTATAAAAGATAAGCTTGCAATTTTTATACAATTTCATAGAATGCAAAGCTACAAAAGAGCACATGCAGCTGCAAAACAATCTTTCTTAATGAAACATTGAAATTTAGAATTTTTTTTTTAAAAAAGATCTTACCACTTCTGGAAGCAACTTAGTTGCAAGGTCATGGATGGCTTTGATCACTATACATAAAGAGGACAAAAGAAATATCACGCCCAAGATGACACAAGCTCTGTAAAGAAAGAAAGGTTTTTAGGAACTTTTATGCCCTGCTGTTTAAAGTTTAATGAAAACACAATACTAAATAATATGCAGAATGTTTACACAGTAAACATTTTTAAAGAATTAACACTTGTTAACAAATTAACATTTGTTTTTTTTCCTTTTTATTATTTAGTTTTTTCCTTTTTCTTTTTTCTTTCTTTTTTTGTATTTACTAGATTTGTATTATTTGTATTTAAAAAAATATTTTTTAAAAAAACCACTCCACACAACAACATTCAAGAGCAGGATACGGAAACAAAATAATTGTCAGGAATTCTAAAGTATCAAGCAATTGCTCATGTAGTGAGATACCCATATTGATCTTGTAACTTATTCAGGACTTAGGGTAGTCTGAAAATGTAAATTGCATAAATGTGAATAAACCTGGTGTGCAGTATTTGCCTTAGGCCGAGTTTTGTACTGATGCAAGGCAACCCTGTTTTCAGTTGACATGTGAATGGTTAAACTGATTAAAACTTCTCAAGATGGAAGCTGAAGTTCATAACTAACAGATTTTATTAACTAGTTCAAATAGATCCTCAATAAATACAGCTTTTGCCCAGAAAAATGTTTTTATATTTTGGCAATTATTCTAATAAACGATACTGTACATTTGTTCACCTTATAGCAAGCATCTGTTTCTTTTACATATTACATGAAATAAGAAAGCAACATTTTCCATATAACGTTCAGAAATTTGTCACCTACTGCTAAGACAGTTTGAGGCTGTTATAATAGCAATAGCAATAGCAGTAGACTTATATACCGCTTCATAGGCCTTTCAGGCCTCTCTAAGCGGTTTACAGAGAGTCAGCATATTGCCCCCAACAATCTGGGTCCTCATTTTACCCACCTCGGAAGGATGGAAGGCTGAGTCAACCCTGAGCCGGTGAGATTTGAACCGGTGACCTGCTGATCTAGCAGTAGCCTGCAGTGCTGCTTTTAACCACTGCGCCACCTTGGCACAGCAATGTGCTACTATTTTTTAACCTATACACATCAGCCAATCTGCTGGTTTGGAAGCATACGCAAATAAAGACCAGACGCATGAAAGTGACTGCAGAAAAGCTTTTTCTTTAGAAGTGCAGACTTATTTATTTTTCATACAGCCTATTCAGAAATGTCAAAAAATGTTGTATAATGTAATCAGTTTTTCTTCTTTTCAACTTAGTAAAATCCAGAATTTATCTTTTCTTCTCAGTCAGCCACACTTATCCATGTACATGCTATCTACCTCTCTCCCCACTTACTGGATGAGCTTGGTGTCAAATAACAAAAGAAAAGACAGCTGTCCATTTCTGTCCTCAGTCACTGCCAGTCTCTGTTAATGCTTCACCCTTCCCATTTCATGGCCTTATGGAATCCTGCAAGTCCTTTGGATTTGCAATGCGATTAAACCGGTCAGTCCAAGAGGAGATCAACCCTGACTGCTCTTTAGAAGGCCAGATCCTGAAGATGAAACTCAAATACTTTGGCCCCCTAATGAGAAGGAAGGACTCACGGGAGAAGAGATAATGCTGGGAAAGATTGAGGGCAAAAGAAGAAGGGGACGACAGAAAATGAGGTGACTGGATGGAGTCACTAAAGCAGTAGACATGAGCTTAAATGGGCTCCAGAGGATGGTAGAGGACAGGAAGGCCTGGAGGAACATAGTCCATGGAGTCGCAATGGGTTGGACATGACTTCGCAACTAACAACAACAAATGGGCTATTTTGCAGCATGTTAGGATGCAAGTTATTACCAGGTTGAAGAGCAACTGACTGGATATATTATAGATGAGGGACAGTACACCTCTCTTTGTTGATGCCTCACTGTCAGTAGAGCAAGTGGTATGGGAAGGAAAGGTAATGGGGGAATAAAAATGGAAATCTGTTTTAACTTCAACTGTTTTAACTTCAACAGGTTATTTGACACCTGTCCAAGAGGTAGGAGGAGAACCACCGAAAAACAGTGCCTCCCACCCCCACCTCTCGCAACCGTCGCAGAAGGATACCATGGTCGATGGTATCAAAGGCCGCTGAGAGGTCAAGGAGCACTAGGATGGAGGAATGACCTCCATCCCTGGCTCTCCAGAGATGATCGGTCAGTGTGACCAAAGCCGTTTCCGTGCTGTAGCCAGGCCTGAAACCCAACTGAAAGGAGTCTAGATAATCGGCTTCATCCAAGGACTGCCGGAGTTGCGAGGCCACCACTTTCTCAACAACCTTCCCAATGAAGGGGATGTTGGAGACTGGATGGTAGTTGTTCAAACTGGCTGGGTCCAGTGATGGCTTCTTCAGGAGGGGTCTCATCACCGCTACCTTCAATGCCGGTGGGAAGAAACCCTCCCAAAGAGAGGCATTCACCACCGCCTGGATCCAGCCCCGCGTCACCTCCCTGCTGTTCGCGACCAGCCAGAAGGGGCACGGGTCTAGTACACATGTGGAAGCACTCACCGCTCCCATGGCCTTGTCCACTTCATCAGGAGCAAGAGGTTGAAAATCAGTCCAGAGGTATCGTTCAAGACCTTCCCCCGGTACCTTGGCTGGCTCTGCACAATTGGAGTCCAGGTCCATCCGAAGCCAAGCAACTTTGTCCACGAGGAACTGGACATATTCCTCTGCTCTACCTTGTAAGGGGTTCCCCGCAACCCTCGTATTTAAGAGGGAGCGGGTCACCCTAAACAAGGCAGCAGGGCAGGACTCAGCGGACGCAATCAGAGCGGCAATGTGGTTGTTCTTGGCTGTCCGTAATGCCGATAGATATGCTCCGATGCAGGCTTTTAAGAGTGCTCGGTCTGACTCGGATTTACTGGCCCTCCAGCGGCGCTCTAGGCGTCTCTTTTGGCGCTTCATCTCCCGGAGGTCCTCGGTAAACCAAGGAGCCCTCCTGGATCCTGCTGCGGATCGGCCGTAAAGGCGCAATTTGGTGGGGGCTCTCAGACGCTACCGAGTTCCAAGTAGTGACTAAGGTCTCCACCGAACTGCGGGCGAGAGTATCAGGCATAACGCCAAGCGCCGTCTGGAAACCCTGGGGATCCATAAGACGCCTGGGGTGGAACCACCTAATCGGTTCCTCTTCCCTACAGCGGGGGATTGGTCTCCGAAAGTCAAGCCTCAATAGGAAGTGGTCCGACCACAATATATACATACATACATACATACATACATACATACATACATACATACATACATACATTCATTCATTCATTCATTCATTCATTCAATTATATGTGTGTGTATCTGTGTGTCTGAGTGTATGAGAGTGTGTGTGTGTGTGTGTATTAATGTTGCCTATCTGATTATGTCGTGCTATACATTTTTGCTGCTTCAAACAGATGATGCAATAAAGAATTTTCTTTACAAAACTTAATGTGATTGTTTTACGTAATTGAAATCTTCCAGTAATTCATCTATTTCTTCATTTTCTGCATTCCAAATACCCACTACCATCTTTCTTCATGCCTTCTTGCATTTTGCCATAAAATTTCTCAACTGCTTCCATTAAAGCATCTGTTGTTGGCTCATGCATTTGTGTGACACTAAATATTCCTTAGTTGCAGCTTTTCACATTTAATGATCAAGTTGCATATGGCATTGTAACCAAAATCTTCTCTTTCGGTGCCATCTCCATCAGTTACCAGAATTCTTTGCAGTTAATTGTATGATCACCTTCAGATCTATTCATAGAAGTTCACTACTCTTCCTGCATCTCTTCCTCCAGGTTTTATCCCATAACAGAATTACAAACCTCAATAGTTTATATTTAGCTTCCATTTGAGAGAAGATGCCCTGAAGCTAAACCTTTCACAAATCCAGGATGATTGGAAATTGGTCCTCACAACAGTATATTTAACACTTTCACATTGCTTTATATTTCCTTTTTTTTTACCAATTCAGCATCATTACTTCACTGACCAAAGTTGGCACTGAAATAACCTAGCATGACAGACAAAATCAAATCTCTAGCTTGGAATAATAAGAACCAGAAATTTGCTGACTTTACTGGAAAGCCAGGAAAGGCGACTGTAATATCAGCATTGTCAATATGTGAATTCCCATTTGACTTGAGGTGATGGGAAACAGCCCTTTGCATGATATAGACAATTATTCTACAAACATTTATTCAATTGGCTATGAATTACTTTTATCCTGAAATATCTGTACCCTTATTTTCAAACAATTGCCTGCCCTAGGTCATCCATACCTAAGCAGCAATTTTAACACAGCCTTTCAAAATCTCAGCCTTACAGATTCACTAGTGTTTAATGTATATTGCATTAAATCAGTGTGAAATCTTTGATCCATCACCTAGAGATGTTTAGAAACTCAAGACTTTCTGCATAAAACTTAAGTCTGTATACATTTTTAAATAAAAAGCAGGTGTTATTTGGAAGCTTCTTTAAAAAGCCAACTACCACTGGGTAGGAGAGAAAGCATAATGGTAGACCTTTTAAAAATATTCATCTGAGAAATTAATGTTGCTGAATTAGAAATCCCAGCAAGTCAACTTCAGGGAGTGGTGGGAGTTGTGATTCAAATATATCTGAAGGGCCATATTTGATTTTAGCAGGAAAACAGGTAATGTAAACTGATTCTGAAACTAATCAAGGAGAGAAACAACCTGGAATCAAGGAGAAACTTCCTAAGAGTGAGAAAAATTAACCAGTGGAACAGCTTGCCTCCAGAAATTGTGGGTGCTGCTTCATCCCTGGAGGTTTTTAAGAAAAGACAGCCACCTGTCTGAAATGGTATAGGATCTCCTGCTTGGGCAGGGGGCTAGACTAGAAGACCTCCAAGATTCCTTTCCAGCTCAATTCCAATGGATTGATTCTCAGAGAATCAATCTACTCAAAGAAAAAAAAATACAGATAAGAAAAACACTAAGGTTTAGATAGACCACATATGTTCCTTTAGCCATGAAATTCTTAATTCACCTTCTTATTTTTAGTTCCAGATAGTAATATAAGAAAATAATAGATATAAACAGCTATATTTTAAATTGTACATCAATTAATCATATGTAAGGTATGTCATCCTTGGTATAAAAAAAGAACTGTTTGTATTTTAGTAACAAAACATAATTTGCTGTCATAATATATTTCTCAGCTTTACTTTTATGTAAAAGATCAATTTAAAAATTGAATAGTAGCAGTATTTCCCCCCCCCCCAATATTGACTCTGCTCATGCAATACTTATGAATTGGTGATAATTCACCACAGAAGAAAGTCTTCATAAATAAATACAGTCTTCCCACTGCAGACAATCTGTATTCAGAAATTATTTCCTCAATGGTATCAACCTATACAATTTATAAGGAATGTGTTTCTCACAGCTTCTTAACTGTTGACAAGAACAAATGAAGGTTTAGCTTGACCTGGAATATTACTTAGCCATTTTAAACAATGTGAACTTGATTCTCTATTGAGATTATCCAAGGCCATTCTCAATTACATTTTTTTTAAAAAAAATGAGTTTTGTTTCCAATGGACACACAAGGCAATTCCTTATGAAATATTTCTCATAATCACATTTTAATTATTAGTTGACTGCCAAATTTAGGTAACATAAACTTGATGGAATCAGGAGCCTCAGTATTATTGCCTCTTTGACTTATAATTTTTGCCTGAGGGAACAAA